>NW_027361721.1:600000-1094372 GCF_039654945.1 Dendrobates tinctorius | reverse complement strand
CCTGCATGATTCTACCAAGAAATGTGATTCTTCATTCAAAACGCTGGTTTTTGCTATTGGGCTCTATTGAATAATGAATGTTTTGAATTTTCTCCAAAAGTAAAGTAGTTGCAAACTCATGCTTTTAGAGACTTGTTTGGGCTCATGAGAGGAGTAGAAAAACATCAAAAATTTCAGTCCTGCATGATTCTACCAAGAAATGTGTGTTCATTCAAACCGCTGGTTTTTGATAGTTTGGGCCCTATTGAATAATAAATGTTTTGAATTTTCTCCAAAAGTAAAGTACTTGCAAACTCATGCTTTTAGAGACTTGTTTGGGCTCATGAGAGGAGTAGAAAAACATCAAAAATTTCAGTCCTGCATGATTCTACCAAGAAATGTGTGTTCATTGAAACCGCTGGTTTTTGATAGTTTGGGCCCTATTGAATAATGAATGTTTTGAATTTTCTCCAAAAGTAAAGTAGTTGCAAACTCATCCTTTTAGAAACTTGTTTGGGCTGTTGAGAGGAGTAAAAAACCATCAAAAATTTTAATCCTGCATGATTTTAACAAGAAATGTGATTCTTCATTCAAAACCTGATTTTTGCTATTGGGCTCTATTGAATAGTGAATGTTTTGAATTTTCTCCAAAAGTAAAGTAGTTGCAAACTCATGCTTTTAGAGACTTGTTTGGGCTCATGAGAGGAGTAGAAAAACATCAAAAATTTCAGTCCTGCATGATTCTACCAAGAAATGTGTTCATTCAATCCGCTGGTTTTTGATAGTTTGGGCCCTATTGAATAATGAATGTTTTGAATTTTCTCCAAAAGTAAAGTAGTTGCAAACTCATCCTTTTAGAAACTTGTTTGGGCTGTTGAGTGGAGTAAAAAACCATCAAAAATTTCAATCCTGCATGATTCTACCAAGAAATGTGATTCTTCATTCAAAACGCTGGTTTTTGCTATTGGGCTCTATTGAATAATGAATGTTTTGAATTTTCTCCAAAAGTAAAGTAGTTGCAAACTCATGCTTTTAGAGACTTGTTTGGGCTCATGAGAGGTGTAGAAAAACATCAAAAATTTCAGTCCTGCATGATTCTACCAAGAAATGTGTGTTCATTGAAACCGCTGGTTTTTGATAGTTTGGGCCCTATTGAATAATGAATGTTTTGAATTTTCTCCAAAAGTAAAGTAGTTGCAAACTCATCCTTTTAGAAACTTGTTTGGGCTGTTGAGAGGAGTAAAAAACCATCAAAAATTTCAATCCTCCATGATTTTACCAAGAAATGTGATTCTTCATTCAAAACCTGATTTTTGCTATTGGGCTCTATTGAATAGTGAATGTTTTGAATTTTCTCCAAAAGTAAAGTAGTTGCAAACTCATGCTTTTAGAGACTTGTTTGGGCTCATGAGAGGAGTAGAAAAACATCAAAAATTTCAGTCCTGCATTATTCTACCAAGAAATGTGTTCATTCAAACCGCTGGTTTTTGATAGTTTGGGCCCTATTGAATAATGAATGTTTTGAATTTTCTCCAAAAGTAAAGTAGTTGCAAACTCATCCTTTTAGAAACTTGTTTGGGCTGTTGAGAGGAGTAAAAAACCATCAAAAATTTCAATCCTGCATGATTCTACCAAGAAATGTGATTCTTCATTCAAAACGCTGGTTTTTGCTATTGGGCTCTATTGAATAATGAATGTTTTGAATTTTCTCCAAAAGTAAAGTAGTTGCAAACTCATGCTTTTAGAGACTTGTTTGGGCTCATGAGATGAGTAGAAAAACATCAAAAATTTCAGTCCTGCATGATTCTACCAAGACGTGTGTTCATTGAAACGGCTGGTTTTTGATAGTTTGGGCCCTATTGAATAATGAATGTTTTGAATTTTCTCCAAAAGTAAAGTAGTTGCAAACTCATCCTTTTAGAAACTTGTTTGGGCTGTTGAGAGGAGTAAAAAACCATCAAAAATTTCAATCCTGCATGATTCTACCAAGAAATGTGATTCTTCATTCAAAACGCTGGTTTTTGCTATTGGGCTCTATTGAATAATGAATGTTTTGAATTTTCTCCAAAAGTAAAGTAGTTGCAAACTCATGCTTTTAGAGACTTGTTTGGGCTCATGAGAGGAGTAGAAAAACATCAAAAATTTCAGTCCTGCATGATTCTACCAAGAAATGTGTGTTCATTCAAACCGCTGTTTTTTGATAGTTTGGGCCCTATTGAATAATGAATGTTTTGAATTTTCTCCAAAAGTAAAGTAGTTGCAAACTCATGCTTTTAGAGACTTGTTTGGGCTCATGAGAGTAGAAAAACATCAAAAATTTCAGTCATGCATGATTCTACCAAGAAATGTGTGTTCATTGAAACCGCTGGTTTTTGATAGTTTGGGCCCTATTGAATAATGAATGTTTTGAATTTTCTCCAAAAGTAAAGTAGTTGCAAACTCATCCTTTTAGAAACTTGTTTGGGCTGTTGAGAGGAGTAAAAAACCATCAAAAATTTCAATCCTGCATGATTCTACCAAGAAATGTGATTCTTCATTCAAAACGCTGGTTTTTGCTATTGGGCTCTATTGAATAATGAATGTTTTGAATTTTCTCCAAAAGTAAAGTAGTTGCAAACTCATGCTTTTAGAGACTTGTTTGGGCTCATGAGAGGAGTAGAAAAACATCAAAAATTTCAGTCCTGCATGATTCTACCAAGAAATGTGTGTTCATTGAAACCGCTGGTTTTTGATAGTTTGGGCCCTATTGAATAATGAATGTTTTGAATTTTCTCCAAAAGTAAAGTAGTTGCAAACTCATCCTTTTAGAAACTTGTTTGGGCTGTTGAGAGGAGTAAAAAACCATCAAAAATTTCAATCCTGCATGATTCTACCAAGAAATGTGATTCTTCATTCAAAACGCTGGTTTTTGCTATTGGGATCTATTGAATAATGAATGTTTTGAATTTTCTCCAAAAGTAAAGTAGTTGCAAACTCATGCTTTTAGAGACTTGTTTGGGCTCATGAGATGAGTAGAAAAACATCAAAAATTTCAGTCCTGCATGATTCTACCAAGACGTGTGTTCATTGAAACGGCTGGTTTTTGATAGTTTGGGCCCTATTGAATAATGAATGTTTTGAATTTTCTCCAAAAGTAAAGTAGTTGCAAACTCATCCTTTTAGAAACTTGTTTGGGCTGTTGAGAGGAGTAAAAAACCATCAAAAATTTCAATCCTGCATGATTCTACCAAGAAATGTGATTCTTCATTCAAAACGCTGGTTTTTGCTATTGGGCTCTATTGAATAATGAATGTTTTGAATTTTCTCCAAAAGTAAAGTAGTTGCAAACTCATGCTTTTAGAGACTTGTTTGGGCTCATGAGAGGAGTAGAAAAACATCAAAAATTTCAGTCCTGCATGATTCTACCAAGAAATGTGTGTTCATTCAAACCGCTGGTTTTTGATAGTTTGGGCCCTATTGAATAATGAATGTTTTGAATTTTCTCCAAAAGTAAAGTAGTTGCAAACTCATGCTTTTAGAGACTTGTTTGGGCTCATGAGAGGAGTAGAAAAACATCAAAAATTTCAGTCATGCATGATTCTACCAAGAAATGTGTGTTCATTGAAACCGCTGGTTTTTGATAGTTTGGGCCCTATTGAATAATGAATGTTTTGAATTTTCTCCAAAAGTAAAGTAGTTGCAAACTCATCCTTTTAGAAACTTGTTTGGGCTGTTGAGAGGAGTAAAAAACCATCAAAAATTTCAATCCTGCATGATTCTACCAAGAAATGTGATTCTTCATTCAAAACGCTGGTTTTTGCTATTGGGCTCTATTGAATAATGAATGTTTTGAATTTTCTCCAAAAGTAAAGTAGTTGCAAACTCATGCTTTTAGAGACTTGTTTGGGCTCATGAGAGGAGTAGAAAAACATCAAAAATTTCAGTCCTGCATGATTCTACCAAGAAATGTGTGTTCATTGAAACCGCTGGTTTTTGATAGTTTGGGCCCTATTGAATAATGAATGTTTTGAATTTTCTCCAAAAGTAAAGTAGTTGCAAACTCATCCTTTTAGAAACTTGTTTGGGCTGTTGAGAGGAGTAAAAAACCATCAAAAATTTCAATCCTGCATGATTCTACCAAGAAATGTGATTCTTCATTCAAAACGCTGGTTTTTGCTATTGGGCTCTATTGAATAATGAATGTTTTGAATTTTCTCCAAAAGTAAAGAAGTTGCAAACTCATGCTTTTAGAGACTTGTTTGGGCTCATGAGAGGAGTAGAAAAACATCAAAAATTTCAGTCCTGCATGATTCTACCAAGAAATGTGTGTTCATTGAAACCGCTGGTTTTTGATAGTTTGGGCCCTATTGAATAATGAATGTTTTGAATTTTCTCCAAAAGTAAAGTAGTTGCAAACTCATCCTTTTAGAAACTTGTTTGGGCTGTTGAGAGGAGTAAAAAACCATCAAAAATTTCAATCCTGCATGATTCTACCAAGAAATGTGATTCTTCATTCAAAACGCTGGTTTTTGCTATTGGGCTCTATTGAATAATGAATGTTTTGAATTTTCTCCAAAAGTAAAGTAGTTGCAAACTCATGCTTTTAGAGACTTGTTTGGGCTCATGAGAGGAGTGGAAAAACATCAAAAATTTCAGTCCTGCATGATTCTACCAAGAAATGTGTGTTCATTGAAACCGCTGGTTTTTGATAGTTTGGGCCCTATTGAATAATGAATGTTTTGAATTTTCTCCAAAAGTAAAGTAGTTGCAAACTCATCCTTTTAGAAACTTGTTTGGGCTGTTGAGAGGAGTAAAAAACCATCAAAAATTTCAATCCTGCATGATTCTACCAAGAAATGTGATTCTTCATTCAAAACGCTGGTTTTTGCTATTGGGCTCTATTGAATAATGAATGTTTTGAATTTTCTCCAAAAGTAAAGTAGTTGCAAACTCATCCTTTTAGAAACTTGTTTGGGCTGTTGAGAGGATTAAAAAACCATCAAAAATTTCAATCCTGCATGATTCTACCAAGAAATGTGATTCTTCATTCAAAACGCTGTTTTTTGCTATTGGGCTCTATTGAATAATGAATGTTTTGAATTTTCTCCAAAAGTAAAGTAGTTGCAAACTCATCCTTTTAGAGACTTGTTTGGGCTGTTGAGAGGAGTAAAAAACCATCAAAAATTTCAATCCTGCATGATTCTACCAAGAAATGTGATTCTTCATTCAAAACGCTGGTTTTTGCTATTGGGCTCTATTGAATAATGAATGTTTTGAATTTTCTCCAAAAGTAAAGTAGTTGCAAACTCATGCTTTTAGAGACTTGTTTGGGCTCATGAGAGGAGTAGAAAAACATCAAAAATTTCAGTCCTGCATGATTCTACCAAGAAATGTGTGTTCATTGAAACCGCTGGTTTTTGATAGTTTGGGCCCTATTGAATAATGAATGTTTTGAATTTTCTCCAAAAGTAAAGTAGTTGCAAACTCATGCTTTTAGAGACTTGTTTGGGCTCATGAGAGGAGTAGAAAAACATCAAAAATTTCAGTCCTGCATGATTCTACCAAGAAATGTGTTCATTCAAACCGCTGGTTTTTGATAGTTTGGGCCCTATTGAATAATGAATGTTTTGAATTTTCTCCAAAAGTAAAGTAGTTGCAAACTCATCCTTTTAGAAACTTGTTTGGGCTGTTGAGAGGAGTAAAAAACCATCAAAAATTTCAATCCTGCATGATTCTACCAAGAAATGTGATTCTTCATTCAAAACGCTGGTTTTTGCTATTGGGCTCTATTGAATAATGAATGTTTTGAATTTTCTCCAAAAGTAAAGTAGTTGCAAACTCATGCTTTTAGAGACTTGTTTGGGCTCATGAGAGGAGTAGAAAAACATCAAAAATTTCAGTCCTGCATGATTCTACCAAGAAATGTGTGTTCATTGAAACCGCTGGTTTTTGATAGTTTGGGCCCTATTGAATAATGAATGTTTTGAATTTTCTCCAAAAGTAAAGTAGTTGCAAACTCATCCTTTTAGAAACTTGTTTGGGCTGTTGAGAGGAGTAAAAAACCATCAAAAATTTCAATCCTGCATGATTCTACCAATAAATGTGATTCTTCATTCAAAACGCTGGTTTTTGCTATTGGGCTCTATTGAATAATGAATGTTTTGAATTTTCTCCAAAAGTAAAGTAGTTGCAAACTCATCCTTTTAGAAACTTGTTTGGGCTGTTGAGAGGATTAAAAAACCATCAAAAATTTCAATCCTGCATGATTCTACCAAGAAATGTGATTCTTCATTCAAAACGCTGTTTTTTGCTATTGGGCTCTATTGAATAATGAATGTTTTGAATTTTCTCCAAAAGTAAAGTAGTTGCAAACTCATCCTTTTAGAGACTTGTTTGGGCTGTTGAGAGGAGTAAAAAACCATCAAAAATTTCAATCCTGCATGATTCTACCAAGAAATGTGATTCTTCATTCAAAACGCTGGTTTTTGCTATTGGGCTCTATTGAATAATGAATGTTTTGAATTTTCTCCAAAAGTAAAGTAGTTGCAAACTCATGCTTTTAGAGACTTGTTTGGGCTCATGAGAGGAGTAGAAAAACATCAAAAATTTCAGTCGTGCATGATTCTACCAAGAAATGTGTGTTCATTGAAACCTCTGGTTTTTGATAGTTTGGGCCCTATTGAATAATGAATGTTTTGAATTTTCTCCAAAAGTAAAGAAGTTGCAAACTCATCCTTTTAGAAACTTGTTTGGGCTGTTGAGAGGAGTAAAAAACCATCAAAAATTTCAATCCTGCATGATTCTACCAAGAAATGTGATTCTTCATTCAAAACGCTGGTTTTTGCTATTGGGCTCTATTGAATAATGAATGTTTTGAATTTTCTCCAAAAGTAAAGTAGTTGCAAACTCATGCTTTTAGAGACTTGTTTGGGCTCATGAGAGGAGTAGAAAAACATCAAAAATTTCAGTCCTGCATGATTCTACCAAGAAATGTGTGTTCATTGAAACCGCTGGTTTTTGATAGTTTGGGCCCTATTGAATAATGAATGTTTTGAATTTTCTCCAAAAGTAAAGTAGTTGCAAACTCATCCTTTTAGAAACTTGTTTGGGCTGTTGAGAGGAGTAAAAAACCATCAAAAATTTCAATCCTGCATGATTCTACCAAGAAATGTGATTCTTCATTCAAAACGCTGGTTTTTGCTATTGGGCTCTATTGAATAATGAATGTTTTGAATTTTCTCCAAAAGTAAAGAAGTTGCAAACTCATGCTTTTAGAGACTTGTTTGGGCTCATGAGAGGAGTAGAAAAACATCAAAAATTTCAGTCCTGCATGATTCTACCAAGAAATGTGTGTTCATTGAAACCGCTGGTTTTTGATAGTTTGGGCCCTATTGAATAATGAATGTTTTGAATTTTCTCCAAAAGTAAAGTAGTTGCAAACTCATCCTTTTAGAAACTTGTTTGGGCTGTTGAGAGGAGTAAAAAACCATCAAAAATTTCAATCCTGCATGATTCTACCAAGAAATGTGATTCTTCATTCAAAACGCTGGTTTTTGCTATTGGGCTCTATTGAATAATGAATGTTTTGAATTTTCTCCAAAAGTAAAGTAGTTGCAAACTCATGCTTTTAGAGACTTGTTTGGGCTCATGAGAGGAGTAGAAAAACATCAAAAATTTCAGTCCTGCATGATTCTACCAAGAAATGTGTGTTCATTGAAACCGCTGGTTTTTGATAGTTTGGGCCCTATTGAATAATGAATGTTTTGAATTTTCTCCAAAAGTAAAGTAGTTGCAAACTCATCCTTTTAGAAACTTGTTTGGGCTGTTGAGAGGAGTAAAAAACCATCAAAAATTTCAATCCTGCATGATTCTACCAAGAAATGTGATTCTTCATTCAAAACGCTGGTTTTTGCTATTGGGCTCTATTGAATAATGAATGTTTTGAATTTTCTCCAAAAGTAAAGTAGTTGCAAACTCATCCTTTTAGAAACTTGTTTGGGCTGTTGAGAGGATTAAAAAACCATCAAAAATTTCAATCCTGCATGATTCTACCAAGAAATGTGATTCTTCATTCAAAACGCTGTTTTTTGCTATTGGGCTCTATTGAATAATGAATGTTTTGAATTTTCTCCAAAAGTAAAGTAGTTGCAAACTCATCCTTTTAGAGACTTGTTTGGGCTGTTGAGAGGAGTAAAAAACCATCAAAAATTTCAATCCTGCATGATTCTACCAAGAAATGTGATTCTTCATTCAAAACGCTGGTTTTTGCTATTGGGCTCTATTGAATAATGAATGTTTTGAATTTTCTCCAAAAGTAAAGTAGTTGCAAACTCATGCTTTTAGAGACTTGTTTGGGCTCATGAGAGGAGTAGAAAAACATCAAAAATTTCAGTCCTGCATGATTCTACCAAGAAATGTGTGTTCATTGAAACCGCTGGTTTTTGATAGTTTGGGCCCTATTGAATAATGAATGTTTTGAATTTTCTCCAAAAGTAAAGTAGTTGCAAACTCATGCTTTTAGAGACTTGTTTGGGCTCATGAGAGGAGTAGAAAAACATCAAAAATTTCAGTCCTGCATGATTCTACCAAGAAATGTGTTCATTCAAACCGCTGGTTTTTGATAGTTTGGGCCCTATTGAATAATGAATGTTTTGAATTTTCTCCAAAAGTAAAGTAGTTGCAAACTCATCCTTTTAGAAACTTGTTTGGGCTGTTGAGAGGAGTAAAAAACCATCAAAAATTTCAATCCTGCATGATTCTACCAAGAAATGTGATTCTTCATTCAAAACGCTGGTTTTTGCTATTGGGCTCTATTGAATAATGAATGTTTTGAATTTTCTCCAAAAGTAAAGTAGTTGCAAACTCATGCTTTTAGAGACTTGTTTGGGCTCATGAGAGGAGTAGAAAAACATCAAAAATTTCAGTCCTGCATGATTCTACCAAGAAATGTGTGTTCATTGAAACCGCTGGTTTTTGATAGTTTGGGCCCTATTGAATAATGAATGTTTTGAATTTTCTCCAAAAGTAAAGTAGTTGCAAACTCATCCTTTTAGAAACTTGTTTGGGCTGTTGAGAGGAGTAAAAAACCATCAAAAATTTCAATCCTGCATGATTCTACCAATAAATGTGATTCTTCATTCAAAACGCTGGTTTTTGCTATTGGGCTCTATTGAATAATGAATGTTTTGAATTTTCTCCAAAAGTAAAGTAGTTGCAAACTCATCCTTTTAGAAACTTGTTTGGGCTGTTGAGAGGATTAAAAAACCATCAAAAATTTCAATCCTGCATGATTCTACCAAGAAATGTGATTCTTCATTCAAAACGCTGTTTTTTGCTATTGGGCTCTATTGAATAATGAATGTTTTGAATTTTCTCCAAAAGTAAAGTAGTTGCAAACTCATCCTTTTAGAGACTTGTTTGGGCTGTTGAGAGGAGTAAAAAACCATCAAAAATTTCAATCCTGCATGATTCTACCAAGAAATGTGATTCTTCATTCAAAACGCTGGTTTTTGCTATTGGGCTCTATTGAATAATGAATGTTTTGAATTTTCTCCAAAAGTAAAGTAGTTGCAAACTCATGCTTTTAGAGACTTGTTTGGGCTCATGAGAGGAGTAGAAAAACATCAAAAATTTCAGTCGTGCATGATTCTACCAAGAAATGTGTGTTCATTGAAACCTCTGGTTTTTGATAGTTTGGGCCCTATTGAATAATGAATGTTTTGAATTTTCTCCAAAAGTAAAGAAGTTGCAAACTCATCCTTTTAGAAACTTGTTTGGGCTGTTGAGAGGAGTAAAAAACCATCAAAAATTTCAATCCTGCATGATTCTACCAAGAAATGTGATTCTTCATTCAAAACGCTGGTTTTTGCTATTGGGCTCTATTGAATAATGAATGTTTTGAATTTTCTCCAAAAGTAAAGTAGTTGCAAACTCATGCTTTTAGAGACTTGTTTGGGCTCATGAGAGGAGTAGAAAAACATCAAAAATTTCAGTCCTGCATGATTCTACCAAGAAATGTGTGTTCATTGAAACCGCTGGTTTTTGATAGTTTGGGCCCTATTGAATAATGAATGTTTTGAATTTTCTCCAAAAGTAAAGTAGTTGCAAACTCATCCTTTTAGAAACTTGTTTGGGCTGTTGAGAGGAGTAAAAAACCATCAAAAATTTCAATCCTGCATGATTCTACCAAGAAATGTGATTCTTCATTCAAAACGCTGGTTTTTGCTATTGGGCTCTATTGAATAATGAATGTTTTGAATTTTCTCCAAAAGTAAAGAAGTTGCAAACTCATGCTTTTAGAGACTTGTTTGGGCTCATGAGAGGAGTAGAAAAACATCAAAAATTTCAGTCCTGCATGATTCTACCAAGAAATGTGTGTTCATTGAAACCGCTGGTTTTTGATAGTTTGGGCCTTATTGAATAATGAATGTTTTGAATTTTCTCCAAAAGTAAAGTAGTTGCAAACTCATCCTTTTAGAAACTTGTTTGGGCTGTTGAGAGGAGTAAAAAACCATCAAAAATTTCAATCCTGCATGATTCTACCAAGAAATGTGATTCTTCATTCAAAACGCTGGTTTTTGCTATTGGGCTCTATTGAATAATGAATGTTTTGAATTTTCTCCAAAAGTAAAGTAGTTGCAAACTCATGCTTTTAGAGACTTGTTTGGGCTCATGAGAGGAGTAGAAAAACATCAAAAATTTCAGTCCTGCATGATTCTACCAAGAAATGTGTGTTCATTCAAACCGCTGGTTTTTGATAGTTTGGGCCCTATTGAATAATGAATGTTTTGAATTTTCTCCAAAAGTAAAGTAGTTGCAAACTCATCCTTTTAGAAACTTGTTTGGGCTGTTGAGAGGAGTAAAAAACCATCAAAAATTTCAATCCTGCATGATTCTACCAAGAAATGTGATTCTTCATTCAAAACGCTGGTTTTTGCTATTGGGCTCTATTGAATAATGAATGTTTTGAATTTTCTCCAAAAGTAAAGTAGTTGCAAACTCATGCTTTTAGAGACTTGTTTGGGCTCATGAGAGGAGTAGAAAAACATCAAAAATTTCAGTCCTGCATGATTCTACCAAGAAATGTGTGTTCATTCAAACCGCTGGTTTTTGATAGTTTGGGCCCTATTGAATAATGAATGTTTTGAATTTTCTCCAAAAGTAAAGTAGTTGCAAACTCATCCTTTTAGAAACTTGTTTGGGCTGTTGAGAGGAGTAAAAAACCATCAAAAATTTCAATCCTGCATGATTTTACCAAGAAATGTGATTCTTCATTCAAAACCTGATTTTTACTATTGGGCTCTATTGAATAGTGAATGTTTTGAATTTTCTCCAAAAGTAAAGTAGTTGCAAACTCATGCTTTTAGAGACTTGTTTGGGCTCATGAGAGGAGTAGAAAAACATCAAAAATTTCAGTCCTGCATGATTCTACCAAGAAATGTGTTCATTCAAACCGCTGGTTTTTGATAGTTTGGGCCCTATTGAATAATGAATGTTTTGAATTTTCTCCAAAAGTAAAGTAGTTGCAAACTCATCCTTTTAGAAACTTGTTTGGGCTGTTGAGAGGAGTAAAAAACCATCAAAAATTTCAATCCTGCATGATTCTACCAAGAAATGTGATTCTTCATTCAAAACGCTGGTTTTTGCTATTGGGCTCTATTGAATAATGAATGTTTTGAATTTTCTCCAAAAGTAAAGTAGTTGCAAACTCATGCTTTTAGAGACTTGTTTGGGCTCATGAGAGGAGTAGAAAAACATCAAAAATTTCAGTCCTGCATGATTCTACCAAGAAATGTGTGTTCATTGAAACCGCTGGTTTTTGATAGTTTGGGCCCTATTGAATAATGAATGTTTTGAATTTTCTCCAAAAGTAAAGTAGTTGCAAACTCATCCTTTTAGAAACTTGTTTGAGCTGTTGAGAGGAGTAAAAAACCATCAAAAATTTCAATCCTGCATGATTCTACCAAGAAATGTGATTCTTCATTCAAAACGCTGGTTTTTGCTATTGGGCTCTATTGAATAATGAATGTTTTGAATTTTCTCCAAAAGTAAAGTAGTTGCAAACTCATGCTTTTAGAGACTTCTTTGGGCTCATGAGATGAGTAGAAAAACATCAAAAATTTCAGTCCTGCATGATTCTACCAAGACATGTGTGTTCATTGAAACGGCTGGTTTTTGATAGTTTGGGCCCTATTGAATAATGAATGTTTTGAATTTTCTCCAAAAGTAAAGTAGTTGCAAACTCATCCTTTTAGAAACTTGTTTGGGCTGTTGAGAGGAGTAAAAAACCATCAAAAATTTCAATCCTGCATGATTCTACCAAGAAATGTGATTCTTCATTCAAAACGCTGGTTTTTGCTATTGGGCTCTATTGAATAATGAATGTTTTGAATTTTCTCCTAAAGTAAAGTAGTTGCAAACTCATGCTTTTAGAGACTTGTTTGGGCTCATGAGAGGAGTAGAAAAACATCAAAAATTTCAGTCCTGCATGATTCTACCAAGAAATGTGTGTTCATTCAAACCGCTGGTTTTTGATAGTTTGGGCCCTATTGAATAATGAATGTTTTGAATTTTCTCCAAAAGTAAAGTAGTTGCAAACTCATGCTTTTAGAGACTTGTTTGGGCTCATGAGAGGAGTAGAAAAACATCAAAAATTTCAGTCCTGCATGATTCTACCAAGAAATGTGTGTTCATTGAAACCGCTGGTTTTTGATAGTTTGGGCCCTATTGAATAATGAATGTTTTGAATTTTCTCCAAAAGTAAAGTAGTTGCAAACTCATCCTTTTAGAAACTTGTTTGGGCTGTTGAGAGGAGTAAAAAACCATCAAAAATTTCAATCCTGCATGATTCTACCAAGAAATGTGATTCTTCATTCAAAACGCTGGTTTTTGCTATTGGGCTCTATTGAATAATGAATGTTTTGAATTTTCTCCAAAAGTAAAGTAGTTGCAAACTCATCCTTTTAGAAACTTGTTTGGGCTGTTGAGAGGAGTAAAAAACCATCAAAAATTTCAATCCTGCATGATTCTACCAAGAAATGTGATTCTTCATTCAAAACGCTGTTTTTTGCTATTGGGCTCTATTGAATAATGAATGTTTTGAATTTTCTCCAAAAGTAAAGTAGTTGCAAACTCATCCTTTTAGAGACTTGTTTGGGCTGTTGAGAGGAGTAAAAAACCATCAAAAATTTCAATCCTGCATGATTCTACCAAGAAATGTGATTCTTCATTCAAAACGCTGGTTTTTGCTATTGGGCTCTATTGAATAATGAATGTTTTGAATTTTCTCCAAAAGTAAAGTAGTTGCAAACTCATGCTTTTAGAGACTTGTTTGGGCTCATGAGAGGAGTAGAAAAACATCAAAAATTTCAGTCGTGCATGATTCTACCAAGAAATGTGTGTTCATTGAAACCTCTGGTTTTTGATAGTTTGGGCCCTATTGAATAATGAATGTTTTGAATTTTCTCCAAAAGTAAAGAAGTTGCAAACTCATCCTTTTAGAAACTTGTTTGGGCTGTTGAGAGGAGTAAAAAACCATCAAAAATTTCAATCCTGCATGATTCTACCAAGAAATGTGATTCTTCATTCAAAACGCTGGTTTTTGCTATTGGGCTCTATTGAATAATGAATGTTTTGAATTTTCTCCAAAAGTAAAGTAGTTGCAAACTCATGCTTTTAGAGACTTGTTTGGGCTCATGAGAGGAGTAGAAAAACATCAAAAATTTCAGTCCTGCATGATTCTACCAAGAAATGTGTGTTCATTCAAACCGCTGGTTTTTGATAGTTTGGGCCCTATTGAATAATGAATGTTTTGAATTTTCTCCAAAAGTAAAGTAGTTGCAAACTCATGCTTTTAGAGACTTGTTTGGGCTCATGAGAGGAGTAGAAAAACATCAAAAATTTCAGTCCTGCATGATTCTACCAAGAAATGTGTTCATTCAAACCGCTGGTTTTTGATAGTTTGGGCCCTATTGAATAATGAATGTTTTGAATTTTCTCCAAAAGTAAAGTAGTTGCAAACTCATCCTTTTAGAAACTTGTTTGGGCTGTTGAGTGGAGTAAAAAACCATCAAAAATTTCAATCCTGCATGATTCTACCAAGAAATGTGATTCTTCATTCAAAACGCTGGTTTTTGCTATTGGGCTCTATTGAATAATGAATGTTTTGAATTTTCTCCAAAAGTAAAGTAGTTGCAAACTCATGCTTTTAGAGACTTGTTTGGGCTCATGAGAGGAGTAGAAAAACATCAAAAATTTCAGTCCTGCATGATTCTACCAAGAAATGTGTGTTCATTGAAACCGCTGGTTTTTGATAGTTTGGGCCCTATTGAATAATGAATGTTTTGAATTTTCTCCAAAAGTAAAGTAGTTGCAAACTCATCCTTTTAGAAACTTGTTTGGGCTGTTGAGAGGAGTAAAAAACCATCAAAAATTTCAATCCTGCATGATTTTACCAAGAAATGTGATTCTTCATTCAAAACCTGATTTTTGCTATTGGGCTCTATTGAATAGTGAATGTTTTGAATTTTCTCCAAAAGTAAAGTAGTTGCAAACTCATGCTTTTAGAGACTTGTTTGGGCTCATGAGAGGAGTAGAAAAACATCAAAAATTTCAGTCCTGCATGATTCTACCAAGAAATGTGTTCATTCAAACCGCTGGTTTTTGATAGTTTGGGCCCTATTGAATAATAAATGTTTTGAATTTTCTCCAAAAGTAAAGTAGTTGCAAACTCATCCTTTTAGAAACTTGTTTGGGCTGTTGAGAGGAGTAAAAAACCATCAAAAATTTCAATCCTGCATGATTCTACCAAGAAATGTGATTCTTCATTCAAAACGCTGGTTTTTGCTATTGGGCTCTATTGAATAATGAATGTTTTGAATTTTCTCCAAAAGTAAAGTAGTTGCAAACTCATGCTTTTAGAGACTTGTTTGGGCTCATGAGAGGAGTAGAAAAACATCAAAAATTTCAGTCCTGCATGATTCTACCAAGAAATGTGTGTTCATTGAAACCGCTGGTTTTTGATAGTTTGGGCCCTATTGAATAATGAATGTTTTGAATTTTCTCCAAAAGTAAAGTAGTTGCAAACTCATCCTTTTAGAAACTTGTTTGGGCTGTTGAGAGGAGTAAAAAACCATCAAAAATTTCAATCCTGCATGATTCTACCAAGAAATGTGATTCTTCATTCAAAACGCTGGTTTTTGCTATTGGGCTCTATTGAATAATGAATGTTTTGAATTTTCTCCAAAAGTAAAGTAGTTGCAAACTCGTCCTTTTAGAGACTTGTTTGGGCTCATGAGATGAGTAGAAAAACATCAAAAATTTCAGTCCTGCATGATTCTACCAAGACGTGTGTTCATTGAAACGGCTGGTTTTTGATAGTTTGGGCCCTATTGAATAATGAATGTTTTGAATTTTCTCCAAAAGTAAAGTAGTTGCAAACTCATCCTTTTAGAAACTTGTTTGGGCTGTTGAGAGGAGTAAAAAACCATCAAAAATTTCAATCCTGCATGATTCTACCAAGAAATGTGATTCTTCATTCAAAACGCTGTTTTTTGCTATTGGGCTCTATTGAATAATGAATGTTTTGAATTTTCTCCATTTTCAATGAACTTTATTAAATTTTAAAATATAATAACAGTAATGTCTTCCAATGGGATTCCAATGTAGATGTCACATATGTAATAAATAAAGAAAGAGGGGAGGGGGGGGTTGGGGGAAGGTATGGGAAGGGAAAGAAGTTTGGAATGATTTTTAGTTGTTTTATTGAGACACACAAAGGTCAAACCACGAGGTAAAAGGAAAGAAGGATAAAGGGGGGGAGGGGGAGGGGAAATATAACAGTAATTTTACAATTATGAGATCAGTTGAGATAAACAACTAACAATAACAGTACAATTACCAAAATTGCAGGTACAATAGGAGTAAATTCAAATACAAATTAACCGTTGTTTAATAAAGCAATAATGCGGTTAGGGAGTTGTATATAATAAACAATAACCCTAATAAAATCAAATTGGACTAGGAGTGAATGAGAGAGATCAAAGCTAAGCTAGGAAGTGTTAAAATCTGACCAACATTTCCACCTCTTACAATAAGTCATATAGTAGTTATTAGCGATAGCATGGCTTTTTTCGTATGAATCATGAAGATTCATTTTATCAATGATGTCACTAAGTCTGGGAATTGAGTCTTCTTTCCAAAAGATAGCTATCGCATTTTTGGTTATTAAGAATAAATGGATAACAACGGATCGGTGATGGGGATGAATATCTTCAAGATCCAGGGATAACAAGGCCTTATGTGGAGTTAAAATGATTTTAGTTTTAGTGATCTTGTTAATTAAGTCAGAGATTTCGGACCATAAAGGTCTGATTCTTGAACAATCCCAGAACATGTGGAGTAAACTACCAACTTCACCACAATTCCTCCAGCAATCAGGGGATCTACCAGGAAAGATTTTTGCTAGTTTAAAGGGGGTAAAGTACCATCTAGACAGGATTTTAAAAAATGATTCGTGAAGATTAGCACATATATTAGACGAGTATGTTGATTTTAGTGCTTTAGACCATTGTTGTTGAGTTCTCGAAATGTTGAGGTCCTTTTCCCAGTTGAGCATAAAAGTGGTTTTTTCTGGTGCATTACTAGAATTAAGAAAATCGTAAATATTTCTCGACTTCCAATAGTATTTATTACCGGGATTACATATCAATAAGCTTGTGGAGTCTGTCAGAAAAGTTCTTTTTCTCAAAAGCTTCTTAATAAGTTTCTTTAAGTTAGATAGAAATTGAAAGTCATCAGTAGAAAGATTAAATTTAATTCGGAGTGAATTGTTGCAGAAAAATTGTTTACCATTATGCAAGTCCGCTAGTTTTTTAATACCAACCTTTTCCCAATTTGAAGGAATTTCCTTTTCCAATATTAAACCAAAAGTTTTAAGAGAGATATTTTTAATTTGTTGGTATTTGGAGCCTTTTTTGGTGTGTATTTGAGGTTTGGCTAAGTTTTTCCAAGCTAGTAGTGTGGCTGATGTTGTTGGAGGAAGATGTGATAAGCAATTAAATGATGTCAACCCATCCAAAATCAGTCTTGATAGCGGAGTATTTTTGTTCCAGCATCTTTCTATATCTACCCATATTGGGCAATTATCCTGATTAAACCATGGTAGGGATTGCATTATGAGATTCGAGTAGTAATAATTAACTAAGTTAGGAAGGGCTAAACCTCCTTCAATTTTCCCTCTAGTAAGTGAAAGGAATGCTACTCTAGCTCTTTTTCCATTAGAAACAAATTTGTTTACTAAGGATTGCAATTGTCTGATATATTTAAGGGGAATGGAAAGAGGCAAACACCTGAAAATGTAAAGTATCTTAGGGAGAGTGAGAAGTTTGAAGAGAACTATCCTCCCTACCCACGAAATTTCATGCTTAGAATGAGTATTAAATTCGATTTGAGTACTTTTAATGAGATTCTGCATATTCACTTCAATGGTTTTGGCAAAATTCCTAGTTATGGAGATGCCTAAATACAAAATTGCATCTTTTTCCCATTCGAATTTGGTAATGTTTTTAATACTAGTGATGGTTTCATTGCTAAGGAAAAAATCTAGAATTTTCGATTTCGTGTCATTTATTCTATAAAAGGAGACCCTAGAGAATTTTTCAATAATAGGAAGAACACCTTTAATTGAATCTAGCGGGTTTGAGAGACTTAATATAATATCGTCAGCAAATAATCCTATCTTATATTGTGTCTCACCTATTTGGATGCCCTTGACAAATTGGCTGGATCTAATAGTTTCTGCTAGAGGTTCCATTATTAACGCAAGAAGTAAAGGCGAAAGGGGACATCCTTGTCTAGTACCATTTGTAATCAAAATTTGCTTAGATAGATGGTTATTAGCATATATATTAGCAGAAGGGGACGAATAAAGTGCCATTATTGTATTTATTAGTTTAGAACCGAAACCAAATTTGTTTAGGGTGGCGGTTAAAAATTGCCAATTGACTCTGTCAAAGGCTTTTTCAGCGTCCAGAGCAAGGAGTAATGATGGAATCTTTTTGGTTTTGATATGGTCTATTAAATTAAATATTCTCCTAGTTCCATCGCTAGTTTGTCGACCAGTTATAAAGCCCAATTGATCTCTATGAACTATGTTTGGTAGTATTTTTTTCATTCTTGTAGCGATAATTTTAGAATAAATTTTAACATCGGTATTAATTAGTGATATAGGCCTATAGTTTTTGACAGAATCTAAATCTCCTTTTGGTTTAGGAATTAAGGATATAATGGCCTGCAGCATCTCTTGAGGAAATTTCCCAGTTTCAGAAGCTCTATTAAAAACCCTAGTTAAATACGGAGTCAATAAAGAGGCAAAGGTCAAGTAATAGTCATTTGAAAAACCATCAGGACCCGGTGATTTCTTAGTTTTGAGTGATTTAATGGCCTCAAGTACCTCAAGATCTGAGAAGGGAACCTCAAGAGATGATAATTGTTGATTAGAAAGTTTGGGTAAAGTAAGATGTGTAAGAAACTCATTAATTTTTTGTTTATTTGGTTGTGAAATACTTCGGTCATCTTTAAGATTATATAATGAAGTATAATAGTCAGCAAATTTGTTGACTATATCTGCCGGGTTAACTAGGTGTTCACCGTTATGTTTAATTTTATTGATCCTGTTTTTGATTCTATTCATTTTAAATTTTTGGGCCATAATCTTAGTCGGCTTGTTAAAAGAAGAGTAATAATTCGATTTCATGCTTTTAGCAAATTTTTCATATTCATTAAAAAGGATCGCTCTTAATTTAGTTCTAAGTTTGATAATTTCCAGATGGAGATTTGTGGAGGGATGAGTTAATTTTTTCTGAGTGTCCTCTTTGTGTTTTAATTCTAATTGTATTTTATTTATCTCTGTTTGATTCATTTTTTTATTTTTATAGGAAATATGTATCATCGTACCCCTAACAACTGCCTTATGGGCATATGTATCATCGTACCCCTAACAACTTTGAATTTTCTCCAAAAGTAAAGTAGTTGCAAACTCATGCTTTTAGAGACTTGTTTGGGCTCATGAGAGGAGTAGAAAAACATCAAAAATTTCAGTCCTGCATGATTCTACCAAGAAATGTGTGTTCATTGAAACCGCTGGTTTTTGATAGTTTGGGCCCTATTGAATAATGAATGTTTTGAATTTTCTCCAAAAGTAAAGTAGTTGCAAACTCATCCTTTTAGAAACTTGTTTGGGCTGTTGAGAGGAGTAAAAAACCATCAAAAATTTCAATCCTGCATGATTCTACCAAGAAATGTGATTCTTCATTCAAAACGCTGGTTTTTGCTATTGGGCTCTATTGAATAATGAATGTTTTGAATTTTCTCCAAAAGTAAAGTAGTTGCAAACTCATCCTTTTAGAGACTTGTTTGGGCTGTTGAGAGGAGTAAAAAACCATCAAAAATTTCAATCCTGCATGATTCTACCAAGAAATGTGATTCTTCATTCAAAACGCTGGTTTTTGCTATTGGGCTCTATTGAATAATGAATGTTTTGAATTTTCTCCAAAAGTAAAGTAGTTGCAAACTCATGCTTTTAGAGACTTGTTTGGGCTCATGAGAGGAGTAGAAAAACATCAAAAGTTTCAGTCGTGCATGATTCTACCAAGAAATGTGTGTTCATTGAAACCTCTGGTTTTTGATAGTTTGGGCCCTATTGAATAATGAATGTTTTGAATTTTCTCCAAAAGTAAAGAAGTTGCAAACTCATCCTTTTAGAAACTTGTTTGGGCTGTTGAGAGGAGTAAAAAACCATCAAAAATTTCAATCCTGCATGATTCTACCAAGAAATGTGATTCTTCATTCAAAACGCTGGTTTTTGCTATTGGGCTCTATTGAATAATGAATGTTTTGAATTTTCTCCAAAAGTAAAGTAGTTGCAAACTCATGCTTTTAGAGACTTGTTTGGGCTCATGAGAGGAGTAGAAAAACATCAAAAATTTCAGTCCTGCATGATTCTACCAAGAAATGTGTGTTCATTCAAACCGCTGGTTTTTGATAGTTTGGGCCCTATTGAATAATGAATGTTTTGAATTTTCTCCAAAAGTAAAGTAGTTGCAAACTCATGCTTTTAGAGACTTGTTTGGGCTCATGAGAGGAGTAGAAAAACATCAAAAATTTCAGTCCTGCATGATTCTACCAAGAAATGTGTTCATTCAAACCGCTGGTTTTTGATAGTTTGGGCCCTATTGAATAATGAATGTTTTGAATTTTCTCCAAAAGTAAAGTAGTTGCAAACTCATCCTTTTAGAAACTTGTTTGGGCTGTTGAGTGGAGTAAAAAACCATCAAAAATTTCAATCCTGCATGATTCTACCAAGAAATGTGATTCTTCATTCAAAACGCTGGTTTTTGCTATTGGGCTCTATTGAATAATGAATGTTTTGAATTTTCTCCAAAAGTAAAGTAGTTGCAAACTCATGCTTTTAGAGACTTGTTTGGGCTCATGAGAGGAGTAGAAAAACATCAAAAATTTCAGTCCTGCATGATTCTACCAAGAAATGTGTGTTCATTGAAACCGCTGGTTTTTGATAGTTTGGGCCCTATTGAATAATGAATGTTTTGAATTTTCTCCAAAAGTAAAGTAGTTGCAAACTCATCCTTTTAGAAACTTGTTTGGGCTGTTGAGAGGAGTAAAAAACCATCAAAAATTTCAATCCTGCATGATTTTACCAAGAAATGTGATTCTTCATTCAAAACCTGATTTTTGCTATTGGGCTCTATTGAATAGTGAATGTTTTGAATTTTCTCCAAAAGTAAAGTAGTTGCAAACTCATGCTTTTAGAGACTTGTTTGGGCTCATGAGAGGAGTAGAAAAACATCAAAAATTTCAGTCCTGCATGATTCTACCAAGAAATGTGTTCATTCAAACCGCTGGTTTTTGATAGTTTGGGCCCTATTGAATAATGAATGTTTTGAATTTTCTCCAAAAGTAAAGTAGTTGCAAACTCATCCTTTTAGAAACTTGTTTGGGCTGTTGAGAGGAGTAAAAAACCATCAAAAATTTCAATCCTGCATGATTCTACCAAGAAATGTGATTCTTCATTCAAAACGCTGGTTTTTGCTATTGGGCTCTATTGAATAATGAATGTTTTGAATTTTCTCCAAAAGTAAAGTAGTTGCAAACTCATGCTTTTAGAGACTTGTTTGGGCTCATGAGAGGAGTAGAAAAACATCAAAAATTTCAGTCCTGCATGATTCTACCAAGAAATGTGTGTTCATTGAAACCGCTGGTTTTTGATAGTTTGGGCCCTATTGAATAATGAATGTTTTGAATTTTCTCCAAAAGTAAAGTAGTTGCAAACTCATCCTTTTAGAAACTTGTTTGGGCTGTTGAGAGGAGTAAAAAACCATCAAAAATTTCAATCCTGCATGATTCTACCAAGAAATGTGATTCTTCATTCAAAACGCTGGTTTTTGCTATTGGGCTCTATTGAATAATGAATGTTTTGAATTTTCTCCAAAAGTAAAGTAGTTGCAAACTCATCCTTTTAGAGACTTGTTTGGGCTCATGAGATGAGTAGAAAAACATCAAAAATTTCAGTCCTGCATGATTCTACCAAGACGTGTGTTCATTGAAACGGCTGGTTTTTGATAGTTTGGGCCCTATTGAATAATGAATGTTTTGAATTTTCTCCAAAAGTAAAGTAGTTGCAAACTCATCCTTTTAGAAACTTGTTTGGGCTGTTGAGAGGAGTAAAAAACCATCAAAAATTTCAATCCTGCATGATTCTACCAAGAAATGTGATTCTTCATTCAAAACGCTGGTTTTTGCTATTGGGCTCTATTGAATAATGAATGTTTTGAATTTTCTCCAAAAGTAAAGTAGTTGCAAACTCATGCTTTTAGAGACTTGTTTGGGCTCATGAGAGGAGTAGAAAAACATCAAAAATTTCAGTCCTGCATGATTCTACCAAGAAATGTGTGTTCATTGAAACCGCTGGTTTTTGATAGTTTGGGCCCTATTGAATAATGAATGTTTTGAATTTTCTCCAAAAGTAAAGTAGTTGCAAACTCATCCTTTTAGAAACTTGTTTGGGCTGTTGAGAGGAGTAAAAAACCATCAAAAATTTCAATCCTGCATGATTCTACCAAGAAATGTGATTCTTCATTCAAAACGCTGGTTTTTGCTATTGGGCTCTATTGAATAATGAATGTTTTGAATTTTCTCCAAAAGTAAAGTAGTTGCAAACTCATGCTTTTAGAGACTTGTTTGGGCTCATGAGATGAGTAGAAAAACATCAAAAATTTCAGTCCTGCATGATTCTACCAAGACATGTGTGTTCATTGAAACGGCTGGTTTTTGATAGTTTGGGCCCTATTGAATAATGAATGTTTTGAATTTTCTCCAAAAGTAAAGTAGTTGCAAACTCATCCTTTTAGAAACTTGTTTGGGCTGTTGAGAGGAGTAAAAAACCATCAAAAATTTCAATCCTGCATGATTCTACCAAGAAATGTGATTCTTCATTCAAAACGCTGGTTTTTGCTATTGGGCTCTATTGAATAATGAATGTTTTGAATTTTCTCCAAAAGTAAAGTAGTTGCAAACTCATGCTTTTAGAGACTTGTTTGGGCTCATGAGAGGAGTAGAAAAACATCAAAAATTTCAGTCCTGCATGATTCTACCAAGAAATGTGTGTTCATTCAAACCGCTGGTTTTTGATAGTTTGGGCCCTATTGAATAATGAATGTTTTGAATTTTCTCCAAAAGTAAAGTAGTTGCAAACTCATGCTTTTAGAGACTTGTTTGGGCTCATGAGAGGAGTAGAAAAACATCAAAAATTTCAGTCCTGCATGATTCTACCAAGAAATGTGTGTTCATTGAAACCGCTGGTTTTTGATAGTTTGGGCCCTATTGAATAATGAATGTTTTGAATTTTCTCCAAAAGTAAAGTAGTTGCAAACTCATCCTTTTAGAAACTTGTTTGGGCTGTTGAGAGGAGTAAAAAACCATCAAAAATTTCAATCCTGCATGATTCTACCAAGAAATGTGATTCTTCATTCAAAACGCTGGTTTTTGCTATTGGGCTCTATTGAATAATGAATGTTTTGAATTTTCTCCAAAAGTAAAGTAGTTGCAAACTCATGCTTTTAGAGACTTGTTTGGGCTCATGAGAGGAGTAGAAAAACATCAAAAATTTCAGTCGTGCATGATTCTACCAAGAAATGTGTGTTCATTGAAACCTCTGGTTTTTGATAGTTTGGGCCCTATTGAATAATGAATGTTTTGAATTTTCTCCAAAAGTAAAGTAGTTGCAAACTCATGCTTTTAGAGACTTGTTTGGGCTCATGAGAGGAGTAGAAAAACATCAAAAATTTCAGTCCTGCATGATTCTACCAAGAAATGTGTGTTCATTCAAACCGCTGGTTTTTGATAGTTTGGGCCCTATTGAATAATGAATGTTTTGAATTTTCTCCAAAAGTAAAGTAGTTGCAAACTCATGCTTTTAGAGACTTGTTTGGGCTCATGAGAGGAGTAGAAAAACATCAAAAATTTCAGTCCTGCATGATTCTACCAAGAAATGTGTGTTCATTGAAACCGCTGGTTTTTGATAGTTTGGGCCCTATTGAATAATGAATGTTTTGAATTTTCTCCAAAAGTAAAGTAGTTGCAAACTCATCCTTTTAGAAACTTGTTTGGGCTGTTGAGAGGAGTAAAAAACCATCAAAAATTTCAATCCTGCATGATTCTACCAAGAAATGTGATTCTTCATTCAAAACGCTGGTTTTTGCTATTGGGCTCTATTGAATAATGAATGTTTTGAATTTTCTCCAAAAGTAAAGTAGTTGCAAACTCATCCTTTTAGAAACTTGTTTGGGCTGTTGAGAGGAGTAAAAAACCATCAAAAATTTCAATCCTGCATGATTCTACCAAGAAATGTGATTCTTCATTCAAAACGCTGTTTTTTGCTATTGGGCTCTATTGAATAATGAATGTTTTGAATTTTCTCCAAAAGTAAAGTAGTTGCAAACTCATCCTTTTAGAGACTTGTTTGGGCTGTTGAGAGGAGTAAAAAACCATCAAAAATTTCAATCCTGCATGATTCTACCAAGAAATGTGATTCTTCATTCAAAACGCTGGTTTTTGCTATTGGGCTCTATTGAATAATGAATGTTTTGAATTTTCTCCAAAAGTAAAGTAGTTGCAAACTCATGCTTTTAGAGACTTGTTTGGGCTCATGAGAGGAGTAGAAAAACATCAAAAATTTCAGTCGTGCATGATTCTACCAAGAAATGTGTGTTCATTGAAACCTCTGGTTTTTGATAGTTTGGGCCCTATTGAATAATGAATGTTTTGAATTTTCTCCAAAAGTAAAGAAGTTGCAAACTCATCCTTTTAGAAACTTGTTTGGGCTGTTGAGAGGAGTAAAAAACCATCAAAAATTTCAATCCTGCATGATTCTACCAAGAAATGTGATTCTTCATTCAAAACGCTGGTTTTTGCTATTGGGCTCTATTGAATAATGAATGTTTTGAATTTTCTCCAAAAGTAAAGTAGTTGCAAACTCATGCTTTTAGAGACTTGTTTGGGCTCATGAGAGGAGTAGAAAAACATCAAAAATTTCAGTCCTGCATGATTCTACCAAGAAATGTGTGTTCATTCAAACCGCTGGTTTTTGATAGTTTGGGCCCTATTGAATAATGAATGTTTTGAATTTTCTCCAAAAGTAAAGTAGTTGCAAACTCATGCTTTTAGAGACTTGTTTGGGCTCATGAGAGGAGTAGAAAAACATCAAAAATTTCAGTCCTGCATGATTCTACCAAGAAATGTGTTCATTCAAACCGCTGGTTTTTGATAGTTTGGGCCCTATTGAATAATGAATGTTTTGAATTTTCTCCAAAAGTAAAGTAGTTGCAAACTCATCCTTTTAGAAACTTGTTTGGGCTGTTGAGTGGAGTAAAAAACCATCAAAAATTTCAATCCTGCATGATTCTACCAAGAAATGTGATTCTTCATTCAAAACGCTGGTTTTTGCTATTGGGCTCTATTGAATAATGAATGTTTTGAATTTTCTCCAAAAGTAAAGTAGTTGCAAACTCATGCTTTTAGAGACTTGTTTGGGCTCATGAGAGGAGTAGAAAAACATCAAAAATTTCAGTCCTGCATGATTCTACCAAGAAATGTGTGTTCATTGAAACCGCTGGTTTTTGATAGTTTGGGCCCTATTGAATAATGAATGTTTTGAATTTTCTCCAAAAGTAAAGTAGTTGCAAACTCATCCTTTTAGAAACTTGTTTGGGCTGTTGAGAGGAGTAAAAAACCATCAAAAATTTCAATCCTGCATGATTTTACCAAGAAATGTGATTCTTCATTCAAAACCTGATTTTTGCTATTGGGCTCTATTGAATAGTGAATGTTTTGAATTTTCTCCAAAAGTAAAGTAGTTGCAAACTCATGCTTTTAGAGACTTGTTTGGGCTCATGAGAGGAGTAGAAAAACATCAAAAATTTCAGTCCTGCATGATTCTACCAAGAAATGTGTTCATTCAAACCGCTGGTTTTTGATAGTTTGGGCCCTATTGAATAATAAATGTTTTGAATTTTCTCCAAAAGTAAAGTAGTTGCAAACTCATCCTTTTAGAAACTTGTTTGGGCTGTTGAGAGGAGTAAAAAACCATCAAAAATTTCAATCCTGCATGATTCTACCAAGAAATGTGATTCTTCATTCAAAACGCTGGTTTTTGCTATTGGGCTCTATTGAATAATGAATGTTTTGAATTTTCTCCAAAAGTAAAGTAGTTGCAAACTCATGCTTTTAGAGACTTGTTTGGGCTCATGAGAGGAGTAGAAAAACATCAAAAATTTCAGTCCTGCATGATTCTACCAAGAAATGTGTGTTCATTGAAACCGCTGGTTTTTGATAGTTTGGGCCCTATTGAATAATGAATGTTTTGAATTTTCTCCAAAAGTAAAGTAGTTGCAAACTCATCCTTTTAGAAACTTGTTTGGGCTGTTGAGAGGAGTAAAAAACCATCAAAAATTTCAATCCTGCATGATTCTACCAAGAAATGTGATTCTTCATTCAAAACGCTGGTTTTTGCTATTGGGCTCTATTGAATAATGAATGTTTTGAATTTTCTCCAAAAGTAAAGTAGTTGCAAACTCGTCCTTTTAGAGACTTGTTTGGGCTCATGAGATGAGTAGAAAAACATCAAAAATTTCAGTCCTGCATGATTCTACCAAGACGTGTGTTCATTGAAACGGCTGGTTTTTGATAGTTTGGGCCCTATTGAATAATGAATGTTTTGAATTTTCTCCAAAAGTAAAGTAGTTGCAAACTCATCCTTTTAGAAACTTGTTTGGGCTGTTGAGAGGAGTAAAAAACCATCAAAAATTTCAATCCTGCATGATTCTACCAAGAAATGTGATTCTTCATTCAAAACGCTGGTTTTTGCTATTGGGCTCTATTGAATAATGAATGTTTTGAATTTTCTCCAAAAGTAAAGTAGTTGCAAACTCATGCTTTTAGAGACTTGTTTGGGCTCATGAGAGGAGTAGAAAAACATCAAAAATTTCAGTCCTGCATGATTCTACCAAGAAATGTGTGTTCATTGAAACCGCTGGTTTTTGATAGTTTGGGCCCTATTGAATAATGAATGTTTTGAATTTTCTCCAAAAGTAAAGTAGTTGCAAACTCATCCTTTTAGAAACTTGTTTGGGCTGTTGAGAGGAGTAAAAAACCATCAAAAATTTCAATCCTGCATGATTCTACCAAGAAATGTGATTCTTCATTCAAAACGCTGGTTTTTGCTATTGGGCTCTATTGAATAATGAATGTTTTGAATTTTCTCCAAAAGTAAAGTAGTTGCAAACTCATCCTTTTAGAAACTTGTTTGGGCTGTTGAGAGGAGTAAAAAACCATCAAAAATTTCAATCCTGCATGATTCTACCAAGAAATGTGATTCTTCATTCAAAACGCTGTTTTTTGCTATTGGGCTCTATTGAATAATGAATGTTTTGAATTTTCTCCAAAAGTAAAGTAGTTGCAAACTCATCCTTTTAGAGACTTGTTTGGGCTGTTGAGAGGAGTAAAAAACCATCAAAAATTTCAATCCTGCATGATTCTACCAAGAAATGTGATTCTTCATTCAAAACGCTGGTTTTTGCTATTGGGCTCTATTGAATAATGAATGTTTTGAATTTTCTCCAAAAGTAAAGTAGTTGCAAACTCATGCTTTTAGAGACTTGTTTGGGCTCATGAGAGGAGTAGAAAAACATCAAAAGTTTCAGTCGTGCATGATTCTACCAAGAAATGTGTGTTCATTGAAACCTCTGGTTTTTGATAGTTTGGGCCCTATTGAATAATGAATGTTTTGAATTTTCTCCAAAAGTAAAGAAGTTGCAAACTCATCCTTTTAGAAACTTGTTTGGGCTGTTGAGAGGAGTAAAAAACCATCAAAAATTTCAATCCTGCATGATTCTACCAAGAAATGTGATTCTTCATTCAAAACGCTGGTTTTTGCTATTGGGCTCTATTGAATAATGAATGTTTTGAATTTTCTCCAAAAGTAAAGTAGTTGCAAACTCATGCTTTTAGAGACTTGTTTGGGCTCATGAGAGGAGTAGAAAAACATCAAAAATTTCAGTCCTGCATGATTCTACCAAGAAATGTGTGTTCATTCAAACCGCTGGTTTTTGATAGTTTGGGCCCTATTGAATAATGAATGTTTTGAATTTTCTCCAAAAGTAAAGTAGTTGCAAACTCATGCTTTTAGAGACTTGTTTGGGCTCATGAGAGGAGTAGAAAAACATCAAAAATTTCAGTCCTGCATGATTCTACCAAGAAATGTGTTCATTCAAACCGCTGGTTTTTGATAGTTTGGGCCCTATTGAATAATGAATGTTTTGAATTTTCTCCAAAAGTAAAGTAGTTGCAAACTCATCCTTTTAGAAACTTGTTTGGGCTGTTGAGTGGAGTAAAAAACCATCAAAAATTTCAATCCTGCATGATTCTACCAAGAAATGTGATTCTTCATTCAAAACGCTGGTTTTTGCTATTGGGCTCTATTGAATAATGAATGTTTTGAATTTTCTCCAAAAGTAAAGTAGTTGCAAACTCATGCTTTTAGAGACTTGTTTGGGCTCATGAGAGGAGTAGAAAAACATCAAAAATTTCAGTCCTGCATGATTCTACCAAGAAATGTGTGTTCATTGAAACCGCTGGTTTTTGATAGTTTGGGCCCTATTGAATAATGAATGTTTTGAATTTTCTCCAAAAGTAAAGTAGTTGCAAATTCAACCTTTTAGAAACTTGTTTGGGCTGTTGAGAGGAGTAAAAAACCATCAAAAATTTCAATCCTGCATGATTTTACCAAGAAATGTGATTCTTCATTCAAAACCTGATTTTTGCTATTGGGCTCTATTGAATAGTGAATGTTTTGAATTTTCTCCAAAAGTAAAGTAGTTGCAAACTCATGCTTTTAGAGACTTGTTTGGGCTCATGAGAGGAGTAGAAAAACATCAAAAATTTCAGTCCTGCATGATTCTACCAAGAAATGTGTTCATTCAAACCGCTGGTTTTTGATAGTTTGGGCCCTATTGAATAATGAATGTTTTGAATTTTCTCCAAAAGTAAAGTAGTTGCAAACTCATCCTTTTAGAAACTTGTTTGGGCTGTTGAGAGGAGTAAAAAACCATCAAAAATTTCAATCCTGCATGATTCTACCAAGAAATGTGATTCTTCATTCAAAACGCTGGTTTTTGCTATTGGGCTCTATTGAATAATGAATGTTTTGAATTTTCTCCAAAAGTAAAGTAGTTGCAAACTCATGCTTTTAGAGACTTGTTTGGGCTCATGAGAGGAGTAGAAAAACATCAAAAATTTCAGTCCTGCATGATTCTACCAAGAAATGTGTGTTCATTGAAACCGCTGGTTTTTGATAGTTTGGGCCCTATTGAATAATGAATGTTTTGAATTTTCTCCAAAAGTAAAGTAGTTGCAAACTCATCCTTTTAGAAACTTGTTTGGGCTGTTGAGAGGAGTAAAAAACCATCAAAAATTTCAATCCTGCATGATTCTACCAAGAAATGTGATTCTTCATTCAAAACGCTGGTTTTTGCTATTGGGCTCTATTGAATAATGAATGTTTTGAATTTTCTCCAAAAGTAAAGTAGTTGCAAACTCATCCTTTTAGAGACTTGTTTGGGCTCATGAGATGAGTAGAAAAACATCAAAAATTTCAGTCCTGCATGATTCTACCAAGACGTGTGTTCATTGAAACGGCTGGTTTTTGATAGTTTGGGCCCTATTGAATAATGAATGTTTTGAATTTTCTCCAAAAGTAAAGTAGTTGCAAACTCATCCTTTTAGAAACTTGTTTGGGCTGTTGAGAGGAGTAAAAAACCATCAAAAATTTCAATCCTGCATGATTCTACCAAGAAATGTGATTCTTCATTCAAAACGCTGGTTTTTGCTATTGGGCTCTATTGAATAATGAATGTTTTGAATTTTCTCCAAAAGTAAAGTAGTTGCAAACTCATGCTTTTAGAGACTTGTTTGGGCTCATGAGAGGAGTAGAAAAACATCAAAAATTTCAGTCCTGCATGATTCTACCAAGAAATGTGTGTTCATTGAAACCGCTGGTTTTTGATAGTTTGGGCCCTATTGAATAATGAATGTTTTGAATTTTCTCCAAAAGTAAAGTAGTTGCAAACTCATCCTTTTAGAAACTTGTTTGGGCTGTTGAGAGGAGTAAAAAACCATCAAAAATTTCAATCCTGCATGATTCTACCAAGAAATGTGATTCTTCATTCAAAACGCTGGTTTTTGCTATTGGGCTCTATTGAATAATGAATGTTTTGAATTTTCTCCAAAAGTAAAGTAGTTGCAAACTCATGCTTTTAGAGACTTGTTTGGGCTCATGAGATGAGTAGAAAAACATCAAAAATTTCAGTCCTGCATGATTCTACCAAGACATGTGTGTTCATTGAAACGGCTGGTTTTTGATAGTTTGGGCCCTATTGAATAATGAATGTTTTGAATTTTCTCCAAAAGTAAAGTAGTTGCAAACTCATCCTTTTAGAAACTTGTTTGGGCTGTTGAGAGGAGTAAAAAACCATCAAAAATTTCAATCCTGCATGATTCTACCAAGAAATGTGATTCTTCATTCAAAACGCTGGTTTTTGCTATTGGGCTCTATTGAATAATGAATGTTTTGAATTTTCTCCAAAAGTAAAGTAGTTGCAAACTCATGCTTTTAGAGACTTGTTTGGGCTCATGAGAGGAGTAGAAAAACATCAAAAATTTCAGTCCTGCATGATTCTACCAAGAAATGTGTGTTCATTCAAACCGCTGGTTTTTGATAGTTTGGGCCCTATTGAATAATGAATGTTTTGAATTTTCTCCAAAAGTAAAGTAGTTGCAAACTCATGCTTTTAGAGACTTGTTTGGGCTCATGAGAGGAGTAGAAAAACATCAAAAATTTCAGTCCTGCATGATTCTACCAAGAAATGTGTGTTCATTGAAACCGCTGGTTTTTGATAGTTTGGGCCCTATTGAATAATGAATGTTTTGAATTTTCTCCAAAAGTAAAGTAGTTGCAAACTCATCCTTTTAGAAACTTGTTTGGGCTGTTGAGAGGAGTAAAAAACCATCAAAAATTTCAATCCTGCATGATTCTACCAAGAAATGTGATTCTTCATTCAAAACGCTGGTTTTTGCTATTGGGCTCTATTGAATAATGAATGTTTTGAATTTTCTCCAAAAGTAAAGTAGTTGCAAACTCATGCTTTTAGAGACTTGTTTGGGCTCATGAGAGGAGTAGAAAAACATCAAAAATTTCAGTCGTGCATGATTCTACCAAGAAATGTGTGTTCATTGAAACCTCTGGTTTTTGATAGTTTGGGCCCTATTGAATAATGAATGTTTTGAATTTTCTCCAAAAGTAAAGTAGTTGCAAACTCATCCTTTTAGAAACTTGTTTGGGCTGTTGAGAGGAGTAAAAAACCATCAAAAATTTCAATCCTGCATGATTCTACCAAGAAATGTGATTCTTCATTCAAAACGCTGGTTTTTGCTATTGGGCTCTATTGAATAATGAATGTTTTGAATTTTCTCCAAAAGTAAAGTAGTTGCAAACTCATGCTTTTAGAGACTTGTTTGGGCTCATGAGAGGAGTAGAAAAACATCAAAAATTTCAGTCCTGCATGATTCTACCAAGAAATGTGTGTTCATTCAAACCGCTGGTTTTTGATAGTTTGGGCCCTATTGAATAATGAATGTTTTGAATTTTCTCCAAAAGTAAAGTAGTTGCAAACTCATGCTTTTAGAGACTTGTTTGGGCTCATGAGAGGAGTAGAAAAACATCAAAAATTTCAGTCCTGCATGATTCTACCAAGAAATGTGTGTTCATTGAAACCGCTGGTTTTTGATAGTTTGGGCCCTATTGAATAATGAATGTTTTGAATTTTCTCCAAAAGTAAAGTAGTTGCAAACTCATCCTTTTAGAAACTTGTTTGGGCTGTTGAGAGGAGTAAAAAACCATCAAAAATTTCAATCCTGCATGATTCTACCAAGAAATGTGATTCTTCATTCAAAACACTGGTTTTTGCTATTGGGCTCTATTGAATAATGAATGTTTTGAATTTTCTCCAAAAGTAAAGTAGTTGCAAACTCATGCTTTTAGAGACTTGTTTGGGCTCATGAGAGGAGTAGAAAAACATCAAAAATTTCAGTCCTGCATGATTCTACCAAGAAATGTGTGTTCATTCAAACCGCTGGTTTTTGATAGTTTGGGCCCTATTGAATAATAAATGTTTTGAATTTTCTCCAAAAGTAAAGTACTTGCAAACTCATGCTTTTAGAGACTTGTTTGGGCTCATGAGAGGAGTAGAAAAACATCAAAAATTTCAGTCCTGCATGATTCTACCAAGAAATGTGTGTTCATTGAAACCGCTGGTTTTTGATAGTTTGGGCCCTATTGAATAATGAATGTTTTGAATTTTCTCCAAAAGTAAAGTAGTTGCAAACTCATCCTTTTAGAAACTTGTTTGGGCTGTTGAGAGGAGTAAAAAACCATCAAAAATTTTAATCCTGCATGATTTTAACAAGAAATGTGATTCTTCATTCAAAACCTGATTTTTGCTATTGGGCTCTATTGAATAGTGAATGTTTTGAATTTTCTCCAAAAGTAAAGTAGTTGCAAACTCATGCTTTTAGAGACTTGTTTGGGCTCATGAGAGGAGTAGAAAAACATCAAAAATTTCAGTCCTGCATGATTCTACCAAGAAATGTGTTCATTCAATCCGCTGGTTTTTGATAGTTTGGGCCCTATTGAATAATGAATGTTTTGAATTTTCTCCAAAAGTAAAGTAGTTGCAAACTCATCCTTTTAGAAACTTGTTTGGGCTGTTGAGTGGAGTAAAAAACCATCAAAAATTTCAATCCTGCATGATTCTACCAAGAAATGTGATTCTTCATTCAAAACGCTGGTTTTTGCTATTGGGCTCTATTGAATAATGAATGTTTTGAATTTTCTCCAAAAGTAAAGTAGTTGCAAACTCATGCTTTTAGAGACTTGTTTGGGCTCATGAGAGGAGTAGAAAAACATCAAAAATTTCAGTCCTGCATGATTCTACCAAGAAATGTGTGTTCATTGAAACCGCTGGTTTTTGATAGTTTGGGCCCTATTGAATAATGAATGTTTTGAATTTTCTCCAAAAGTAAAGTAGTTGCAAACTCATCCTTTTAGAAACTTGTTTGGGCTGTTGAGAGGAGTAAAAAACCATCAAAAATTTCAATCCTGCATGATTCTACCAAGAAATGTGATTCTTCATTCAAAACGCTGGTTTTTGCTATTGGGCTCTATTGAATAATGAATGTTTTGAATTTTCTCCAAAAGTAAAGTAGTTGCAAACTCATCCTTTTAGAAACTTGTTTGGGCTGTTGAGAGGAGTAAAAAACCATCAAAAATTTCAATCCTGCATGATTCTACCAAGAAATGTGATTCTTCATTCAAAACGCTGTTTTTTGCTATTGGGCTCTATTGAATAATGAATGTTTTGAATTTTCTCCAAAAGTAAAGTAGTTGCAAACTCATCCTTTTAGAGACTTGTTTGGGCTGTTGAGAGGAGTAAAAAACCATCAAAAATTTCAATCCTGCATGATTCTACCAAGAAATGTGATTCTTCATTCAAAACGCTGGTTTTTGCTATTGGGCTCTATTGAATAATGAATGTTTTGAATTTTCTCCAAAAGTAAAGTAGTTGCAAACTCATGCTTTTAGAGACTTGTTTGGGCTCATGAGAGGAGTAGAAAAACATCAAAAATTTCAGTCCTGCATGATTCTACCAAGAAATGTGTTCATTCAAACCGCTGGTTTTTGATAGTTTGGGCCCTATTGAATAATGAATGTTTTGAATTTTCTCCAAAAGTAAAGTAGTTGCAAACTCATCCTTTTAGAAACTTGTTTGGGCTGTTGAGTGGAGTAAAAAACCATCAAAAATTTCAATCCTGCATGATTCTACCAAGAAATGTGATTCTTCATTCAAAACGCTGGTTTTTGCTATTGGGCTCTATTGAATAATGAATGTTTTGAATTTTTTCCAAAAGTAAAGTAGTTGCAAACTCATGCTTTTAGAGACTTGTTTGGGCTCATGAGAGGAGTAGAAAAACATCAAAAATTTCAGTCCTGCATGATTCTACCAAGAAATGTGTGTTCATTGAAACCGCTGGTTTTTGATAGTTTGGGCCCTATTGAATAATGAATGTTTTGAATTTTCTCCAAAAGTAAAGTAGTTGCAAACTCATCCTTTTAGAAACTTGTTTGGGCTGTTGAGAGGAGTAAAAAACCATCAAAAATTTCAATCCTGCATGATTTTACCAAGAAATGTGATTCTTCATTCAAAACCTGATTTTTGCTATTGGGCTCTATTGAATAGTGAATGTTTTGAATTTTCTCCAAAAGTAAAGTAGTTGCAAACTCATGCTTTTAGAGACTTGTTTGGGCTCATGAGAGGAGTAGAAAAACATCAAAAATTTCAGTCCTGCATGATTCTACCAAGAAATGTGTTCATTCAAACCGCTGGTTTTTGATAGTTTGGGCCCTATTGAATAATGAATGTTTTGAATTTTCTCCAAAAGTAAAGTAGTTGCAAACTCATCCTTTTAGAAACTTGTTTGGGCTGTTGAGAGGAGTAAAAAACCATCAAAAATTTCAATCCTGCATGATTCTACCAAGAAATGTGATTCTTCATTCAAAACGCTGGTTTTTGCTATTGGGCTCTATTGAATAATGAATGTTTTGAATTTTCTCCAAAAGTAAAGTAGTTGCAAACTCATGCTTTTAGAGACTTGTTTGGGCTCATGAGAGGAGTAGAAAAACATCAAAAATTTCAGTCCTGCATGATTCTACCAAGAAATGTGTGTTCATTGAAACCGCTGGTTTTTGATAGTTTGGGCCCTATTGAATAATGAATGTTTTGAATTTTCTCCAAAAGTAAAGTAGTTGCAAACTCATCCTTTTAGAAACTTGTTTGGGCTGTTGAGAGGAGTAAAAAACCATCAAAAATTTCAATCCTGCATGATTCTACCAAGAAATGTGATTCTTCATTCAAAACGCTGGTTTTTGCTATTGGGCTCTATTGAATAATGAATGTTTTGAATTTTCTCCAAAAGTAAAGTAGTTGCAAACTCATCCTTTTAGAGACTTGTTTGGGCTCATGAGATGAGTAGAAAAACATCAAAAATTTCAGTCCTGCATGATTCTACCAAGACGTGTGTTCATTGAAACGGCTGGTTTTTGATAGTTTGGGCCCTATTGAATAATGAATGTTTTGAATTTTCTCCAAAAGTAAAGTAGTTGCAAACTCATCCTTTTAGAAACTTGTTTGGGCTGTTGAGAGGAGTAAAAAACCATCAAAAATTTCAATCCTGCATGATTCTACCAAGAAATGTGATTCTTCATTCAAAACGCTGGTTTTTGCTATTGGGCTCTATTGAATAATGAATGTTTTGAATTTTCTCCAAAAGTAAAGTAGTTGCAAACTCATGCTTTTAGAGACTTGTTTGGGCTCATGAGAGGAGTAGAAAAACATCAAAAATTTCAGTCCTGCATGATTCTACCAAGAAATGTGTGTTCATTGAAACCGCTGGTTTTTGATAGTTTGGGCCCTATTGAATAATGAATGTTTTGAATTTTCTCCAAAAGTAAAGTAGTTGCAAACTCATCCTTTTAGAAACTTGCTTGGGCTGTTGAGAGGAGTAAAAAACCATCAAAAATTTCAATCCTGCATGATTCTACCAAGAAATGTGATTCTTCATTCAAAACGCTGGTTTTTGCTATTGGGCTCTATTGAATAATGAATGTTTTGAATTTTCTCCAAAAGTAAAGTAGTTGCAAACTCATGCTTTTAGAGACTTGTTTGGGCTCATGAGATGAGTAGAAAAACATCAAAAATTTCAGTCCTGCATGATTCTACCAAGACATGTGTGTTCATTGAAACGGCTGGTTTTTGATAGTTTGGGCCCTATTGAATAATGAATGTTTTGAATTTTCTCCAAAAGTAAAGTAGTTGCAAACTCATCCTTTTAGAAACTTGTTTGGGCTGTTGAGAGGAGTAAAAAACCATCAAAAATTTCAATCCTGCATGATTCTACCAAGAAATGTGATTCTTCATTCAAAACGCTGGTTTTTGCTATTGGGCTCTATTGAATAATGAATGTTTTGAATTTTCTCCAAAAGTAAAGTAGTTGCAAACTCATGCTTTTAGAGACTTGTTTGGGCTCATGAGAGGAGTAGAAAAACATCAAAAATTTCAGTCCTGCATGATTCTACCAAGAAATGTGTGTTCATTCAAACCGCTGGTTTTTGATAGTTTGGGCCCTATTGAATAATGAATGTTTTGAATTTTCTCCAAAAGTAAAGTAGTTGCAAACTCATGCTTTTAGAGACTTGTTTGGGCTCATGAGAGGAGTAGAAAAACATCAAAAATTTCAGTCCTGCATGATTCTACCAAGAAATGTGTGTTCATTGAAACCGCTGGTTTTTGATAGTTTGGGCCCTATTGAATAATGAATGTTTTGAATTTTCTCCAAAAGTAAAGTAGTTGCAAACTCATCCTTTTAGAAACTTGTTTGGGCTGTTGAGAGGAGTAAAAAACCATCAAAAATTTCAATCCTGCATGATTCTACCAAGAAATGTGATTCTTCATTCAAAACGCTGGTTTTTGCTATTGGGCTCTATTGAATAATGAATGTTTTGAATTTTCTCCAAAAGTAAAGTAGTTGCAAACTCATGCTTTTAGAGACTTGTTTGGGCTCATGAGAGGAGTAGAAAAACATCAAAAATTTCAGTCGTGCATGATTCTACCAAGAAATGTGTGTTCATTGAAACCTCTGGTTTTTGATAGTTTGGGCCCTATTGAATAATGAATGTTTTGAATTTTCTCCAAAAGTAAAGTAGTTGCAAACTCATCCTTTTAGAAACTTGTTTGGGCTGTTGAGAGGAGTAAAAAACCATCAAAAATTTCAATCCTGCATGATTCTACCAAGAAATGTGATTCTTCATTCAAAACGCTGGTTTTTGCTATTGGGCTCTATTGAATAATGAATGTTTTGAATTTTCTCCAAAAGTAAAGTAGTTGCAAACTCATGCTTTTAGAGACTTGTTTGGGCTCATGAGAGGAGTAGAAAAACCATCAAAAATTTCAGTCCTGCATGATTCTACCAAGAAATGTGTGTTCATTCAAACCGCTGGTTTTTGATAGTTTGGGCCCTATTGAATAATGAATGTTTTGAATTTTCTCCAAAAGTAAAGTAGTTGCAAACTCATGCTTTTAGAGACTTGTTTGGGCTCATGAGAGGAGTAGAAAAACATCAAAAATTTCAGTCCTGCATGATTCTACCAAGAAATGTGTGTTCATTGAAACCGCTGGTTTTTGATAGTTTGGGCCCTATTGAATAATGAATGTTTTGAATTTTCTCCAAAAGTAAAGTAGTTGCAAACTCATCGTTTTAGAAACTTGTTTGGGCTGTTGAGAGGAGTAAAAAACCATCAAAAATTTCAATCCTGCATGATTCTACCAAGAAATGTGATTCTTCATTCAAAACGCTGGTTTTTGCTATTGGGCTCTATTGAATAATGAATGTTTTGAATTTTCTCCAAAAGTAAAGTAGTTGCAAACTCATGCTTTTAGAGACTTGTTTGGGCTCATGAGAGGAGTAGAAAAACATCAAAAATTTCAGTCCTGCATGATTCTACCAAGAAATGTGTGTTCATTCAAACCGCTGGTTTTTGATAGTTTGGGCCCTATTGAATAATAAATGTTTTGAATTTTCTCCAAAAGTAAAGTACTTGCAAACTCATGCTTTTAGAGACTTGTTTGGGCTCATGAGAGGAGTAGAAAAACATCAAAAATTTCAGTCCTGCATGATTCTACCAAGAAATGTGTGTTCATTGAAACCGCTGGTTTTTGATAGTTTGGGCCCTACTGAATAATGAATGTTTTGAATTTTCTCCAAAAGTAAAGTAGTTGCAAACTCATCCTTTTAGAAACTTGTTTGGGCTGTTGAGAGGAGTAAAAAACCATCAAAAATTTTAATCCTGCATGATTTTAACAAGAAATGTGATTCTTCATTCAAAACCTGATTTTTGCTATTGGGCTCTATTGAATAGTGAATGTTTTGAATTTTCTCCAAAAGTAAAGTAGTTGCAAACTCATGCTTTTAGAGACTTGTTTGGGCTCATGAGAGGAGTAGAAAAACATCAAAAATTTCAGTCCTGCATGATTCTACCAAGAAATGTGTTCATTCAATCCGCTGGTTTTTGATAGTTTGGGCCCTATTGAATAATGAATGTTTTGAATTTTCTCCAAAAGTAAAGTAGTTGCAAACTCATCCTTTTAGAAACTTGTTTGGGCTGTTGAGTGGAGTAAAAAACCATCAAAAATTTCAATCCTGCATGATTCTACCAAGAAATGTGATTCTTCATTCAAAACGCTGGTTTTTGCTATTGGGCTCTATTGAATAATGAATGTTTTGAATTTTCTCCAAAAGTAAAGTAGTTGCAAACTCATGCTTTTAGAGACTTGTTTGGGCTCATGAGAGGTGTAGAAAAACATCAAAAATTTCAGTCCTGCATGATTCTACCAAGAAATGTGTGTTCATTGAAACCGCTGGTTTTTGATAGTTTGGGCCCTATTGAATAATGAATGTTTTGAATTTTCTCCAAAAGTAAAGTAGTTGCAAACTCATCCTTTTAGAAACTTGTTTGGGCTGTTGAGAGGAGTAAAAAACCATCAAAAATTTCAATCCTGCATGATTCAACCAAGAAATGTGATTCTTCATTCAAAACGCTGGTTTTTGCTATTGGGCTCTATTGAATAATGAATGTTTTGAATTTTCTCCAAAAGTAAAGTAGTTGCAAACTCATGCTTTTAGAGACTTGTTTGGGCTCATGAGAGGAGTAGAAAAACATCAAAAATTTCAGTCCTGCATGATTCTACCAAGAAATGTGTGTTCATTCAAACCGCTGGTTTTTGATAGTTTGGGCCCTATTGAATAATAAATGTTTTGAATTTTCTCCAAAAGTAAAGTACTTGCAAACTCATGCTTTTAGAGACTTGTTTGGGCTCATGAGAGGAGTAGAAAAACATCAAAAATTTCAGTCCTGCATGATTCTACCAAGAAATGTGTGTTCATTGAAACCGCTGGTTTTTGATAGTTTGGGCCCTATTGAATAATGAATGTTTTGAATTTTCTCCAAAAGTAAAGTAGTTGCAAACTCATCCTTTTAGAAACTTGTTTGGGCTGTTGAGAGGAGTAAAAAACCATCAAAAATTTTAATCCTGCATGATTTTAACAAGAAATGTGATTCTTCATTCAAAACCTGATTTTTGCTATTGGGCTCTATTGAATAGTGAATGTTTTGAATTTTCTCCAAAAGTAAAGTAGTTGCAAACTCATGCTTTTAGAGACTTGTTTGGGCTCATGAGAGGAGTAGAAAAACATCAAAAATTTCAGTCCTGCATGATTCTACCAAGAAATGTGTTCATTCAATCCGCTGGTTTTTGATAGTTTGGGCCCTATTGAATAATGAATGTTTTGAATTTTCTCCAAAAGTAAAGTAGTTGCAAACTCATCCTTTTAGAAACTTGTTTGGGCTGTTGAGTGGAGTAAAAAACCATCAAAAATTTCAATCCTGCATGATTCTACCAAGAAATGTGATTCTTCATTCAAAACGCTGGTTTTTGCTATTGGGCTCTATTGAATAATGAATGTTTTGAATTTTCTCCAAAAGTAAAGTAGTTGCAAACTCATGCTTTTAGAGACTTGTTTGGGCTCATGAGAGGAGTAGAAAAACATCAAAAATTTCAGTCCTGCATGATTCTACCAAGAAATGTGTGTTCATTGAAACGGCTGGTTTTTGATAGTTTGGGCCCTATTGAATAATGAATGTTTTGAATTTTCTCCAAAAGTAAAGTAGTTGCAAACTCATCCTTTTAGAAACTTGTTTGGGCTGTTGAGAGGAGTAAAAAACCATCAAAAATTTCAATCCTGCATGATTCTACCAAGAAATGTGATTCTTCATTCAAAACGCTGGTTTTTGCTATTGGGCTCTATTGAATAATGAATGTTTTGAATTTTCTCCAAAAGTAAAGTAGTTGCAAACTCATCCTTTTAGAAACTTGTTTGGGCTGTTGAGAGGAGTAAAAAACCATCAAAAATTTCAATCCTGCATGATTCTACCAAGAAATGTGATTCTTCATTCAAAACGCTGTTTTTTGCTATTGGGCTCTATTGAATAATGAATGTTTTGAATTTTCTCCAAAAGTAAAGTAGTTGGAAACTCATCCTTTTAGAGACTTGTTTGGGCTGTTGAGAGGAGTAAAAAACCATCAAAAATTTCAATCCTGCATGATTCTACCAAGAAATGTGATTCTTCATTCAAAACGCTGGTTTTTGCTATTGGGCTCTATTGAATAATGAATGTTTTGAATTTTCTCCAAAAGTAAAGTAGTTGCAAACTCATGCTTTTAGAGACTTGTTTGGGCTCATGAGAGGAGTAGAAAAACATCAAAAATTTCAGTCCTGCATGATTCTACCAAGAAATGTGTTCATTCAAACCGCTGGTTTTTGATAGTTTGGGCCCTATTGACTAATGAATGTTTTGAATTTTCTCCAAAAGTAAAGCAGTTGCAAACTCATCCTTTTAGAAACTTGTTTGGGCTGTTGAGAGGAGTAAAAAACCATCAAAAATTTCAATCCTGCATGATTCAACCAAGAAATGTGATTCTTCATTCAAAACGCTGGTTTTTGCTATTGGGCTCTATTGAATAATGAATGTTTTGAATTTTCTCCAAAAGTAAAGTAGTTGCAAACTCATGCTTTTAGAGACTTGTTTGGGCTCATGAGAGGAGTAGAAAAACATCAAAAATTTCAGTCCTGCATGATTCTACCAAGAAATGTGTGTTCATTCAAACCGCTGGTTTTTGATAGTTTGGGCCCTATTGAATAATAAATGTTTTGAATTTTCTCCAAAAGTAAAGTACTTGCAAACTCATGCTTTTAGAGACTTGTTTGGGCTCATGAGAGGAGTAGAAAAACATCAAAAATTTCAGTCCTGCATGATTCTACCAAGAAATGTGTGTTCATTGAAACCGCTGGTTTTTGATAGTTTGGGCCCTATTGAATAATGAATGTTTTGAATTTTCTCCAAAAGTAAAGTAGTTGCAAACTCATCCTTTTAGAAACTTGTTTGGGCTGTTGAGAGGAGTAAAAAACCATCAAAAATTTTAATCCTGCATGATTTTAACAAGAAATGTGATTCTTCATTCAAAACCTGATTTTTGCTATTGGGCTCTATTGAATAGTGAATGTTTTGAATTTTCTCCAAAAGTAAAGTAGTTGCAAACTCATGCTTTTAGAGACTTGTTTGGGCTCATGAGAGGAGTAGAAAAACATCAAAAATTTCAGTCCTGCATGATTCTACCAAGAAATGTGTTCATTCAATCCGCTGGTTTTTGATAGTTTGGGCCCTATTGAATAATGAATGTTTTGAATTTTCTCCAAAAGTAAAGTAGTTGCAAACTCATCCTTTTAGAAACTTGTTTGGGCTGTTGAGTGGAGTAAAAAACCATCAAAAATTTCAATCCTGCATGATTCTACCAAGAAATGTGATTCTTCATTCAAAACGCTGGTTTTTGCTATTGGGCTCTATTGAATAATGAATGTTTTGAATTTTCTCCAAAAGTAAAGTAGTTGCAAACTCATGCTTTTAGAGACTTGTTTGGGCTCATGAGAGGAGTAGAAAAACATCAAAAATTTCAGTCCTGCATGATTCTACCAAGAAATGTGTGTTCATTGAAACCGCTGGTTTTTGATAGTTTGGGCCCTATTGAATAATGAATGTTTTGAATTTTCTCCAAAAGTAAAGTAGTTGCAAACTCATCCTTTTAGAAACTTGTTTGGGCTGTTGAGAGGAGTAAAAAACCATCAAAAATTTCAATCCTGCATGATTCTACCAAGAAATGTGATTCTTCATTCAAAACGCTGGTTTTTGCTATTGGGCTCTATTGAATAATGAATGTTTTGAATTTTCTCCAAAAGTAAAGTAGTTGCAAACTCATCCTTTTAGAAACTTGTTTGGGCTGTTGAGAGGAGTAAAAAACCATCAAAAATTTCAATCCTGCATGATTCTACCAAGAAATGTGATTCTTCATTCAAAACGCTGTTTTTTGCTATTGGGCTCTATTGAATAATGAATGTTTTGAATTTTCTCCAAAAGTAAAGTAGTTGCAAACTCATCCTTTTAGAGACTTGTTTGGGCTGTTGAGAGGAGTAAAAAACCATCAAAAATTTCAATCCTGCATGATTCTACCAAGAAATGTGATTCTTCATTCAAAACGCTGGTTTTTGCTATTGGGCTCTATTGAATAATGAATGTTTTGAATTTTCTCCAAAAGTAAAGTAGTTGCAAACTCATGCTTTTAGAGACTTGTTTGGGCTCATGAGAGGAGTAGAAAAACATCAAAAATTTCAGTCCTGCATGATTCTACCAAGAAATGTGTTCATTCAAACCGCTGGTTTTTGATAGTTTGGGCCCTATTGAATAATGAATGTTTTGAATTTTCTCCAAAAGTAAAGCAGTTGCAAACTCATCCTTTTAGAAACTTGTTTGGGCTGTTGAGTGGAGTAAAAAACCATCAAAAATTTCAATCCTGCATGATTCTACCAAGAAATGTGATTCTTCATTCAAAACGCTGGTTTTTGCTATTGGGCTCTATTGAATAATGAATGTTTTGAATTTTCTCCAAAAGTAAAGTAGTTGCAAACTCATGCTTTTAGAGACTTGTTTGGGCTCATGAGAGGAGTAGAAAAACATCAAAAATTTCAGTCCTGCATGATTCTACCAAGAAATGTGTGTTCATTGAAACCGCTGGTTTTTGATAGTTTGGGCCCTATTGAATAATGAATGTTTTGAATTTTCTCCAAAAGTAAAGTAGTTGCAAACTCATCCTTTTAGAAACTTGTTTGGGCTGTTGAGAGGAGTAAAAAACCATCAAAAATTTCAATCCTGCATGATTTTACCAAGAAATGTGATTCTTCATTCAAAACCTGATTTTTGCTATTGGGCTCTATTGAATAGTGAATGTTTTGAATTTTCTCCAAAAGTAAAGTAGTTGCAAACTCATGCTTTTAGAGACTTGTTTGGGCTCATGAGAGGAGTAGAAAAACATCAAAAATTTCAGTCCTGCATGATTCTACCAAGAAATGTGTTCATTCAAACCGCTGGTTTTTGATAGTTTGGGCCCTATTGAATAATGAATGTTTTGAATTTTCTCCAAAAGTAAAGTAGTTGCAAACTCATCCTTTTAGAAACTTGTTTGGGCTGTTGAGAGGAGTAAAAAACCATCAAAAATTTCAATCCTGCATGATTCTACCAAGAAATGTGATTCTTCATTCAAAACGCTGGTTTTTGCTATTGGGCTCTATTGAATAATGAATGTTTTGAATTTTCTCCAAAAGTAAAGTAGTTGCAAACTCATGCTTTTAGAGACTTGTTTGGGCTCATGAGAGGAGTAGAAAAACATCAAAAATTTCAGTCCTGCATGATTCTACCAAGAAATGTGTGTTCATTGAAACCGCTGGTTTTTGATAGTTTGGGCCCTATTGAATAATGAATGTTTTGAATTTTCTCCAAAAGTAAAGTAGTTGCAAACTCATCCTTTTAGAAACTTGTTTGGGCTGTTGAGAGGAGTAAAAAACCATCAAAAATTTCAATCCTGCATGATTCTACCAAGAAATGTGATTCTTCATTCAAAACGCTGGTTTTTGCTATTGGGCTCTATTGAATAATGAATGTTTTGAATTTTCTCCAAAAGTAAAGTAGTTGCAAACTCATCCTTTTAGAAACTTGTTTGGGCTGTTGAGAGGAGTAAAAAACCATCAAAAATTTCAATCCTGCATGATTCTACCAAGAAATGTGATTCTTCATTCAAAACGCTGTTTTTTGCTATTGGGCTCTATTGAATAATGAATGTTTTGAATTTTCTCCAAAAGTAAAGTAGTTGCAAACTCATCCTTTTAGAGACTTGTTTGGGCTGTTGAGAGGAGTAAAAAACCATCAAAAATTTCAATCCTGCATGATTCTACCAAGAAATGTGATTCTTCATTCAAAACGCTGGTTTTTGCTATTGGGCTCTATTGAATAATGAATGTTTTGAATTTTCTCCAAAAGTAAAGTAGTTGCAAACTCATGCTTTTAGAGACTTGTTTGGGCTCATGAGAGGAGTAGAAAAACATCAAAAATTTCAGTCCTGCATGATTCTACCAAGAAATGTGTTCATTCAAACCGCTGGTTTTTGATAGTTTGGGCCCTATTGAATAATGAATGTTTTGAATTTTCTCCAAAAGTAAAGCAGTTGCAAACTCATCCTTTTAGAAACTTGTTTGGGCTGTTGAGTGGAGTAAAAAACCATCAAAAATTTCAATCCTGCATGATTCTACCAAGAAATGTGATTCTTCATTCAAAACGCTGGTTTTTGCTATTGGGCTCTATTGAATAATGAATGTTTTGAATTTTCTCCAAAAGTAAAGTAGTTGCAAACTCATGCTTTTAGAGACTTGTTTGGGCTCATGAGAGGAGTAGAAAAACATCAAAAATTTCAGTCCTGCATGATTCTACCAAGAAATGTGTGTTCATTGAAACCGCTGGTTTTTGATAGTTTGGGCCCTATTGAATAATGAATGTTTTGAATTTTCTCCAAAAGTAAAGTAGTTGCAAACTCATCCTTTTAGAAACTTGTTTGGGCTGTTGAGAGGAGTAAAAAACCATCAAAAATTTCAATCCTGCATGATTTTACCAAGAAATGTGATTCTTCATTCAAAACCTGATTTTTGCTATTGGGCTCTATTGAATAGTGAATGTTTTGAATTTTCTCCAAAAGTAAAGTAGTTGCAAACTCATGCTTTTAGAGACTTGTTTGGGCTCATGAGAGGAGTAGAAAAACATCAAAAATTTCAGTCCTGCATGATTCTACCAAGAAATGTGTTCATTCAAACCGCTGGTTTTTGATAGTTTGGGCCCTATTGAATAATGAATGTTTTGAATTTTCTCCAAAAGTAAAGTAGTTGCAAACTCATCCTTTTAGAAACTTGTTTGGGCTGTTGAGAGGAGTAAAAAACCATCAAAAATTTCAATCCTGCATGATTCTACCAAGAAATGTGATTCTTCATTCAAAACGCTGGTTTTTGCTATTGGGCTCTATTGAATAATGAATGTTTTGAATTTTCTCCAAAAGTAAAGTAGTTGCAAACTCATGCTTTTAGAGACTTGTTTGGGCTCATGAGAGGAGTAGAAAAACATCAAAAATTTCAGTCCTGCATGATTCTACCAAGAAATGTGTGTTCATTGAAACCGCTGGTTTTTGATAGTTTGGGCCCTATTGAATAATGAATGTTTTGAATTTTCTCCAAAAGTAAAGTAGTTGCAAACTCATCCTTTTAGAAACTTGTTTGGGCTGTTGAGAGGAGTAAAAAACCATCAAAAATTTCAATCCTGCATGATTCTACCAAGAAATGTGATTCTTCATTCAAAACGCTGGTTTTTGCTATTGGGCTCTATTGAATAATGAATGTTTTGAATTTTCTCCAAAAGTAAAGTAGTTGCAAACTCATCCTTTTAGAGACTTGTTTGGGCTCATGAGATGAGTAGAAAAACATCAAAAATTTCAGTCCTGCATGATTCTACCAAGACGTGTGTTCATTGAAACGGCTGGTTTTTGATAGTTTGGGCCCTATTGAATAATGAATGTTTTGAATTTTCTCCAAAAGTAAAGTAGTTGCAAACTCATCCTTTTAGAAACTTGTTTGGGCTGTTGAGAGGAGTAAAAAACCATCAAAAATTTCAATCCTGCATGATTCTACCAAGAAATGTGATTCTTCATTCAAAACGCTGGTTTTTGCTATTGGGCTCTATTGAATAATGAATGTTTTGAATTTTCTCCAAAAGTAAAGTAGTTGCAAACTCATGCTTTTAGAGACTTGTTTGGGCTCATGAGAGGAGTAGAAAAACATCAAAAATTTCAGTCCTGCATGATTCTACCAAGAAATGTGTGTTCATTGAAACCGCTGGTTTTTGATAGTTTGGGCCCTATTGAATAATGAATGTTTTGAATTTTCTCCAAAAGTAAAGTAGTTGCAAACTCATCCTTTTAGAAACTTGTTTGGGCTGTTGAGAGGAGTAAAAAACCATCAAAAATTTCAATCCTGCATGATTCTACCAAGAAATGTGATTCTTCATTCAAAACGCTGGTTTTTGCTATTGGGCTCTATTGAATAATGAATGTTTTGAATTTTCTCCAAAAGTAAAGTAGTTGCAAACTCATGCTTTTAGAGACTTGTTTGGGCTCATGAGATGAGTAGAAAAACATCAAAAATTTCAGTCCTGCATGATTCTACCAAGACATGTGTGTTCATTGAAACGGCTGGTTTTTGATAGTTTGGGCCCTATTGAATAATGAATGTTTTGAATTTTCTCCAAAAGTAAAGTAGTTGCAAACTCATCCTTTTAGAAACTTGTTTGGGCTGTTGAGAGGAGTAAAAAACCATCAAAAATTTCAATCCTGCATGATTCTACCAAGAAATGTGATTCTTCATTCAAAACGCTGGTTTTTGCTATTGGGCTCTATTGAATAATGAATGTTTTGAATTTTCTCCAAAAGTAAAGTAGTTGCAAACTCATGCTTTTAGAGACTTGTTTGGGCTCATGAGAGGAGTAGAAAAACATCAAAAATTTCAGTCCTGCATGATTCTACCAAGAAATGTGTGTTCATTCAAACCGCTGGTTTTTGATAGTTTGGGCCCTATTGAATAATGAATGTTTTGAATTTTCTCCAAAAGTAAAGTAGTTGCAAACTCATGCTTTTAGAGACTTGTTTGGGCTCATGAGAGGAGTAGAAAAACATCAAAAATTTCAGTCCTGCATGATTCTACCAAGAAATGTGTGTTCATTGAAACCGCTGGTTTTTGATAGTTTGGGCCCTATTGAATAATGAATGTTTTGAATTTTCTCCAAAAGTAAAGTAGTTGCAAACTCATCCTTTTAGAAACTTGTTTGGGCTGTTGAGAGGAGTAAAAAACCATCAAAAATTTCAATCCTGCATGATTCTACCAAGAAATGTGATTCTTCATTCAAAACGCTGGTTTTTGCTATTGGGCTCTATTGAATAATGAATGTTTTGAATTTTCTCCAAAAGTAAAGTAGTTGCAAACTCATGCTTTTAGAGACTTGTTTGGGCTCATGAGAGGAGTAGAAAAACATCAAAAATTTCAGTCGTGCATGATTCTACCAAGAAATGTGTGTTCATTGAAACCTCTGGTTTTTGATAGTTTGGGCCCTATTGAATAATGAATGTTTTGAATTTTCTCCAAAAGTAAAGTAGTTGCAAACTCATCCTTTTAGAAACTTGTTTGGGCTGTTGAGAGGAGTAAAAAACCATCAAAAATTTCAATCCTGCATGATTCTACCAAGAAATGTGATTCTTCATTCAAAACGCTGGTTTTTGCTATTGGGCTCTATTGAATAATGAATGTTTTGAATTTTCTCCAAAAGTAAAGTAGTTGCAAACTCATGCTTTTAGAGACTTGTTTGGGCTCATGAGAGGAGTAGAAAAACCATCAAAAATTTCAGTCCTGCATGATTCTACCAAGAAATGTGTGTTCATTCAAACCGCTGGTTTTTGATAGTTTGGGCCCTATTGAATAATGAATGTTTTGAATTTTCTCCAAAAGTAAAGTAGTTGCAAACTCATGCTTTTAGAGACTTGTTTGGGCTCATGAGAGGAGTAGAAAAACATCAAAAATTTCAGTCCTGCATGATTCTACCAAGAAATGTGTGTTCATTGAAACCGCTGGTTTTTGATAGTTTGGGCCCTATTGAATAATGAATGTTTTGAATTTTCTCCAAAAGTAAAGTAGTTGCAAACTCATCGTTTTAGAAACTTGTTTGGGCTGTTGAGAGGAGTAAAAAACCATCAAAAATTTCAATCCTGCATGATTCTACCAAGAAATGTGATTCTTCATTCAAAACGCTGGTTTTTGCTATTGGGCTCTATTGAATAATGAATGTTTTGAATTTTCTCCAAAAGTAAAGTAGTTGCAAACTCATGCTTTTAGAGACTTGTTTGGGCTCATGAGAGGAGTAGAAAAACATCAAAAATTTCAGTCCTGCATGACTCTACCAAGAAATGTGTGTTCATTCAAACCGCTGGTTTTTGATAGTTTGGGCCCTATTGAATAATAAATGTTTTGAATTTTCTCCAAAAGTAAAGTACTTGCAAACTCATGCTTTTAGAGACTTGTTTGGGCTCATGAGAGGAGTAGAAAAACATCAAAAATTTCAGTCCTGCATGATTCTACCAAGAAATGTGTGTTCATTGAAACCGCTGGTTTTTGATAGTTTGGGCCCTATTGAATAATGAATGTTTTGAATTTTCTCCAAAAGTAAAGTAGTTGCAAACTCATCCTTTTAGAAACTTGTTTGGGCTGTTGAGAGGAGTAAAAAACCATCAAAAATTTTAATCCTGCATGATTTTAACAAGAAATGTGATTCTTCATTCAAAACCTGATTTTTGCTATTGGGCTCTATTGAATAGTGAATGTTTTGAATTTTCTCCAAAAGTAAAGTAGTTGCAAACTCATGCTTTTAGAGACTTGTTTGGGCTCATGAGAGGAGTAGAAAAACATCAAAAATTTCAGTCCTGCATGATTCTACCAAGAAATGTGTTCATTCAATCCGCTGGTTTTTGATAGTTTGGGCCCTATTGAATAATGAATGTTTTGAATTTTCTCCAAAAGTAAAGTAGTTGCAAACTCATCCTTTTAGAAACTTGTTTGGGCTGTTGAGTGGAGTAAAAAACCATCAAAAATTTCAATCCTGCATGATTCTACCAAGAAATGTGATTCTTCATTCAAAACGCTGGTTTTTGCTATTGGGCTCTATTGAATAATGAATGTTTTGAATTTTCTCCAAAAGTAAAGTAGTTGCAAACTCATGCTTTTAGAGACTTGTTTGGGCTCATGAGAGGTGTAGAAAAACATCAAAAATTTCAGTCCTGCATGATTCTACCAAGAAATGTGTGTTCATTGAAACCGCTGGTTTTTGATAGTTTGGGCCCTATTGAATAATGAATGTTTTGAATTTTCTCCAAAAGTAAAGTAGTTGCAAACTCATCCTTTTAGAAACTTGTTTGGGCTGTTGAGAGGAGTAAAAAACCATCAAAAATTTCAATCCTCCATGATTTTACCAAGAAATGTGATTCTTCATTCAAAACCTGATTTTTGCTATTGGGCTCTATTGAATAGTGAATGTTTTGAATTTTCTCCAAAAGTAAAGTAGTTGCAAACTCATGCTTTTAGAGACTTGTTTGGGCTCATGAGAGGAGTAGAAAAACATCAAAAATTTCAGTCCTGCATGATTCTACCAAGAAATGTGTTCATTCAAACCGCTGGTTTTTGATAGTTTGGGCCCTATTGAATAATGAATGTTTTGAATTTTCTCCATTTTCAATAACTTTATTAAAAATTTTACATAAAGTTAACAGTAGTATTTTTACAGCATACTGTTGACAGTAGGGTTCAGGATAATATACAAAATAACAGTAATGTATTACATTGAGTAGATCAGTAGGAGTAACAATACACCTAACAATAACACTTAACAGTAGTGTGGTATATTGTCAAGAACCAAGAGATAATCCTAAAATAAACAAACGTAATGAGTTACCTTGTATTCTGTTTTAAGAGAGTAATGCGCGTTTTTACCAGATAAATTCAGAGAGGAGAGATATCAGCAGTAAAAATAAAAAAAATCACATAGTGGGAGAGACCAAGAGCAGTTCAATTAGGAGAAATTCTGATCAGAGGTAAATCTTATCCAAGAATTCCACCTTTTGCTATATGTACTGAAGTAGTCATTTGCCAAAGCATGGCTTTTTTCGTATGAGCAATGTAATGACATCTTGTCTACAATATCACTAATTTTGGGAGTAGCCTCTTCGTTCCATAAGGATGCTATGGCATTTTTAGTTATTAGAAAAAGGTGGATAACTGTTGGGATATGAGATGTATGAATCACTTCTAAACCTATGGACAGTAATGCCATCTGTGGCGTAAGGGTGATGTTTTGTTTAGTCAGAATATTAATTGTTCTAGAGATTTCTATCCAAATGGGCCTGATTTTAGGACATTCCCAGAATACATGTAATAGTGTACCTGTGAATCCGCAATCTCTCCAACAATCTGGGGATCTACCTGGGAACATCCTGGCCAGCTTCACAGGAGTATAGTACCACCTAGATGTCAGTTTGTAAAAGGATTCATGTAGGGATGCGCAAATGTTGGATGAATATGTCTGTTTAAGAGCCAGCTCCCATTGTTCCAGAGAGAATAGAGTATCAAAATCGCTCTCCCATTTAATCATATATGGAGTCTTTTCTCCAATTTCAGAGCCGTTCAAAAAATCATATATATTTCTTGATCTCCAATGGACCTTAACATTAGGATTACAAAGTAGCAAACTTGTAGATTCTGTAATGTAAGATTTTTTTTTCAAAAATTTTGAGATATTTTTCTTAATCGAGGGAAGGAGTTCCAAATCCCGGCAAGAAAAATTATTTTGAGATATTAAAGATTCGTTGCTTATAAATTTCTTACCATCGAACAAATCTCCTATCACCTTAATACCAAATTTTATCCATTCTTTCGGGATTTTTTTATCCATTAGTAAACCAAGAAATTTGATAGGGATATTTTTTAATTGAACGTATCTCTGGCTTCTGTTTCTCTTAACCTGCGGCTTAGCCAGTTGCTTCCATGCAGAGAGAGTTGCGGAGATTATTGGGGAGTCATAACGTAAAGGAGTAGATGACCCCAAACACTCTAGAATTGCGCTTAAAAGAGTTTTGTTTTTATTAAAATATGTCTCGATTTCTACCCAAGCTGGGACGTTATTTGAATTAACCCAAGAAAAGGATTGTTTTATTAAATTGGCATAGTAATAATTAATTAAATTTGGAAGGGCTAGGCCTCCATTGACTTTGCTTCTGTATAGTATATGGGAAGCCACTCTCGCCCTTTTCTTATTCCAAACGAACTTATTTATAATAGACTGAAGTTTCCTAATAAATTTTAAGGGAACAAGTAAAGGTATTGCTCTAAAGATATATAGTATCTTTGGAAGGGTAAAAAGTTTAAATAGTGTTATCCTTCCCACCCATGAAATTTCGTGAGTCGCAAAATTGTTCAATTCGATCTGAGTCTTTTTTGTAATGTTTTGTATGTTCAACTCAACTGTCTTCCTAAAGTTCCTGGATATACGAATACCCAAATATGAAACATCCTCTTTCTCCCAATCAAACCGGGAAATTTCCTTAATGCGTGAGATGGTTAGGTCATCTAGAAAGAAATCCAAGATTTTAGATTTGTTCTCATTGATTTTGTAAAATGAGATTTTAGAGAAATTCTCGATAGTAGATAATACACCCCTAATAGAGTTCAGTGGATCTGATAGACTCAGTATAATGTCATCAGCGAATAGACCGATTTTAAATTGGTGATCTTCAATTTGGATACCTTGGATCTCATCATTGGTTCTTATTGCTTCTGCTAAGGGTTCCATAATCAGCGCAAATAACAGGGGGGAGAGTGGGCATCCCTGTCTAGTTCCGTTAGTTATCATGATGCGATCTGAAGTGTGGTTATTTGTATAAACATTAGCGGAAGGGTTTGTGTATAAAGCCATTATAGTTTTTATTATATTATCACTGAAGCCAAATTTATTCAGAGTTGCTTTAAGGAAGTCCCAATTAACCCTGTCGAAGGCTTTCTCTGCGTCTAAAGCCAGGAGGAGAGAGGGGATTTTCTTTCTTTTAATAAAATTTACCAAGTTCAATGTTCTCCTAGTGCCATCGGTAGTCTGGCGTCCCTCTATAAACCCGAGTTGATCTTTATGAATAATGTTTGGGAGGATATTTTTTAGTCTATTTGCTATAATTTTTGAGTATAGTTTGACGTCGGTATTTATTAGAGAGATAGGCCTATAATTTTTGACTGACTCCGGGTCTCCCTTAGGTTTGGGTATTAAAATTATATTAGCCTGTAACATTTCCTGAGGAAATTTTCCAGTCCGAGATGCCTTGTCAAAAATGCGGACTAAGTGTGGGGTTATGATATTTGCGAATGCTTGGTAATATTCATTCGAGAATCCATCGGGGCCCGGAGTTTTCTTTTTTTTAGATGATTTAATTACTTCCAGGACTTCAGACGCAGAGAAAGGGGCCTCAAGTTTAGACAGTTGTTGGGGAGTAATCTTAGGTAACCCCAGAGGGGCAAGAAAATCATTTATGCCTTGTTCGTCGGGTTTGAATTTTCTCCAAAAGTAAAGTAGTTGCAAACTCATCCTTTTAGAAACTTGTTTGGGCTGTTGAGAGGAGTAAAAAACCATCAAAAATTTCAATCCTGCATGATTCTACCAAGAAATGTGATTCTTCATTCAAAATGCTGGTTTTTGCTATTGGGCTCTATTGAATAATGAATGTTTTGAATTTTCTCCAAAAGTAAAGTAGTTGCAAACTCATGCTTTTAGAGACTTGTTTGGGCTCATGAGAGGAGTAGAAAAACATCAAAAATTTCAGTCCTGCATGATTCTACCAAGAAATGTGTGTTCATTGAAACCGCTGGTTTTTGATAGTTTGGGCCCTATTGAATAATGAATGTTTTGAATTTTCTCCAAAAGTAAAGTAGTTGCAAACTCATCCTTTTAGAAACTTGTTTGGGCTGTTGAGAGGAGTAAAAAACCATCAAAAATTTCAATCCTGCATGATTCTACCAAGAAATGTGATTCTTCATTCAAAACGCTGGTTTTTGCTATTGGGCTCTATTGAATAATGAATGTTTTGAATTTTCTCCAAAAGTAAAGTAGTTGCAAACTCATGCTTTTAGAGACTTGTTTGGGCTCATGAGATGAGTAGAAAAACATCAAAAATTTCAGTCCTGCATGATTCTACCAAGACGTGTGTTCATTGAAACGGCTGGTTTTTGATAGTTTGGGCCCTATTGAATAATGAATGTTTTGAATTTTCTCCAAAAGTAAAGTAGTTGCAAACTCATCCTTTTAGAAACTTGTTTGGGCTGTTGAGAGGAGTAAAAAACCATCAAAAATTTCAATCCTGCATGATTCTACCAAGAAATGTGATTCTTCATTCAAAACGCTGGTTTTTGCTATTGGGCTCTATTGAATAATGAAAGTTTTGAATTTTCTCCAAAAGTAAAGTAGTTGCAAACTCATGCTTTTAGAGACGTGTTTGGGCTCATGAGAGGAGTAGAAAAACATCAAAAATTTCAGTCCTGCATGATTCTACCAAGAAATGTGTGTTCATTGAAACCGCTGGTTTTTGATAGTTTGGGCCCTATTGAATAATGAATGTTTTGAATTTTCTCCAAATGTAAAGTAGTTGCAAACTCATCCTTTTAGAAACTTGTTTGGGCTGTTGAGAGGAGTAAAAAACCATCAAAAATTTCAATCCTGCATGATTCTACCAAGAAATGTGATTCTTCATTCAAAACGCTGGTTTTTGCTATTGGGCTCTATTGAATAATGAATGTTTTGAATTTTCTCCAAAAGTAAAGTAGTTGCAAACTCATGCTTTTAGAGACTTCTTTGGGCTCATGAGAGGAGTAGAAAAACATCAAAAATTTCAGTCCTGCATGATTCTACCAAGAAATGTGTGTTCATTGAAACCGCTGGTTTTTGATAGTTTGGGCCCTATTGAATAATGAATGTTTTGAATTTTCTCCAAAAGTAAAGTAGTTGCAAACTCATCCTTTTAGAAACTTGTTTGGGCTGTTGAGAGGAGTAAAAAACCATCAAAAATTTCAATCCTGCATGATTCTACCAAGAAATGTGATTCTTCATTCAAAACGCTGGTTTTTGCTATTGGGCTCTATTGAATAATGAATGTTTTGAATTTTCTCCAAAAGTAAAGTAGTTGCAAACTCATGCTTTTAGAGACTTGTTTGGGCTCATGAGAGGAGTAGAAAAACATCAAAAATTTCAGTCCTGCATGATTCTACCAAGAAATGTGTGTTCATTGAAACCGCTGGTTTTTGATAGTTTGGGCCCTATTGAATAATGAATGTTTTGAATTTTCTCCAAAAGTAAAGTAGTTGCAAACTCATCCTTTTAGAAACTTGTTTGGGCTGTTGAGAGGAGTAAAAAACCATCAAAAATTTCAATCCTGCATGATTCTACCAAGAAATGTGATTCTTCATTCAAAACGCTGGTTTTTGCTATTGGGCTCTATTGAATAATGAATGTTTTGAATTTTCTCCAAAAGTAAAGTAGTTGCAAACTCATGCTTTTAGAGACTTGTTTGGGCTCATGAGAGGAGTAGAAAAACATCAAAAATTTCAGTCCTGCATGATTCTACCAAGAAATGTGTGTTCATTCAAACCGCTGGTTTTTGATAGTTTGGGCCCTATTGAATAATGAATGTTTTGAATTTTCTCCAAAAGTAAAGTAGTTGCAAACTCATGCTTTTAGAGACTTGTTTGGGCTCATGAGAGGAGTAGAAAAACATCAAAAATTTCAGTCCTGCATGATTCTACCAAGAAATATGTGTTCATTGAAACCGCTGGTTTTTGATAGTTTGGGCCCTATTGAATAATGAATGTTTTGAATTTTCTCCAAAAGTAAAGTAGTTGCAAACTCATCCTTTTAGAAACTTGTTTGGGCTGTTGAGAGGAGTAAAAAACCATCAAAAATTTCAATCCTGCATGATTCTACCAAGAAATGTGATTCTTCATTCAAAACGCTGGTTTTTGCTATTGGGCTCTATTGAATAATGAATGTTTTGAATTTTCTCCAAAAGTAAAGTAGTTGCAAACTCATGCTTTTAGAGACTTGTTTGGGCTCATGAGAGGAGTAGAAAAACATCAAAAATTTCAGTCGTGCATGATTCTACCAAGAAATGTGTGTTCATTGAAACCTCTGGTTTTTGATAGTTTGGGCCCTCTTGAATAATGAATGTTTTGAATTTTCTCCAAAAGTAAAGTAGTTGCAAACTCATCCTTTTAGAAACTTGTTTGGGCTGTTGAGAGGAGTAAAAAACCGTCAAAAATTTCAATCCTGCATGATTCTACCAAGAAATGTGATTCTTCATTCAAAACGCTGGTTTTTGCTATTGGGCTCTATTGAATAATGAATGTTTTGAATTTTCTCCAAAAGTAAAGTAGTTGCAAACTCATGCTTTTAGAGACTTGTTTGGGCTCATGAGAGGAGTAGAAAAACATCAAAAATTTCAGTCCTGCATGATTCTACCAAGAAATGTGTGTTCATTCAAACCGCTGGTTTTTGATAGTTTGGGCCCTATTGAATAATGAATGTTTTGAATTTTCTCCAAAAGTAAAGTAGTTGCAAACTCATGCTTTTAGAGACTTGTTTGGGCTCATGAGAGGAGTAGAAAAACATCAAAAATTTCAGTCCTGCATGATTCTACCAAGAAATGTGTGTTCATTGAAACCGCTGGTTTTTGATAGTTTGGGCCCTATTGAATAATGAATGTTTTGAATTTTCTCCAAAAGTAAAGTACTTGCAAACTCATCCTTTTAGAAACTTGTTTGGGCTGTTGAGAGGAGTAAAAAACCATCAAAAATTTCAATCCTGCATGATTTTACCAAGAAATGTGATTCTTCATTCAAAACCTGATTTTTGCTATTGGGCTCTATTGAATAGTGAATGTTTTGAATTTTCTCCAAAAGTAAAGTAGTTGCAAACTCATGCTTTTAGAGACTTGTTTGGGCTCATGAGAGGAGTAGAAAAACATCAAAAATTTCAGTCCTGCATGATTCTCCCAAGAAATGTGTTCATTCAAACCGCTGGTTTTTGATAGTTTGGGCCCTATTGAATAATGAATGTTTTGAATTTTCTCCAAAAGTAAAGTAGTTGCAAACTCATCCTTTTAGAAACTTGTTTGGGCTGTTGAGAGGAGTAAAAAACCATCAAAAATTTCAATCCTGCATGATTCTACCAAGAAATGTGATTCTTCATTCAAAACGCTGGTTTTTGCTATTGGGCTCTATTGAATAATGAATGTTTTGAATTTTCTCCAAAAGTAAAGTAGTTGCAAACTCATGCTTTTAGAGACTTGTTTGGGCTCATGAGAGGAGTAGAAAAACATCAAAAATTTCAGTCCTGCATGATTCTACCAAGAAATGTGTGTTCATTGAAACCGCTGGTTTTTGATAGTTTGGGCCCTATTGAATAATGAATGTTTTGAATTTTCTCCAAAAGTAAAGTAGTTGCAAACTCATCCTTTTAGAAACTTGTTTGAGCTGTTGAGAGGAGTAAAAAACCATCAAAAATTTCAATCCTGCATGATTCTACCAAGAAATGTGATTCTTCATTCAAAACGCTGGTTTTTGCTATTGGGCTCTATTGAATAATGAATGTTTTGAATTTTCTCCAAAAGTAAAGTAGTTGCAAACTCATGCTTTTAGAGACTTCTTTGGGCTCATGAGATGAGTAGAAAAACATCAAAAATTTCAGTCCTGCATGATTCTACCAAGACATGTGTGTTCATTGAAACGGCTGGTTTTTGATAGTTTGGGCCCTATTGAATAATGAATGTTTTGAATTTTCTCCAAAAGTAAAGTAGTTGCAAACTCATCCTTTTAGAAACTTGTTTGGGCTGTTGAGAGGAGTAAAAAACCATCAAAAATTTCAATCCTGCATGATTCTACCAAGAAATGTGATTCTTCATTCAAAACGCTGGTTTTTGCTATTGGGCTCTATTGAATAATGAATGTTTTGAATTTTCTCCAAAAGTAAAGTAGTTGCAAACTCATGCTTTTAGAGACTTGTTTGGGCTCATGAGAGGAGTAGAAAAACATCAAAAATTTCAGTCCTGCATGATTCTACCAAGAAATGTGTGTTCATTCAAACCGCTGGTTTTTGATAGTTTGGGCCCTATTGAATAATGAATGTTTTGAATTTTCTCCAAAAGTAAAGTAGTTGCAAACTCATGCTTTTAGAGACTTGTTTGGGCTCATGAGAGGAGTAGAAAAACATCAAAAATTTCAGTCCTGCATGATTCTACCAAGAAATGTGTGTTCATTGAAACCGCTGGTTTTTGATAGTTTGGGCCCTATTGAATAATGAATGTTTTGAATTTTCTCCAAAAGTAAAGTAGTTGCAAACTCATCCTTTTAGAAACTTGTTTTGGCTGTTGAGAGGAGTAAAAAACCATCAAAAATTTCAATCCTGCATGATTCTACCAAGAAATGTGATTCTTCATTCAAAACGCTGGTTTTTGCTATTGGGCTCTATTGAATAATGAATGTTTTGAATTTTCTCCAAAAGTAAAGTAGTTGCAAACTCATCCTTTTTGAAACTTGTTTGGGCTGTTGAGAGGAGTAAAAAACCATCAAAAATTTCAATCCTGCATGATTCTACCAAGAAATGTGATTCTTCATTCAAAACGCTGTTTTTTGCTATTGGGCTCTATTGAATAATGAATGTTTTGAATTTTCTCCAAAAGTAAAGTAGTTGCAAACTCATCCTTTTAGAGACTTGTTTGGGCTGTTGAGAGGAGTAAAAAACCATCAAAAATTTCAATCCTGCATGATTCTACCAAGAAATGTGATTCTTCATTCAAAACGCTGGTTTTTGCTATTGGGCTCTATTGAATAATGAATGTTTTGAATTTTCTCCAAAAGTAAAGTAGTTGCAAACTCATGCTTTTAGAGACTTGTTTGGGCTCATGAGAGGAGTAGAAAAACATCAAAAATTTCAGTCGTGCATGATTCTACCAAGAAATGTGTGTTCATTGAAACCTCTGGTTTTTGATAGTTTGGGCCCTATTGAATAATGAATGTTTTGAATTTTCTCCAAAAGTAAAGAAGTTGCAAACTCATCCTTTTAGAAACTTGTTTGGGCTGTTGAGAGGAGTAAAAAACCATCAAAAATTTCAATCCTGCATGATTCTACCAAGAAATGTGATTCTTCATTCAAAACGCTGGTTTTTGCTATTGGGCTCTATTGAATAATGAATGTTTTGAATTTTCTCCAAAAGTAAAGTAGTTGCAAACTCATGCTTTTAGAGACTTGTTTGGGCTCATGAGAGGAGTAGAAAAACATCAAAAATTTCAGTCCTGCATGATTCTACCAAGAAATGTGTGTTCATTCAAACCGCTGGTTTTTGATAGTTTGGGCCCTATTGAATAATGAATGTTTTGAATTTTCTCCAAAAGTAAAGTAGTTGCAAACTCATGCTTTTAGAGACTTGTTTGGGCTCATGAGAGGAGTAGAAAAACATCAAAAATTTCAGTCCTGCATGATTCTACCAAGAAATGTGTTCATTCAAACCGCTGGTTTTTGATAGTTTGGGCCCTATTGAATAATGAATGTTTTGAATTTTCTCCAAAAGTAAAGTAGTTGCAAACTCATCCTTTTAGAAACTTGTTTGGGCTGTTGAGTGGAGTAAAAAACCATCAAAAATTTCAATCCTGCATGATTCTACCAAGAAATGTGATTCTTCATTCAAAACGCTGGTTTTTGCTATTGGGCTCTATTGAATAATGAATGTTTTGAATTTTCTCCAAAAGTAAAGTAGTTGCAAACTCATGCTTTTAGAGACTTGTTTGGGCTCATGAGAGGAGTAGAAAAACATCAAAAATTTCAGTCCTGCATGATTCTACCAAGAAATGTGTGTTCATTGAAACCGCTGGTTTTTGATAGTTTGGGCCCTATTGAATAATGAATGTTTTGAATTTTCTCCAAAAGTAAAGTAGTTGCAAACTCATCCTTTTAGAAACTTGTTTGGGCTGTTGAGAGGAGTAAAAAACCATCAAAAATTTCAATCCTGCATGATTTTACCAAGAAATGTGATTCTTCATTCAAAACCTGATTTTTACTATTGGGCTCTATTGAATAGTGAATGTTTTGAATTTTCTCCAAAAGTAAAGTAGTTGCAAACTCATGCTTTTAGAGACTTGTTTGGGCTCATGAGAGGAGTAGAAAAACATCAAAAATTTCAGTCCTGCATGATTCTACCAAGAAATGTGTTCATTCAAACCGCTGGTTTTTGATAGTTTGGGCCCTATTGAATAATGAATGTTTTGAATTTTCTCCAAAAGTAAAGTAGTTGCAAACTCATCCTTTTAGAAACTTGTTTGGGCTGTTGAGAGGAGTAAAAAACCATCAAAAATTTCAATCCTGCATGATTCTACCAAGAAATGTGATTCTTCATTCAAAGCGCTGGTTTTTGCTATTGGGCTCTATTGAATAATGAATGTTTTGAATTTTCTCCAAAAGTAAAGTAGTTGCAAACTCATGCTTTTAGAGACTTGTTTGGGCTCATGAGAGGAGTAGAAAAACATCAAAAATTTCAGTCCTGCATGATTCTACCAAGAAATGTGTGTTCATTCAAACCGCTGGTTTTTGATAGTTTGGGCCCTATTGAATAATGAATGTTTTGAATTTTCTCCAAAAGTAAAGTAGTTGCAAACTCATCCTTTTAGAAACTTGTTTGGGCTGTTGAGAGGAGTAAAAAACCATCAAAAATTTAAATCCTGCATGATTCTACCAAGAAATGTGATTCTTCATTCAAAACGCTGGTTTTTGCTATTGGGCTCTATTGAATAATGAATGTTTTGAATTTTCTCCAAAAGTAAAGTAGTTGCAAACTCATCCTTTTAGAGACTTGTTTGGGCTCATGAGATGAGTAGAAAAACATCAAAAATTTCAGTCCTGCATGATTCTACCAAGACGTGTGTTCATTGAAACGGCTGGTTTTTGATAGTTTGGGCCCTATTGAATAATGAATGTTTTGAATTTTCTCCAAAAGTAAAGTAGCTGCAAACTCATCCTTTTAGAAACTTGTTTGGGCTGTTGAGAGGAGTAAAAAACCACCAAAAATTTCAATCCTGCATGATTCTACCAAGAAATGTGATTCTTCATTCAAAACGCTGGTTTTTGCTATTGGGCTCTATTGAATAATGAATGTTTTGAATTTTCTCCAAAAGTAAAGTAGTTGCAAACTCATGCTTTTAGAGACTTGTTTGGGCTCATGAGAGGAGTAGAAAAACATCAAAAATTTCAGTCCTGCATGATTCTACCAAGAAATGTGTGTTCATTGAAACCGCTGGTTTTTGATAGTTTGGGCCCTATTGAATAATGAATGTTTTGAATTTTCTCCAAAAGTAAAGTAGTTGCAAACTCATCCTTTTAGAAACTTGTTTTGGCTGTTGAGAGGAGTAAAAAACCATCAAAAATTTCAATCCTGCATGATTCTACCAAGAAATGTGATTCTTCATTCAAAACGCTGGTTTTTGCTATTGGGCTCTATTGAATAATGAATGTTTTGAATTTTCTCCAAAAGTAAAGTAGTTGCAAACTCATGCTTTTAGAGACTTGTTTGGGCTCATGAGATGAGTAGAAAAACATCAAAAATTTCAGTCCTGCATGATTCTACCAAGACATGTGTGTTCATTGAAACGGCTGGTTTTTGATAGTTTGGGCCCTATTGAATAATGAATGTTTTGAATTTTCTCCAAAAGTAAAGTAGTTGCAAACTCATCCTTTTAGAAACTTGTTTGGGCTGTTGAGAGGAGTAAAAAACCATCAAAAATTTCAATCCTGCATGATTCTACCAAGAAATGTGATTCTTCATTCAAAACGCTGGTTTTTGCTATTGGGCTCTATTGAATAATGAATGTTTTGAATTTTCTCCAAAAGTAAAGTAGTTGCAAACTCATGCTTTTAGAGACTTGTTTGGGCTCATGAGAGGAGTAGAAAAACATCAAAAATTTCAGTCCTGCATGATTCTACCAAGAAATGTGTGTTCATTCAAACCGCTGGTTTTTGATAGTTTGGGCCCTATTGAATAATGAATGTTTTGAATTTTCTCCAAAAGTAAAGTAGTTGCAAACTCATGCTTTTAGAGACTTGTTTGGGCTCATGAGAGGAGTAGAAAAACATCAAAAATTTCAGTCCTGCATGATTCTACCAAGAAATGTGTGTTCATTGAAACCGCTGGTTTTTGATAGTTTGGGCCCTATTGAATAATGAATGTTTTGAATTTTCTCCAAAAGTAAAGTAGTTGCAAACTCATCCTTTTAGAAACTTGTTTGGGCTGTTGAGAGGAGTAAAAAACCATCAAAAATTTCAATCCTGCATGATTCTACCAAGAAATGTGATTCTTCATTCAAAACGCTGGTTTTTGCTATTGGGCTCTATTGAATAATGAATGTTTTGAATTTTCTCCAAAAGTAAAGTAGTTGCAAACTCATGCTTTTAGAGACTTGTTTGGGCTCATGAGAGGAGTAGAAAAACATCAAAAATTTCAGTCGTGCATGATTCTACCAAGAAATGTGTGTTCATTGAAACCTCTGGTTTTTGATAGTTTGGGCCCTATTGAATAATGAATGTTTTGAATTTTCTCCAAAAGTAAAGTAGTTGCAAACTCATCCTTTTAGAAACTTGTTTGGGCTCTTGAGAGGAGTAAAAAACCATCAAAAATTTCAATCCTGCATGATTCTACCAAGAAATGTGATTCTTCATTCAAAACGCTGGTTTTTGCTATTGGGCTCTATTGAATAATGAATGTTTTGAATTTTCTCCAAAAGTAAAGTAGTTGCAAACTCATGCTTTTAGAGACTTGTTTGGGCTCATGAGAGGAGTAGAAAAACATCAAAAATTTCAGTCCTGCATGATTCTACCAAGAAATGTGTGTTCATTCAAACCGCTGGTTTTTGATAGTTTGGGCCCTATTGAATAATGAATGTTTTGAATTTTCTCCAAAAGTAAAGTAGTTGCAAACTCATGCTTTTAGAGACTTGTTTGGGCTCATGAGAGGAGTAGAAAAACATCAAAAATTTCAGTCCTGCATGATTCTACCAAGAAATGTGTGTTCATTGAAACCGCTGGTTTTTGATAGTTTGGGCCCTATTGAATAATGAATGTTTTGAATTTTCTCCAAAAGTAAAGTAGTTGCAAACTCATCCTTTTAGAAACTTGTTTGGGCTGTTGAGAGGAGTAAAAAACCATCAAAAATTTCAATCCTGCATGATTCTACCAAGAAATGTGATTCTTCATTCAAAACGCTGGTTTTTGCTATTGGGCTCTATTGAATAATGAATGTTTTGAATTTTCTCCAAAAGTAAAGTAGTTGCAAACTCATGCTTTTAGAGACTTGTTTGGGCTCATGAGAGGAGTAGAAAAACATCAAAAATTTCAGTCCTGCATGATTCTACCAAGAAATGTGTGTTCATTCAAACCACTGGTTTTTGATAGTTTGGGCCCTATTGAATAATAAATGTTTTGAATTTTCTCCAAAAGTAAAGTACTTGCAAACTCATGCTTTTAGAGACTTGTTTGGGCTCATGAGAGGAGTAGAAAAACATCAAAAATTTCAGTCCTGCATGATTCTACCAAGAAATGTGTGTTCATTGAAACCGCTGGTTTTTGATAGTTTGGGCCCTATTGAATAATGAATGTTTTGAATTTTCTCCAAAAGTAAAGTAGTTGCAAACTCATCCTTTTAGAAACTTGTTTGGGCTGTTGAGAGGAGTAAAAAACCATCAAAAATTTTAATCCTGCATGATTTTAACAAGAAATGTGATTCTTCATTCAAAACCTGATTTTTGCTATTGGGCTCTATTGAATAGTGAATGTTTTGAATTTTCTCCAAAAGTAAAGTAGTTGCAAACTCATGTTTTTAGAGACTTGTTTGGGCTCATGAGAGGAGTAGAAAAACATCAAAAATTTCAGTCCTGCATGATTCTACCAAGAAATGTGTTCATTCAATCCGCTGGTTTTTGATAGTTTGGGCCCTATTGAATAATGAATGTTTTGAATTTTCTCCAAAAGTAAAGTAGTTGCAAACTCATCCTTTTAGAAACTTGTTTGGGCTGTTGAGTGGAGTAAAAAACCATCAAAAATTTCAATCCTGCATGATTCTACCAAGAAATGTGATTCTTCATTCAAAACGCTGGTTTTTGCTATTGGGCTCTATTGAATAATGAATGTTTTGAATTTTCTCCAAAAGTAAAGTAGTTGCAAACTCATGCTTTTAGAGACTTGTTTGGGCTAATGAGAGGTGTAGAAAAACATCAAAAATTTCAGTCCTGCATGATTCTACCAAGAAATGTGTGTTCATTGAAACCGCTGGTTTTTGATAGTTTGGGCCCTATTGAATAATGAATGTTTTGAATTTTCTCCAAAAGTAAAGTAGTTGCAAACTCATCCTTTTAGAAACTTGTTTGGGCTGTTGAGAGGAGTAAAAAACCATCAAAAATTTCAATCCTCCATGATTTTACCAAGAAATGTGATTCTTCATTCAAAACCTGATTTTTGCTATTGGGCTCTATTGAATAGTGAATGTTTTGAATTTTCTCCAAAAGTAAAGTAGTTGCAAACTCATGCTTTTAGAGACTTGTTTGGGCTCATGAGAGGAGTAGAAAAACATCAAAAATTTCAGTCCTGCATGATTCTACCAAGAAATGTGTTCATTCAAACCGCTGGTTTTTGATAGTTTGGGCCCTATTGAATAATGAATGTTTTGAATTTTCTCCAAAAGTAAAGTAGTTGCAAACTCATCCTTTTAGAAACTTGTTTGGGCTGTTGAGAGGAGTAAAAAACCATCAAAAATTTCAATCCTGCATGATTCTACCAAGAAATGTGATTCTTCATTCAAAACGCTGGTTTTTGCTATTGGGCTCTATTGAATAATGAATGTTTTGAATTTTCTCCAAAAGTAAAGTAGTTGCAAACTCATGCTTTTAGAGACTTGTTTGGGCTCATGAGAGGAGTAGAAAAACATCAAAAATTTCAGTCCTGCATGATTCTACCAAGAAATGTGTGTTCATTGAAACCGCTGGTTTTTGATAGTTTGGGCCCTATTGAATAATGAATGTTTTGAATTTTCTCCAAAAGTGAAGTAGTTGCAAACTCATCCTTTTAGAAACTTGTTTGGGCTGTTGAGAGGAGTAAAAAACCATCAAAAATTTCAATCCTGCATGATTCTACCAAGAAATGTGATTCTTCATTCAAAACGCTGGTTTTTGCTATTGGGCTCTATTGAATAATGAATGTTTTGAATTTTCTCCAAAAGTAAAGTAGTTGCAAACTCATGCTTTTAGAGACTTGTTTGGGCTCATGAGAGGAGTAGAAAAACATCAAAAATTTCAGTCCTGCATGATTCTACCAAGAAATGTGTGTTCATTGAAACCGCTGGTTTTTGATAGTTTGGGCCCTATTGAATAATGAATGTTTTGAATTTTCTCCAAAAGTAAAGTAGTTGCAAACTCATCCTTTTAGAAACTTGTTTGGGCTGTTGAGAGGAGTAAAAAACCATCAAAAATTTCAATCCTGCATGATTCTACCAAGAAATGTGATTCTTCATTCAAAACGCTGGTTTTTGCTATTGGGCTCTATTGAATAATGAATGTTTTGAATTTTCTCCAAAAGTAAAGTAGTTGCAAACTCATGCTTTTAGAGACTTGTTTGGGCTCATGAGAGGAGTAGAAAAACATCAAAAATTTCAGTCCTGCATGATTCTACCAAGAAATGTGTGTTCATTGAAACCGCTGGTTTTTGATAGTTTGGGCCCTATTGAATAATGAATGTTTTGAATTTTCTCCAAAAGTAAAGTAGTTGCAAACTCATCCTTTTAGAAACTTGTTTGGGCTGTTGAGAGGAGTAAAAAACCATCAAAAATTTCAATCCTGCATGATTCTACCAAGAAATGTGATTCTTCATTCAAAACACTGGTTTTTGCTATTGGGCTCTATTGAATAATGAATGTTTTGAATTTTCTCCAAAAGTAAAGTAGTTGCAAACTCATGCTTTTAGAGACTTGTTTGGGCTCATGAGAGGAGTAGAAAAACATCAAAAATTTCAGTCCTGCATGATTCTACCAAGAAATGTGTGTTCATTGAAACCGCTGGTTTTTGATCGTTTGGGCCCTATTGAATAATGAATGTTTTGAATTTTCTCCAAAAGTAAAGTAGTTGCAAACTCATCCTTTTAGAAACTTGTTTGGGCTGTTGAGAGGAGTAAAAAACCATCAAAAATTTCAATCCTGCATGATTTTACCAAGAAATGTGATTCTTCATTGAAAACCTGATTTTTGCTATTGGGCTCTTTTGAATAGTGAATGTTTTGAATTTTCTCCAAAAGTAAAGTAGTTGCAAACTCATGCTTTTAGAGATTTGTTTGGGCTCATGAGAGTAGAAAAACATCAAAAATTTCAGTCCTGCATGATTCTACCAAGAAATGTGTTCATTCAAACCGCTGGTTTTTGATAGTTTGGGCCCTATTGAATAATGAATGTTTTGAATTTTCTCCAAAAGTAAAGTAGTTGCAAACTCATCGTTTTAGAAACTTGTTTGGGCTGTTGAGAGGAGTAAAAAACCATCAAAAATTTCAATCCTGCATGATTCTACCAAGAAATGTGATTCTTCATTCAAAACGCTGGTTTTTGCTATTGGGCTCTATTGAATAATGAATGTTTTGAATTTTCTCCAAAAGTAAAGTAGTTGCAAACTCATGCTTTTAGAGACTTGTTTGGGCTCATGAGAGGAGTAGAAAAACATCAAAAATTTCAGTCCTGCATGATTCTACCAAGAAATGTGTGTTCATTGAAACCGCTGGTTTTTGATAGTTTGGGCCCTATTGAATAATGAATGTTTTGAATTTTCTCCAAAAGTAAAGTAGTTGCAAACTCATCCTTTTAGAAACTTGTTTGGGCTGTTGAGAGGAGTAAAAAACCATCAAAAATTTCAATCCTGCATGATTCTACCAAGAAATGTGATTCTTCATTCAAAACGCTGGTTTTTGCTATTGGGCTCTATTGAATAATGAATGTTTTGAATTTTCTCCAAAAGTAAAGTAGTTGCAAACTCATGCTTTTAGAGACTTGTTTGGGCTCATGAGAGGAGTAGAAAAACATCAAAAATTTCAGTCCTGCATGATTCTACCAAGAAATGTGTGTTCATTGAAACCGCTGGTTTTTGATCGTTTGGGCCCTATTGAATAATGAATGTTTTGAATTTTCTCCAAAAGTAAAGTAGTTGCAAACTCATCCTTTTAGAAACTTGTTTGGGCTGTTGAGAGGAGTAAAAAACCATCAAAAATTTCAATCCTGCATGATTTTACCAAGAAATGTGATTCTTCATTGAAAACCTGATTTTTGCTATTGGGCTCTATTGAATAGTGAATGTTTTGAATTTTCTCCAAAAGTAAAGTAGTTGCAAACTCATGCTTTTAGAGATTTGTTTGGGCTCATGAGAGTAGAAAAACATCAAAAATTTCAGTCCTGCATGATTCTACCAAGAAATGTGTTCATTCAAACCGCTGGTTTTTGATAGTTTGGGCCCTATTGAATAATGAATGTTTTGAATTTTCTCCAAAAGTAAAGTAGTTGCAAACTCATCCTTTTAGAAACTTGTTTGGGCTGTTGAGAGGAGTAAAAAACCATCAAAAATTTCAATCCTGCATGATTCTACCAAGAAATGTGATTCTTCATTCAAAACGCTGGTTTTTGCTATTGGGCTCTATTGAATAATGAATGTTTTGAATTTTCTCCAAAAGTAAAGTAGTTGCAAACTCATGCTTTTAGAGACTTGTTTGGGCTCATGAGAGGAGTAGAAAAACATCAAAAATTTCAGTCCTGCATGATTCTACCAAGAAATGTGTGTTCATTGAAACCGCTGGCTTTTGATAGTTTGGGCCCTATTGAATAATGAATGTTTTGAATTTTCTCCAAAAGTAAAGTAGTTGCAAACTCATCCTTTTAGAAACTTGTTTGGGCTGTTGAGAGGAGTAAAAAACCATCAAAAATTTCAATCCTGCATGATTCTACCAAGAAATGTGATTCTTCATTCAAAACGCTGGTTTTTGCTATTGGGCTCTATTGAATAATGAATGTTTTGAATTTTCTCCAAAAGTAAAGTAGTTGCAAACTCATGCTTTTAGAGACTTGTTTGGGCTCATGAGAGGAGTAGAAAAACATCAAAAATTTCAGTCCTGCATGATTCTACCAAGAAATGTGTGTTCATTGAAACCGCTGGTTTTTGATAGTTTGGGCCCTATTGAATAATGAATGTTTTGAATTTTCTCCAAAAGTAAAGTAGTTGCAAACTCATGCTTTTAGAGACTTGTTTGGGCTCATGAGAGGAGTAGAAAAACATTAAAAATTTCAGTCCTGCATGATTCTACCAAGACATGTGTGTTCATTGAAACGGCTGGTTTTTGATAGTTTGGGCCCTATTGAATAATGAATGTTTTGAATTTTCTCCAAAAGTAAAGTAGTTGCAAACTCATCGTTTTAGAAACTTGTTTGGGCTGTTGAGAGGAGTAAAAAACCATCAAAAATTTCAATCCTGCATGATTCTACCAAGAAATGTGATTCTTCATTCAAAACGCTGGTTTTTGCTATTGGGCTCTACTGAATAATGAATGTTTTGAATTTTCTCCAAAAGTAAAGTAGTTGCAAACTCATGCTTTTAGAGACTTGTTTGGGCTCATGAGAGGAGTAGAAAAACATCAAAAATTTCAGTCCTGCATGATTCTACCAAGAAATGTGTGTTCATTCAAACCGCTGGTTTTTGATAGTTTGGGCCCTATTGAATAATGAATGTTTTGAATTTTCTCCAAAAGTAAAGTAGTTGCAAACTCATGCTTTTAGAGACTTGTTTGGGCTCATGAGAGGAGTAGAAAAACATCAAAAATTTCAGTCCTGCATGATTCTACCAAGAAATGTGTGTTCATTGAAACCGCTGGTTTTTGATAGTTTGGGCCCTATTGAATAATGAATGTTTTGAATTTTCTCCAAAAGTAAAGTAGTTGCAAACTCATCCTTTTAGAAACTTGTTTGGGCTGTTGAGAGGAGTAAAAAACCATCAAAAATTTCAATCCTGCATGATTCTACCAAGAAATGTGATTCTTCATTCAAAACGCTGGTTTTTGCTATTGGGCTCTACTGAATAATGAATGTTTTGAATTTTCTCCAAAAGTAAAGTAGTTGCAAACTCATGCTTTTAGAGACTTGTTTGGGCTCATGAGAGGAGTAGAAAAACATCAAAAATTTCAGTCCTGCATGATTCTACCAAGAAATGTGTGTTCATTCAAACCGCTGGTTTTTGATAGTTTGGGCCCTATTGAATAATGAATGTTTTGAATTTTCTCCAAAAGTAAAGTAGTTGCAAACTCATGCTTTTAGAGACTTGTTTGGGCTCATGAGAGGAGTAGAAAAACATCAAAAATTTCAGTCCTGCATGATTCTACCAAGAAATGTGTGTTCATTGAAACCGCTGGTTTTTGATAGTTTGGGCCCTATTGAATAATGAATGTTTTGAATTTTCTCCAAAAGTAAAGTAGTTGCAAACTCATCCTTTTAGAAACTTGTTTGGGCTGTTGAGAGGAGTAAAAAACCATCAAAAATTTTAATCCTGCATGATTTTACCAAGAAATGTGATTCTTCATTCAAAACCTGATTTTTGCTATTGGGCTCTATTGAATAGTGAATGTTTTGAATTTTCTCCAAAAGTAAAGTAGTTGCAAACTCATGCTTTTAGAGACTTGTTTGGGCTCATGAGAGGAGTAGAAAAACATCAAAAATTTCAGTTCTGCATGATTCTACCAAGAAATGTGTTCATTCAAACCGCTGGTTTTTGATAGTTTGGGCCCTATTGAATAATGAATGTTTTGAATTTTCTCCAAAAGTAAAGTAGTTGCAAACTCATCCTTTTAGAAACTTGTTTGGGCTGTTGAGTGGAGTAAAAAACCATCAAAAATTTCAATCCTGCATGATTCTACCAAGAAATGTGATTCTTCATTCAAAACGCTGGTTTTTGCTATTGGGCTCTATTGAATAATGAATGTTTTGAATTTTCTCCAAAAGTAAAGTAGTTGCAAACTCATGCTTTTAGAGACTTGTTTGGGCTCATGAGAGGAGTAGAAAAACATCAAAAATTTCAGTCCTGCATGATTCTACCAAGAAATGTGTGTTCATTGAAACCGCTGGTTTTTGATAGTTTGGGCCCTATTGAATAATGAATGTTTTGAATTTTCTCCAAAAGTAAAGTAGTTGCAAACTCATCCTTTTAGAAACTTGTTTGGGCTGTTGAGAGGAGTAAAAAACCATCAAAAATTTCAATCCTGCATGATTTTACCAAGAAATGTGATTCTTCATTCAAAACCTGATTTTTGCTATTGGGCTCTATTGAATAGTGAATGTTTTGAATTTTCTCCAAAAGTAAAGTAGTTGCAAACTCATGCTTTTAGAGACTTGTTTGGGCTCATGAGAGGAGTAGAAAAACATCAAAAATTTCAGTCCTGCATGATTCTACCAAGAAATGTGTTCATTCAAACCGCTGGTTTTTGATAGTTTGGGCCCTATTGAATAATGAATGTTTTGAATTTTCTCCAAAAGTAAAGTAGTTGCAAACTCATCCTTTTAGAAACTTGTTTGGGCTGTTGAGAGGAGTAAAAAACCATCAAAAATTTCAATCCTGCATGATTCTACCAAGAAATGTGTTTCTTCATTCAAAACGCTGGTTTTTGCTATTGGGCTCTATAGAATAATGAATGTTTTGAATTTTCTCCAAAAGTAAAGTAGTTGCAAACTCATGCTTTTAGAGACTTGTTTGGGATCATGAGAGGAGTAGAAAAACATCAAAAATTTCAGTCCTGCATGATTCTACCAAGAAATGTGTGTTCATTGAAACCGCTGGTTTTTGATAGTTTGGGCCCTATTGAATAATGAATGTTTTGAATTTTCTCCAAAAGTAAAGTAGTTGCAAACTCATCCTTTTAGAAACTTGTTTGGGCTGTTGAGAGGAGTAAAAAACCATCAAAAATTTCAATCCTGCATGATTCTACCAAGAAATGTGATTCTTCATTCAAAACGCTGGTTTTTGCTATTGGGATCTATTGAATAATGAATGTTTTGAATTTTCTCCAAAAGTAAAGTAGTTGCAAACTCATGCTTTTAGAGACTTGTTTGGGCTCATGAGATGAGTAGAAAAACATCAAAAATTTCAGTCCTGCATGATTCTACCAAGACGTGTGTTCATTGAAACGGCTGGTTTTTGATAGTTTGGGCCCTATTGAATAATGAATGTCTTGAATTTTCTCCAAAAGTAAAGTAGTTGCAAACTCATCCTTTTAGAAACTTGTTTGGGCTGTTGAGAGGAGTAAAAAACCATCAAAAATTTCAATCCTGCATGATTCTACCAAGAAATGTGATTCTTCATTCAAAACGCTGGTTTTTGCTATTGGGCTCTATTGAATAATGAATGTTTTGAATTTTCTCCAAAAGTAAAGTAGTTGCAAACTCATGCTTTTAGAGACTTGTTTGGGCTCATGAGAGGAGTAGAAAAACATCAAAAATTTCAGTCCTGCATGATTCTACCAAGAAATGTGTGTTCATTGAAACCGCTGGTTTTTGATAGTTTGGGCCCTATTGAATAATGAATGTTTTGAATTTTCTCCAAAAGTAAAGTAGTTGCAAACTCATCCTTTTAGAAACTTGTTTGGGCTGTTGAGAGGAGTAAAAAACCATCAAAAATTTCAATCCTGCATGATTCTACCAAGAAATGTGATTCTTCATTCAAAACGCTGGTTTTTGCTATTGGGCTCTATTGAATAATGAATGTTTTGAATTTTCTCCAAAAGTAAAGTAGTTGCAAACTCATGCTTTTAGAGACTTGTTTGGGCTCATGAGAGGAGTAGAAAAACATCAAAAATTTCAGTCCTGCATGATTCTACCAAGAAATGTGTGTTCATTGAAACCGCTGGTTTTTGATAGTTTGGGCCCTATTGAATAATGAATGTTTTGAATTTTCTCCAAAAGTGAAGTAGTTGCAAACTCATCCTTTTAGAAACTTGTTTGGGCTGTTGAGAGGAGTAAAAAACCATCAAAAATTTCAATCCTGCATGATTCTACCAAGAAATGTGATTCTTCATTCAAAACGCTGGTTTTTGCTATTGGGCTCTATTGAATAATGAATGTTTTGAATTTTCTCCAAAAGTAAAGTAGTTGCAAACTCATGCTTTTAGAGACTTGTTTGGGCTCATGAGAGGAGTAGAAAAACATCAAAAATTTCAGTCCTGCATGATTCTACCAAGAAATGTGTGTTCATTGAAACCGCTGGCTTTTGATAGTTTGGGCCCTATTGAATAATGAATGTTTTGAATTTTCTCCAAAAGTAAAGTAGTTGCAAACTCATCCTTTTAGAAACTTGTTTGGGCTGTTGAGAGGAGTAAAAAACCATCAAAAATTTCAATCCTGCATGATTCTACCAAGAAATGTGATTCTTCATTCAAAACGCTGGTTTTTGCTATTGGGCTCTATTGAATAATGAATGTTTTGAATTTTCTCCAAAAGTAAAGTAGTTGCAAACTCATGCTTTTAGAGACTTGTTTGGGCTCATGAGAGGAGTAGAAAAACATCAAAAATTTCAGTCCTGCATGATTCTACCAAGAAATGTGTGTTCATTGAAACCGCTGGTTTTTGATCGTTTGGGCCCTATTGAATAATGAATGTTTTGAATTTTCTCCAAAAGTAAAGTAGTTGCAAACTCATCCTTTTAGAAACTTGTTTGGGCTGTTGAGAGGAGTAAAAAACCATCAAAAATTTCAATTCTGCATGATTTTACCAAGAAATGTGATTCTTCATTGAAAACCTGATTTTTGCTATTGGGCTCTATTGAATAGTGAATGTTTTGAATTTTCTCCAAAAGTAAAGTAGTTGCAAACTCATGCTTTTAGAGATTTGTTTGGGCTCATGAGAGTAGAAAAACATCAAAAATTTCAGTCCTGCATGATTCTACCAAGAAATGTGTTCATTCAAACCGCTGGTTTTTGATAGTTTGGGCCCTATTGAATAATGAATGTTTTGAATTTTCTCCAAAAGTAAAGTAGTTGCAAACTCATCCTTTTAGAAACTTGTTTGGGCTGTTGAGAGGAGTAAAAAACCATCAAAAATTTCAATCCTGCATGATTCTACCAAGAAATGTGATTCTTCATTCAAAACGCTGGTTTTTGCTATTGGGCTCTATTGAATAATGAATGTTTTGAATTTTCTCCAAAAGTAAAGTAGTTGCAAACTCATGCTTTTAGAGACTTGTTTGGGCTCATGAGAGGAGTAGAAAAACATCAAAAATTTCAGTCCTGCATGATTCTACCAAGAAATGTGTGTTCATTGAAACCGCTGGTTTTTGATAGTTTGGGCCCTATTGAATAATGAATGTTTTGAATTTTCTCCAAAAGTAAAGTAGTTGCAAACTCATCCTTTTAGAAACTTGTTTGGGCTGTTGAGAGGAGTAAAAAACCATCAAAAATTTCAATCCTGCATGATTCTACCAAGAAATGTGATTCTTCATTCAAAACGCTGGTTTTTGCTATTGGGCTCTATTGAATAATGAATGTTTTGAATTTTCTCCAAAAGTAAAGTAGTTGCAAACTCATCCTTTTAGAAACTTGTTTGGGCTGTTGAGAGGAGTAAAAAACCATCAAAAATTTTAATCCTGCATGATTTTACCAAGAAATGTGATTCTTCATTCAAAACCTGATTTTTGCTATTGGGCTCTATTGAATAGTGAATGTTTTGAATTTTCTCCAAAAGTAAAGTAGTTGCAAACTCATGCTTTTAGAGACTTGTTTGGGCTCATGAGAGGAGTAGAAAAACATCAAAAATTTCAGTCCTGCATGATTCTACCAAGAAATGTGTTCATTTAAACCGCTGGTTTTTGATAGTTTGGGCCCTATTGAATAATGAATGTTTTGAATTTTCTCCAAAAGTAAAGTAGTTGCAAACTCATCCTTTTAGAAACTTGTTTGGGCTGTTGAGTGGAGTAAAAAACCATCAAAAATTTCAATCCTGCATGATTCTACCAAGAAATGTGATTCTTCATTCAAAACGCTGGTTTTTGCTATTGGGCTCTATTGAATAATGAATGTTTTGAATTTTCTCCAAAAGTAAAGTAGTTGCAAACTCATGCTTTTAGAGACTTGTTTGGGCTCATGAGAGGAGTAGAAAAACATCAAAAATTTCAGTCCTGCATGATTCTACCAAGAAATGTGTGTTCATTGAAACCGCTGGTTTTTGATAGTTTGGGCCCTATTGAATAATGAATGTTTTGAATTTTCTCCAAAAGTAAAGTAGTTGCAAACTCATCCTTTTAGAAACTTGTTTGGGCTGTTGAGAGGAGTAAAAAACCATCAAAAATTTCAATCCTGCATGATTTTACCAAGAAATGTGATTCTTCATTCAAAACCTGATTTTTGCTATTGGGCTCTATTGAATAGTGAATGTTTTGAATTTTCTCCAAAAGTAAAGTAGTTGCAAACTCATGCTTTTAGAGACTTGTTTGGGCTCATGAGAGGAGTAGAAAAACATCAAAAATTTCAGTCCTGCATGATTCTACCAAGAAATGTGTTCATTCAAACCGCTGGTTTTTGATAGTTTGGGCCCTATTGAATAATGAATGTTTTGAATTTTCTCCAAAAGTAAAGTAGTTGCAAACTCATCCTTTTAGAAACTTGTTTGGGCTGTTGAGAGGAGTAAAAAACCATCAAAAATTTCAATCCTGCATGATTCTACCAAGAAATGTGTTTCTTCATTCAAAACGCTGGTTTTTGCTATTGGGCTCTATTGAATAATGAATGTTTTGAATTTTCTCCAAAAGTAAAGTAGTTGCAAACTCATGCTTTTAGAGACTTGTTTGGGCTCATGAGAGGAGTAGAAAAACATCAAAAATTTCAGTCCTGCATGATTCTACCAAGAAATGTGTGTTCATTGAAACCGCTGGTTTTTGATAGTTTGGGCCCTATTGAATAATGAATGTTTTGAATTTTCTCCAAAAGTAAAGTAGTTGCAAACTCATCCTTTTAGAAACTTGTTTGGGCTGTTGAGAGGAGTAAAAAACCATCAAAAATTTCAATCCTGCATGATTCTACCAAGAAATGTGATTCTTCATTCAAAACGCTGGTTTTTGCTATTGGGCTCTATTGAATAATGAATGTTTTGAATTTTCTCCAAAAGTAAAGTAGTTGCAAACTCATGCTTTTAGAGACTTGTTTGGGCTCATGAGAGGAGTAGAAAAACATCAAAAATTTCAGTCCTGCATGATTCTACCAAGAAATGTGTGTTCATTGAAACCGCTGGTTTTTGATCGTTTGGGCCCTATTGAATAATGAATGTTTTGAATTTTCTCCAAAAGTAAAGTAGTTGCAAACTCATCCTTTTAGAAACTTGTTTGGGCTGTTGAGAGGAGTAAAAAACCATCAAAAATTTCAATCCTGCATGATTTTACCAAGAAATGTGATTCTTCATTGAAAACCTGATTTTTGCTATTGGGCTCTATTGAATAGTGAATGTTTTGAATTTTCTCCAAAAGTAAAGTAGTTGCAAACTCATGCTTTTAGAGATTTGTTTGGGCTCATGAGAGTAGAAAAACATCAAAAATTTCAGTCCTGCATGATTCTACCAAGAAATGTGTTCATTCAAACCGCTGGTTTTTGATAGTTTGGGCCCTATTGAATAATGAATGTTTTGAATTTTCTCCAAAAGTAAAGTAGTTGCAAACTCATCCTTTTAGAAACTTGTTTGGGCTGTTGAGAGGAGTAAAAAACCATCAAAAATTTCAATCCTGCATGTTTCTACCAAGAAATGTGATTCTTCATTCAAAACGCTGGTTTTTGCTATTGGGCTCTATTGAATAATGAATGTTTTGAATTTTCTCCAAAAGTAAAGTAGTTGCAAACTCATGCTTTTAGAGACTTGTTTGGGCTCATGAGAGGAGTAGAAAAACATCAAAAATTTCAGTCCTGCATGATTCTACCAAGAAATGTGTTCATTTAAACCGCTGGTTTTTGATAGTTTGGGCCCTATTGAATAATGAATGTTTTGAATTTTCTCCAAAAGTAAAGTAGTTGCAAACTCATCCTTTTAGAAACTTGTTTGGGCTGTTGAGTGGAGTAAAAAACCATCAAAAATTTCAATCCTGCATGATTCTACCAAGAAATGTGATTCTTCATTCAAAACGCTGGTTTTTGCTATTGGGCTCTATTGAATAATGAATGTTTTGAATTTTCTCCAAAAGTAAAGTAGTTGCAAACTCATGCTTTTAGAGACTTGTTTGGGCTCATGAGAGGAGTAGAAAAACATCAAAAATTTCAGTCCTGCATGATTCTACCAAGAAATGTGTGTTCATTGAAACCGCTGGTTTTTGATAGTTTGGGCCCTATTGAATAATGAATGTTTTGAATTTTCTCCAAAAGTAAAGTAGTTGCAAACTCATCCTTTTAGAAACTTGTTTGGGCTGTTGAGAGGAGTAAAAAACCATCAAAAATTTCAATCCTGCATGATTCTACCAAGAAATGTGATTCTTCATTCAAAACGCTGGTTTTTGCTATTGGGCTCTATTGAATAATGAATGTTTTGAATTTTCTCCAAAAGTAAAGTAGTTGCAAACTCATGCTTTTAGAGACTTGTTTGGGCTCATGAGAGGAGTAGAAAAACATCAAAAATTTCAGTCCTGCATGATTCTACCAAGAAATGTGTGTTCATTGAAACCGCTGGTTTTTGATCGTTTGGGCCCTATTGAATAATGAATGTTTTGAATTTTCTCCAAAAGTAAAGTAGTTGCAAACTCATCCTTTTAGAAACTTGTTTGGGCTGTTGAGAGGAGTAAAAAACCATCAAAAATTTCAATCCTGCATGATTTTACCAAGAAATGTGATTCTTCATTGAAAACCTGATTTTTGCTATTGGGCTCTATTGAATAGTGAATGTTTTGAATTTTCTCCAAAAGTAAAGTAGTTGCAAACTCATGCTTTTAGAGATTTGTTTGGGCTCATGAGAGTAGAAAAACATCAAAAATTTCAGTCCTCCATGATTCTACCAAGAAATGTGTTCATTCAAACCGCTGGTTTTTGATAGTTTGGGCCCTATTGAATAATGAATGTTTTGAATTTTCTCCAAAAGTAAAGTAGTTGCAAACTCATCCTTTTAGAAACTTGTTTGGGCTGTTGAGAGGAGTAAAAAACCATCAAAAATTTCAATCCTGCATGATTCTACCAAGAAATGTGATTCTTCATTCAAAACGCTGGTTTTTGCTATTGGGCTCTATTGAATAATGAATGTTTTGAATTTTCTCCAAAAGTAAAGTAGTTGCAAACTCATGCTTTTAGAGACTTGTTTGGGCTCATGAGAGGAGTAGAAAAACATCAAAAATTTCAGTCCTGCATGATTCTACCAAGAAATGTGTGTTCATTGAAACCGCTGGTTTTTGATAGTTTGGGCCCTATTGAATAATGAATGTTTTGAATTTTCTCCAAAAGTAAAGTAGTTGCAAACTCATCCTTTTAGAAACTTGTTTGGGCTGTTGAGAGGAGTAAAAAACCATCAAAAATTTCAATCCTGCATGATTCTACCAAGAAATGTGATTCTTCATTCAAAACGCTGGTTTTTGCTATTGGGCTCTATTGAATAATGAATGTTTTGAATTTTCTCCAAAAGTAAAGAAGTTGCAAACTCATGCTTTTAGAGACTTGTTTGGGCTCATGAGAGGAGTAGAAAAACATCAAAAATTTCAGTCCTGCATGATTCTACCAAGAAATGTGTGTTCATTGAAACCGCTGGTTTTTGATAGTTTGGGCCCTATTGAATAATGAATGTTTTGAATTTTCTCCAAAAGTAAAGTAGTTGCAAACTCATGCTTTTAGAGACTTGTTTGGGCTCATGAGAGGAGTAGAAAAACATTAAAAATTTCAGTCCTGCATGATTCTACCAAGACATGTGTGTTCATTGAAACGGCTGGTTTTTGATAGTTTGGGCCCTATTGAATAATGAATGTTTTGAATTTTCTCCAAAAGTAAAGTAGTTGCAAACTCATCCTTTTAGAAACTTGTTTGGGCTGTTGAGAGGAGTAAAAAACCATCAAAAATTTCAATCCTGCATGATTCTACCAAGAAATGTGATTCTTCATTCAAAACGCTGGTTTTTGCTATTGGGCTCTACTGAATAATGAATGTTTTGAATTTTCTCCATTTTCAAAGAACTTTATTAAGTTTTCAAGATAACAGCAATAGTTTAACATTGATGTTTAAGTGTAGATATTACAATAAGGCAAAGGGAAAGGAAGGGTAAGGGGTTCGGAGTAAGTTTTAAGTTGCTTTATTGAGACGTACAAAGGGTAGAACAGAGGGAAGAAAGGAGGGAAATAAACTATACTAAAGTGTCTTGTCTCTTCGATATAGTGGGGATTGAAAAACCCCATAAAGAAGAGCCAAGACAAAGACTAACAGTATGTTTCTTTGTAGTGTTTTAGGAGTGAATAAACTCCTATTGTATGAGGACAAGCATACATATACTAGTACACAAAAAAAAATTTAAGTAACTCAAATGTTATATGCAAACTTGTCGCGTTGGTCCGAGTATCCAGTACCCAAAGACCAATAGGAGGAGGAAAGTTCGGCTTTTTTTATTCTCAGATTATCTTAGTGGAGCAAGCAACCACAAATCTTGAAGTTATTTCAGTTGCAAATCAAAATAAGGAGAAACAAACCCTGACAGTCCACAATAGAGAAGATCCAAGGGAGTCCAAAGTTCATGTATGATGGAGACGGAGGTCCTGTGCAGATGGACGAAGAGTATTAGAAGGAGAGACAATAGGGATCAGTCCGGTATTTTTAAGGAAGTCCAAACCCTCCTCCGGAGATCGAATGTGAACCAACTTGGAAGCAAAATTCACAAGTAATGTTGATGATTGGGTCCAATTATAACTAATATGAGCATTTCGAAGCCAAGTTGTTGTCTGGAAAAATGATCTGCGTTTTTGTATAGTGAATCTGGATAGATCTTTGAAGAAAGTTAAGTTACTGTAAGGTGACGAGAGGAAGTTTGAATCTCTGGATACGCCAAGGAGGGTATTGCTCACCCAATTAGGATAGAATGAAACGATGACATCACTGGCTAGATCAGGTGGCAAAGAAGAAGGTCTTCTAATCCTAAATATTTTCTCAATAAGGTTTTTCCCTTTAGTTTCCGGAACTAAATAAGACACCATTGAAGAGACGTACTCCTTAAGTCGGGATGGTTGGATTGACTCAGGAATGCCTCTGATTTTTATATTATTCTTTCTCTTTAAATCCTCAAAATTGGACAAGCAGCATCTAAAAGAGGCAATATCATTCTGTATTTTCTTCACAGAGTCCGAGAGTTCATGAAAATCTGAAGCTTTTTCAGAAGACGAGAATTCAAATTTTTTAGAAGTAGATTCTGCACTTTGAAGAGAAATGTCAGGTGTGGAGTTAGGTTTTATTATATTATCGCTGACTACTATCAATAATATGTCCTTCATGAGTTGCTTAATCAAGTTTCCTATTGCTTTAACTTTGTCAGTTCCCGAGTCTCCCCCACCGACAACTCCCAGGCCATTCAATGAGGTCAAGAAAGCTTTGCATAATTTAACCAGAAAATCGTCAGCGGGATACTCCCCAGAAACCATTATATTGTCCAGCGACAATAAATCAAGAGATGTCTCCTCAGTATCAGCATCATTATTCTTTTTAGCTATAGTAGGTTTATCCTCGTTAGAAATCTGCTCGTCTCCAGAGTCCCCATGGCCGACAGAACTCTCCGAATTAAAAGAACATGTTGAAAATGCCTCATCCATAACACTACTATCAATCAAGTCACTTTCTGAGCTTATAGTAGAGACCACCTCCTCAAGAGATCCATCAGAGCAAACACTTTCTGACTCCTCCCCGCCATCAGACGATATATCTGATTTGTTATGGTTTAAATCTGCGTTAGTAGTAGGAAGAGGAGGAGGAGAAGGAGACAGGTCTTTAATTTCAGAATTGTTGAGTCTAGATCTAATGTCCTCATCAGTTTTTTTATTAATGTCTGCAAAAAGCTTATAACAGAAATCAGCCAGTGATTGTTTGGTGGAAACAGAAACTGGTTGCTCCAACCCCTTTTTTGGCGAATGCAAAGATCCATTTTTTTGTGGACCCTTATTAATATCATTTTGAGGCTCCACACTATCACCTAGCTCAGAGGGGGATGGGACCCCCCCACAATGCAGTAGTGGCTTTATATTTGTCTCCCCATTTAATTGCTGGTTAAACGGATGTGCCGGAATAAATTCCACTGCATCGCATCGCAAAACACTGTTGGGATATGCGTTAGAGGTTATTAAAGTTGCAGTAGGAGTAATTAAAGATGAACCTTCGGCATATTTATGCAGCGGCAATGCAGAGGTTTCCCCACAACCATACTCCCCCAGGTGCACGGCCATGACTCCAACTGAATTTCCCGGGCTTTTAACAACTACAGCTGGGACCGCACTAAGCCCAGGGGGCTCCTCCGCCAACACCCCACTCACTGTTTGGTCTCCTGATGGTTTCATATGCTCAGTAACAAAGGGTGAACCGGCCGGTTCATAAGGCGGTGTTGCAGGAGATTTCTCTTTGATGTTCTTCTGTAGCGGCTTAGCCGCGGCTCCCCCGCACCTCTCAACTGAAGCCAGAACAAAAGAATCCACCGCCGAAGATTTGGTTCCTGTGTAAACTCCCAATGGATCTGGAGTTCTTCTTTGCAGGCCCAAAGATGATGTATATGCAGCTCCACACCGCGGCGCCTGCAGCTGCACAGCCACGGCTCTCACGTCGGTCTCTCCTCTCTCATAAGTTAAAGCAGGGACCGCTCCACAAGCTTCACCGCCGCTGCTTCCCTGCAACTGCACAGCTGCGGCTTTCATCCTGATCCTCCCGCTCCCGGCAGCCGAAGCAGAGACTGCTCCACAAGTAGGGGAACTCACCGCTGCAGGATCTCCACACCGCAGCGCTGCAGGAGCTCCACCGCCGCTACTTCCCCGCAGCTGCACAGCCACGGCTCTCACGACGGTCTCCCCTCTCTCATCAGTCAAAGCAGGGACCGCTTCACAAGCTTCACTGCCGCTGCTTCCCCGCAACTGCACAGCCGCAGCTCTCCCCGCGGGCCCCCCGCTCCGATCAACTGAAGCAGGGACCGCGCCAGATGCAAGGGAATTCACCGCTGTCGTTCTGCATGCTGTCAGGACTCCACGTGGGCATTCCTCCCCTCCTCCACCCCGCCGGTGATTAGAATATTGTGGCGGCCTCTGTTGTTTACCTTAAGCATGAGGAAGGCCTAGGTCGGGTGCCTCACCGGAGCCTCTTAGTCCTGCCAAGTGTTTTTTCTCCCATGGGGCCGCTTTTTTCTTCTTATATCTTCGTCCAGGCATGTTCTCTTTGATTTGCAGTCCAATTACTCCACAAATAAGCAATCTTCTTTTAGCTTAAGTTAGGGAAGAGCAGGAGCTCCCGAAAACACGACTGCTCTGCTCCCCTGCAAGCCACGCCCCTCTTGAATTTTCTCCAAAAGTAAAGTAGTTGCAAACTCATGCTTTTAGAGACTTGTTTGGGCTCATGAGAGGAGTAGAAAAACATCAAAAATTTCAGTCCTGCATGATTCTACCAAGAAATGTGTGTTCATTCAAACCGCTGGTTTTTGATAGTTTGGGCCCTATTGAATAATGAATGTTTTGAATTTTCTCCAAAAGTAAAGTAGTTGCAAACTCATGCTTTTAGAGACTTGTTTGGGCTCATGAGAGGAGTAGAAAAACATCAAAAATTTCAGTCCTGCATGATTCTACCAAGAAATGTGTGTTCATTGAAACCGCTGGTTTTTGATAGTTTGGGCCCTATTGAATAATGAATGTTTTGAATTTTCTCCAAAAGTAAAGTAGTTGCAAACTCATCCTTTTAGAAACTTGTTTGGGCTGTTGAGAGGAGTAAAAAACCATCAAAAATTTTAATCCTGCATGATTTTACCAAGAAATGTGATTCTTCATTCAAAACCTGATTTTTGCTATTGGGCTCTATTGAATAGTGAATGTTTTGAATTTTCTCCAAAAGTAAAGTAGTTGCAAACTCATGCTTTTAGAGACTTGTTTGGGCTCATGAGAGGAGTAGAAAAACATCAAAAATTTCAGTCCTGCATGATTCTACCAAGAAATGTGTTCATTCAAACCGCTGGTTTTTGATAGTTTGGGCCCTATTGAATAATGAATGTTTTGAATTTTCTCCAAAAGTAAAGTAGTTGCAAACTCATCCTTTTAGAAACTTGTTTGGGCTGTTGAGTGGAGTAAAAAACCATCAAAAATTTCAATCCTGCATGATTCTACCAAGAAATGTGATTCTTCATTCAAAACGCTGGTTTTTGCTATTGGGCTCTATTGAATAATGAATGTTTTGAATTTTCTCCAAAAGTAAAGTAGTTGCAAACTCATGCTTTTAGAGACTTGTTTGGGCTCATGAGAGGAGTAGAAAAACATCAAAAATTTCAGTCCTGCATGATTCTACCAAGAAATGTGTGTTCATTGAAACCGCTGGTTTTTGATAGTTTGGGCCCTATTGAATAATGAATGTTTTGAATTTTCTCCAAAAGTAAAGTAGTTGCAAACTCATCCTTTTAGAAACTTGTTTGGGCTGTTGAGAGGAGTAAAAAACCATCAAAAATTTCAATCCTGCATGATTTTACCAAGAAATGTGATTCTTCATTCAAAACGCTGATTTTTGCTATTGGGCTCTATTGAATAGTGAATGTTTTGAATTTTCTCCAAAAGTAAAGTAGTTGCAAACTCATGCTTTTAGAGACTTGTTTGGGCTCATGAGAGGAGTAGAAAAACATCAAAAATTTCAGTCCTGCATGATTCTACCAAGAAATGTGTTCATTCAAACCGCTGGTTTTTGATAGTTTGGGCCCTATTGAATAATGAATGTTTTGAATTTTCTCCAAAAGTAAAGTAGTTGCAAACTCATCCTTTTAGAAACTTGTTTGGGCTGTTGAGAGGAGTAAAAAACCATCAAAAATTTCAATCCTGCATGATTCTACCAAGAAATGTGTTTCTTCATTCAAAACGCTGGTTTTTGCTATTGGGCTCTATTGAATAATGAATGTTTTGAATTTTCTCCAAAAGTAAAGTAGTTGCAAACTCATGCTTTTAGAGACTTGTTTGGGCTCATGAGAGGAGTAGAAAAACATCAAAAATTTCAGTCCTGCATGATTCTACCAAGAAATGTGTGTTCATTGAAACCGCTGGTTTTTGATAGTTTGGGCCCTATTGAATAATGAATGTTTTGAATTTTCTCCAAAAGTAAAGTAGTTGCAAACTCATCCTTTTAGAAACTTGTTTGGGCTGTTGAGAGGAGTAAAAAACCATCAAAAATTTCAATCCTGCATGATTCTACCAAGAAATGTGATTCTTCATTCAAAACGCTGGTTTTTGCTATTGGGATCTATTGAATAATGAATGTTTTGAATTTTCTCCAAAAGTAAAGTAGTTGCAAACTCATGCTTTTAGAGACTTGTTTGGGCTCATGAGATGAGTAGAAAAACATCAAAAATTTCAGTCCTGCATGATTCTACCAAGACGTGTGTTCATTGAAACGGCTGGTTTTTGATAGTTTGGGCCCTATTGAATAATGAATGTTTTGAATTTTCTCCAAAAGTAAAGTAGTTGCAAACTCATCCTTTTAGAAACTTGTTTGGGCTGTTGAGAGGAGTAAAAAACCATCAAAAATTTCAATCCTGCATGATTCTACCAAGAAATGTGATTCTTCATTCAAAACGCTGGTTTTTGCTATTGGGCTCTATTGAATAATGAATGTTTTGAATTTTCTCCAAAAGAAAAATAGTAGTTGCAAACTCATGCTTTTAGAGACTTGTTTGGGCTCATGAGAGGAGTAGAAAAACATCAAAAATTTCAGTCCTGCATGATTCTACCAAGAAATGTGTGTTCATTGAAACCGCTGGTTTTTGATAGTTTGGGCCCTATTGAATAATGAATGTTTTGAATTTTCTCCAAAAGTAAAGTAGTTGCAAACTCATCCTTTTAGAAACTTGTTTGGGCTGTTGAGAGGAGTAAAAAACCATCAAAAATTTCAATCCTGCATGATTCTACCAAGAAATGTGATTCTTCATTCAAAACGCTGGTTTTTGCTATTGGGCTCTATTGAATAATGAATGTTTTGAATTTTCTCCAAAAGTAAAGTAGTTGCAAACTCATGCTTTTAGAGACTTGTTTGGGCTCATGAGAGGAGTAGAAAAACATCAAAAATTTCAGTCCTGCATGATTCTACCAAGAAATGTGTGTTCATTGAAACCGCTGGTTTTTGATAGTTTGGGCCCTATTGAATAATGAATGTTTTGAATTTTCTCCAAAAGTAAAGTAGTTGCAAACTCATCCTTTTAGAAACTTGTTTGGGCTGTTGAGAGGAGTAAAAAACCATCAAAAATTTCAATCCTGCATGATTCTACCAAGAAATGTGATTCTTCATTCAAAACGCTGGTTTTTGCTATTGGGCTCTATTGAATAATGAATGTTTTGAATTTTCTCCAAAAGTAAAGTAGTTGCAAACTCATGCTTTTAGAGACTTGTTTGGGCTCATGAGAGGAGTAGAAAAACATCAAAAATTTCAGTCCTGCATGATTCTACCAAGAAATGTGTGTTCATTGAAACCGCTGGTTTTTGATCGTTTGGGCCCTATTGAATAATGAATGTTTTGAATTTTCTCCAAAAGTAAAGTAGTTGCAAACTCATCCTTTTAGAAACTTGTTTGGGCTGTTGAGAGGAGTAAAAAACCATCAAAAATTTCAATCCTGCATGATTTTACCAAGAAATGTGATTCTTCATTGAAAACCTGATTTTTGCTATTGGGCTCTATTGAATAGTGAATGTTTTGAATTTTCTCCAAAAGTAAAGTAGTTGCAAACTCATGCTTTTAGAGATTTGTTTGGGCTCATGAGAGTAGAAAAACATCAAAAATTTCAGTCCTGCATGATTCTACCAAGAAATGTGTTCATTCAAACCGCTGGTTTTTGATAGTTTGGGCCCTATTGAATAATGAATGTTTTGAATTTTCTCCAAAAGTAAAGTAGTTGCAAACTCATCCTTTTAGAAACTTGTTTGGGCTGTTGAGAGGAGTAAAAAACCATCAAAAATTTCAATCCTGCATGATTCTACCAAGAAATGTGATTCTTCATTCAAAACGCTGGTTTTTGCTATTGGGCTCTATTGAATAATGAATGTTTTGAATTTTCTCCAAAAGTAAAGTAGTTGCAAACTCATGCTTTTAGAGACTTGTTTGGGCTCATGAGAGGAGTAGAAAAACATCAAAAATTTCAGTCCTGCATGATTCTACCAAGAAATGTGTGTTCATTGAAACCGCTGGTTTTTGATAGTTTGGGCCCTATTGAATAATGAATGTTTTGAATTTTCTCCAAAAGTAAAGTAGTTGCAAACTCATCCTTTTAGAAACTTGTTTGGGCTGTTGAGAGGAGTAAAAAACCATCAAAAATTTCAATCCTGCATGATTCTACCAAGAAATGTGATTCTTCATTCAAAACGCTGGTTTTTGCTATTGGGCTCTATTGAATAATGAATGTTTTGAATTTTCTCCAAAAGTAAAGTAGTTGCAAACTCATGCTTTTAGAGACTTGTTTGTGCTCATGAGAGGAGTAGAAAAACATCAAAAATTTCAGTCCTGCATGATTCTACCAAGAAATGTGTGTTAATTGAAACCGCTGGTTTTTGATAGTTTGGGCCCTATTGAATAATGAATGTTTTGAATTTTCTCCAAAAGTAAAGTAGTTGCAAACTCATGCTTTTAGAGACTTGTTTGGGCTCATGAGAGGAGTAGAAAAACATTAAAAATTTCAGTCCTGCATGATTCTACCAAGACATGTGTGTTCATTGAAACGGCTGGTTTTTGATAGTTTGGGCCCTATTGAATAATGAATGTTTTGAATTTTCTCCAAAAGTAAAGTAGTTGCAAACTCATCCTTTTAGAAACTTGTTTGGGCTGTTGAGAGGAGTAAAAAACCATCAAAAATTTCAATCCTGCATGATTCTACCAAGAAATGTGATTCTTCATTCAAAACGCTGGTTTTTGCTATTGGGCTCTACTGAATAATGAATGTTTTGAATTTTCTCCAAAAGTAAAGTAGTTGCAAACTCATGCTTTTAGAGACTTGTTTGGGCTCATGAGAGGAGTAGAAAAACATCAAAAATTTCAGTCCTGCATGATTCTACCAAGAAATGTGTGTTCATTCAAACCGCTGGTTTTTGATAGTTTGGGCCCTATTGAATAATGAATGTTTTGAATTTTCTCCAAAAGTAAAGTAGTTGCAAACTCATGCTTTTAGAGACTTGTTTGGGCTCATGAGAGGAGTAGAAAAACATCAAAAATTTCAGTCCTGCATGATTCTACCAAGAAATGTGTGTTCATTGAAACCGCTGGTTTTTGATAGTTTGGGCCCTATTGAATAATGAATGTTTTGAATTTTCTCCAAAAGTAAAGTAGTTGCAAACTCATCGTTTTAGAAACTTGTTTGGGCTGTTGAGAGGAGTAAAAAACCATCAAAAATTTCAATCCTGCATGATTCTACCAAGAAATGTGATTCTTCATTCAAAACGCTGGTTTTTGCTATTGGGCTCTATTGAATAATGAATGTTTTGAATTTTCTCCAAAAGTAAAGTAGTTGCAAACTCATGCTTTTAGAGACTTGTTTGGGCTCATGAGAGGAGTAGAAAAACATCAAAAATTTCAGTCCTGCATGATTCTACCAAGAAATGTGTGTTCATTGAAACAGCTGGTTTTTGATAGTTTGGGCCCTATTGAATAATGAATGTTTTGAATTTTCTCCAAAAGTAAAGTAGTTGCAAACTCATCCTTTTAGAAACTTGTTTGGGCTGTTGAGAGGAGTAAAAAACCATCAAAAATTTCAATCCTGCATGATTTTACCAAGAAATGTGATTCTTCATTCAAAACCTGATTTTTGCTATTGGGCTCTATTGAATAGTGAATGTTTTGAATTTTATCCAAAAGTAAAGTTGTTGCAAACTCATGCTTTTAGAGACTTGTTTGGGCTCATGAGAGGAGTAGAAAAACATCAAAAATTTCAGTCCTGCATGATTCTACCAAGAAATGTGTGTTCATTCAAACCGCTGGTTTTTGATAGTTTGGGCCCTATTGAATAATGAATGTTTTGAATTTTCTCCAAAAGTAAAGTAGTTGCAAACTCATGCTTTTAGAGACTTGTTTGGGCTCATGAGAGGAGTAGAAAAACATCAAAAATTTCAGTCCTGCATGATTCTACCAAGAAATGTGTGTTCATTGAAACCGCTGGTTTTTGATAGTTTGGGCCCTATTGAATAATGAATGTTTTGAATTTTCTCCAAAAGTAAAGTAGTTGCAAACTCATCCTTTTAGAAACTTGTTTGGGCTGTTGAGAGGAGTAAAAAACCATCAAAAATTTCAATCCTGCATGATTTTACCAAGAAATGTGATTCTTCATTCAAAACCTGATTTTTGCTATTGGGCTCTATTGAATAGTGAATGTTTTGAATTTTCTCCAAAAGTAAAGTAGTTGCAAACTCATGCTTTTAGAGACTTGTTTGGGCTCATGAGAGGAGTAGAAAAACATCAAAAATTTCAGTCCTGCATGATTCTACCAAGAAATGTGTTCATTCAAACCGCTGGTTTTTGATAGTTTGGGCCCTATTGAATAATGAATGTTTTGAATTTTCTCCAAAAGTAAAGTAGTTGCAAACTCATCCTTTTAGAAACTTGTTTGGGCTGTTGAGAGGAGTAAAAAACCATCAAAAATTTCAATCCTGCATGATTCTACCAAGAAATGTGATTCTTCATTCAAAACGCTGGTTTTTGCTATTGGGCTCTATTGAATAATGAATGTTTTGAATTTTCTCCAAAAGTAAAGTAGTTGCAAACTCATGCTTTTAGAGACTTGTTTGGGCTCATGAGAGGAGTAGAAAAACATCAAAAATTTCAGTCCTGCATGATTCTACCAAGAAATGTGTGTTCATTCAAACCGCTGGTTTTTGATAGTTTGTGCCCTATTGAATAATGAATGTTTTGAATTTACTCCAAAAGTAAAGTAGTTGAAAACTCATCCTTTTAGAAACTTGTTTGGGCTGTTGAGAGGAGTAAAAAACCATCAAAAATTTCAATCCTGCATGATTTTACCAAGAAATGTGATTCTTCATTCAAAACCTGATTTTTGCTATTGGGCTCTATTGAATAGTGAATGTTTTGAATTTTCTCCAAAAGTAAAGTAGTTGCAAACTCATGCTTTTAGAGACTTGTTTGGGCTCATGAGAGGAGTAGAAAAACATCAAAAATTTCAGTCCTGCATGATTCTACCAAGAAATGTGTTCATTCAAACCGCTGGTTTTTGATAGTTTGGGCCCTATTGAATAATGAATGTTTTGAATTTTCTCCAAAAGTAAAGTAGTTGCAAACTCATCCTTTTAGAAACTTGTTTGGGCTGTTGAGAGGAGTAAAAAACCATCAAAAATTTCAATCCTGCATGATTCTACCAAGAAATGTGATTCTTCATTCAAAACGCTGGTTTTTGCTATTGGGCTCTATTGAATAATGAATGTTTTGAATTTTCCCCAAAAGTAAAGTAGTTGCAAACTCATGCTTTTAGAGACTTGTTTGGGCTCATGAGAGGAGTAGAAAAACATCAAAAATTTCAGTCCTGCATGATTCTACCAAGAAATGTGTGTTCATTGAAACCGCTGGTTTTTGATAGTTTGGGCCCTATTGAATAATGAATGTTTTGAATTTTCTCCAAAAGTAAAGTAGTTGCAAACTCATCCTTTTAGAAACTTGTTTGGGCTGTTGAGAGGAGTAAAAAAACATCAAAAATTTCAATCCTGCATGATTCTACCAAGAAATGTGATTCTTCATTCAAAACGCTGGTTTTTGCTATTGGGCTCTATTGAATAATGAATGTTTTGAGTTTTCTCCAAAAGTAAAGTAGTTGCAAACTCATGCTTTTAGAGACTTGTTTGGGCTCATGAGAGGAGTAGAAAAACATCAAAAATTTCAGTCCTGCATGATTCTACCAAGAAATGTGTGTTCATTGAAACCGCTGGTTTTTGATAGTTTGGGCCCTATTGAATAATGAATGTTTTGAATTTTCTCCAAAAGTAAAGTAGTTGCAAACTCATCCTTTTAGAAACTTGTTTGGGCTGTTGAGAGGAGTAAAAAACCATCAAAAATTTCAATCCTGCATGATTCTACCAAGAAATGTGATTCTTCATTCAAAACGCTGGTTTTTGCTATTGGGCTCTATTGAATAATGAATGTTTTGAATTTTCTCCAAAAGTAAAGTAGTTGCAAACTCATGCTTTTAGAGACTTGTTTGGGCTCATGAGAGGAGTAGAAAAACATCAAAAATTTCAGTCCTGCATGATTCTACCAAGAAATGTGTGTTAATTGAAACCGCTGGTTTTTGATAGTTTGGGCCCTATTGAATAATGAATGTTTTGAATTTTCTCCAAAAGTAAAGTAGTTGCAAACTCATGCTTTTAGAGACTTGTTTGGGCTCATGAGAGGAGTAGAAAAACATTAAAAATTTCAGTCCTGCATGATTCTACCAAGACATGTGTGTTCATTGAAACGGCTGGTTTTTGATAGTTTGGGCCCTATTGAATAATGAATGTTTTGAATTTTCTCCAAAAGTAAAGTAGTTGCAAACTCATCCTTTTAGAAACTTGTTTGGGCTGTTGAGAGGAGTAAAAAACCATCAAAAATTTCAATCCTGCATGATTCTACCAAGAAATGTGATTCTTCATTCAAAACGCTGGTTTTTGCTATTGGGCTCTACTGAATAATGAATGTTTTGAATTTTCTCCAAAAGTAAAGTAGTTGCAAACTCATGCTTTTAGAGACTTGTTTGGGCTCATGAGAGGAGTAGAAAAACATCAAAAATTTCAGTCCTGCATGATTCTACCAAGAAATGTGTGTTCATTCAAACCGCTGGTTTTTGATAGTTTGGGCCCTATTGAATAATGAATGTTTTGAATTTTCTCCAAAAGTAAAGTAGTTGCAAACTCATGCTTTTAGAGACTTGTTTGGGCTCATGAGAGGAGTAGAAAAACATCAAAAATTTCAGTCCTGCATGATTCTACCAAGAAATGTGTGTTCATTGAAACCGCTGGTTTTTGATAGTTTGGGCCCTATTGAATAATGAATGTTTTGAATTTTCTCCAAAAGTAAAGTAGTTGCAAACTCATCGTTTTAGAAACTTGTTTGGGCTGTTGAGAGGAGTAAAAAACCATCAAAAATTTCAATCCTGCATGATTCTACCAAGAAATGTGATTCTTCATTCAAAACGCTGGTTTTTGCTATTGGGCTCTATTGAATAATGAATGTTTTGAATTTTCTCCAAAAGTAAAGTAGTTGCAAACTCATGCTTTTAGAGACTTGTTTGGGCTCATGAGAGGAGTAGAAAAACATCAAAAATTTCAGTCCTGCATGATTCTACCAAGAAATGTGTGTTCATTGAAACAGCTGGTTTTTGATAGTTTGGGCCCTATTGAATAATGAATGTTTTGAATTTTCTCCAAAAGTAAAGTAGTTGCAAACTCATCCTTTTAGAAACTTGTTTGGGCTGTTGAGAGGAGTAAAAAACCATCAAAAATTTCAATCCTGCATGATTTTACCAAGAAATGTGATTCTTCATTCAAAACCTGATTTTTGCTATTGGGCTCTATTGAATAGTGAATGTTTTGAATTTTCTCCAAAAGTAAAGTTGTTGCAAACTCATGCTTTTAGAGACTTGTTTGGGCTCATGAGAGGAGTAGAAAAACATCAAAAATTTCAGTCCTGCATGATTCTACCAAGAAATGTGTGTTCATTCAAACCGCTGGTTTTTGATAGTTTGGGCCCTATTGAATAATGAATGTTTTGAATTTTCTCCAAAAGTAAAGTAGTTGCAAACTCATGCTTTTAGAGACTTGTTTGGGCTCATGAGAGGAGTAGAAAAACATCAAAAATTTCAGTCCTGCATGATTCTACCAAGAAATGTGTGTTCATTGAAACCGCTGGTTTTTGATAGTTTGGGCCCTATTGAATAATGAATGTTTTGAATTTTCTCCAAAAGTAAAGTAGTTGAAAACTCATCCTTTTAGAAACTTGTTTGGGCTGTTGAGAGGAGTAAAAAACCATCAAAAATTTCAATCCTGCATGATTTTACCAAGAAATGTGATTCTTCATTCAAAACCTGATTTTTGCTATTGGGCTCTATTGAATAGTGAATGTTTTGAATTTTCTCCAAAAGTAAAGTAGTTGCAAACTCATGCTTTTAGAGACTTGTTTGGGCTCATGAGAGGAGTAGAAAAACATCAAAAATTTCAGTCCTGCATGATTCTACCAAGAAATGTGTTCATTCAAACCGCTGGTTTTTGATAGTTTGGGCCCTATTGAATAATGAATGTTTTGAATTTTCTCCAAAAGTAAAGTAGTTGCAAACTCATCCTTTTAGAAACTTGTTTGGGCTGTTGAGAGGAGTAAAAAACCATCAAAAATTTCAATCCTGCATGATTCTACCAAGAAATGTGATTCTTCATTCAAAACGCTGGTTTTTGCTATTGGGCTCTATTGAATAATGAATGTTTTGAGTTTTCTCCAAAAGTAAAGTAGTTGCAAACTCATGCTTTTAGAGACTTGTTTGGGCTCATGAGAGGAGTAGAAAAACATCAAAAATTTCAGTCCTGCATGATTCTACCAAGAAATGTGTGTTCATTGAAACCGCTGGTTTTTGATAGTTTGGGCCCTATTGAATAATGAATGTTTTGAATTTTCTCCAAAAGTAAAGTAGTTGCAAACTCATCCTTTTAGAAACTTGTTTGGGCTGTTGAGAGGAGTAAAAAACCATCAAAAATTTCAATCCTGCATGATTCTACCAAGAAATGTGATTCTTCATTCAAAACGCTGGTTTTTGCTATTGGGCTCTATTGAATAATGAATGTTTTGAATTTTCTCCAAAAGTAAAGTAGTTGCAAACTCATGCTTTTAGAGACTTGTTTGGGCTCATGAGAGGAGTAGAAAAACATCAAAAATTTCAGTCCTGCATGATTCTACCAAGAAATGTGTGTTCATTGAAACCGCTGGTTTTTGATAGTTTGGGCCCTATTGAATAATGAATGTTTTGAATTTTCTCCAAAAGTAAAGTAGTTGCAAACTCATGCTTTTAGAGACTTGTTTGGGCTCATGAGAGGAGTAGAAAAACATCAAAAATTTCAGTCCTGCATGATTCTAAAAAGAAATGTGTGTTCATTGAAACCGCTGGTTTTTGATAGTTTGGGCCCTATTGAATAATGAATGTTTTGAATTTTCTCCAAAAGTAAAGTAGTTGCAAACTCATCCTTTTAGAAACTTGTTTGGGCTGTTGAGAGGAGTAAAAAACCATCAAAAATTTCAATCCTGCATGATTTTACCAAGAAATGTGATTCTTCATTCAAAACCTGATTTTTGCTATTGGGCTCTATTGAATAGTGAATGTTTTGAATTTTCTCCAAAAGTAAAGTAGTTGCAAACTCATGCTTTTAGAGACTTGTTTGGGCTCATGAGAGGAGTAGAAAAACATCAAAAATTTCAGTCCTGCATGATTCTACCAAGAAATGTGTTCATTCAAACCGCTGGTTTTTGATAGTTTGGGCCCTATTGAATAATGAATGTTTTGAATTTTCTCCAAAAGTAAAGTAGTTGCAAACTCATCCTTTTAGAAACTTGTTTGGGCTGTTGAGAGGAGTAAAAAACCATCAAAAATTTCAATCCTGCATGATTCTACCAAGAAATGTGATTCTTCATTCAAAACGCTGGTTTTTGCTATTGGGCTCTATTGAATAATGAATGTTTTGAATTTTCCCCAAAAGTAAAGTAGTTGCAAACTCATGCTTTTAGAGACTTGTTTGGGCTCATGAGAGGAGTAGAAAAACATCAAAAATTTCAGTCCTGCATGATTCTACCAAGAAATGTGTGTTCATTGAAACCGCTGGTTTTTGATAGTTTGGGCCCTATTGAATAATGAATGTTTTGAATTTTCTCCAAAAGTAAAGTAGTTGCAAACTCATCCTTTTAGAAACTTGTTTGGGCTGTTGAGAGGAGTAAAAAAACATCAAAAATTTCAATCCTGCATGATTCTACCAAGAAATGTGATTCTTCATTCAAAACGCTGGTTTTTGCTATTGGGCTCTATTGAATAATGAATGTTTTGAGTTTTCTCCAAAAGTAAAGTAGTTGCAAACTCATGCTTTTAGAGACTTGTTTGGGCTCATGAGAGGAGTAGAAAAACATCAAAAATTTCAGTCCTGCATGATTCTACCAAGAAATGTGTGTTCATTGAAACCGCTGGTTTTTGATAGTTTGGGCCCTATTGAATAATGAATGTTTTGAATTTTCTCCAAAAGTAAAGTAGTTGCAAACTCATCCTTTTAGAAACTTGTTTGGGCTGTTGAGAGGAGTAAAAAACCATCAAAAATTTCAATCCTGCATGATTTTACCAAGAAATGTGATTCTTCATTCAAAACCTGATTTTTGCTATTGGGCTCTATTGAATAGTGAATGTTTTGAATATTCTCCAAAAGTAAAGTAGTTGCAAACTCATGCTTTTAGAGACTTGTTTGGGCTCATGAGAGGAGTAGAAAAACATCAAAAATTTCAGTCCTGCATGATTCTACCAAGAAATGTGTGTTCATTGAAACCGCTGGTTTTTGATAGTTTGGGCCCTATTGAATAATGAATGTTTTGAATCTTCTTCAAAAGTAAAGTAGTTGCAAACTCATCCTTTTAGAAACTTGTTTGGGCTGTTGAGAGGAGTAAAAAACCATCAAAAATTTCAATCCTGCATGATTCTACCAAGAAATGTGATTCTTCATTCAAAACGCTGGTTTTTGCTATTGGGCTCTATTGAATAATGAATGTTTTGAATTTTCTCCAAAAGTAAAGTAGTTGCAAACTCATGCTTTTAGAGACTTGTTTGGGCTCATGAGAGGAGTAGAAAAACATCAAAAATTTCAGTCCTGCATGATTCTACCAAGAAATGTGTGTTCATTGAAACCGCTGGTTTTTGATAGTTTGGGCCCTATTGAATAATGAATGTTTTGAATTTTCTCCAAAAGTAAAGTAGTTGCAAACTCATGCTTTTAGAGACTTGTTTGGGCTCATGAGAGGAGTAGAAAAACATCAAAAATTTCAGTCCTGCATGATTCTACCAAGAAATGTGTGTTCATTGAAACCGCTGGTTTTTGATAGTTTGGGCCCTATTGAATAATGAATGTTTTGAATTTTCTCCAAAAGTAAAGTAGTTGCAAACTCATCCTTTTAGAAACTTGTTTGGGCTGTTGAGAGGAGTAAAAAACCATCAAAAATTTCAATCCTGCATTATTTTACCAAGAAATGTGATTCTTCATTCAAAACCTGATTTTTGCTATTGGGCTCTATTGAATAGTGAATGTTTTGAATTTTCTCCAAAAGTAAAGTAGTTGCAAACTCATGCTTTTAGAGACTTGTTTGGGCTCATGAGAGGAGTAGAAAAACATCAAAAATTTCAGTCCTGCATGATTCTACCAAGAAATGTGTTCATTCAAACCGCTGGTTTTTGATAGTTTGGGCCCTATTGAATAATGAATGTTTTGAATTTTCTCCAAAAGTAAAGTAGTTGCAAACTCATGCTTTTAGAGACTTGTTTGGGCTCATGAGAGGAGTAGAAAAACATCAAAAATTTCAGTCCTGCATGATTCTACCAAGAAATGTGTGTTCATTGAAACCGCTGGTTTTTGATAGTTTGGGCCCTATTGAATAATGAATGTTTTGAATTTTCTCCAAAAGTAAAGTAGTTGCAAACTCATCCTTTTAGAAACTTGTTTGGGCTGTTGAGAGGAGTAAAAAACCATCAAAAATTTCAATCCTGCATGATTTTACCAAGAAATGTGATTCTTCATTCAAAACCTGATTTTTGCTATTGGGCTCTATTGAATAGTGAATGTTTTGAATTTTCTCCAAAAGTAAAGTAGTTGCAAACTCATGCTTTTAGAGACTTGTTTGGGCTCATGAGAGGAGTAGAAAAACATCAAAAATTTCAGTCCTGCATGATTCTACCAAGAAATGTGTTCATTCAAACCGCTGGTTTTTGATAGTTTGGGCCCTATTGAATAATGAATGTTTTGAATTTTCTCCAAAAGTAAAGTAGTTGCAAACTCATCCTTTTAGAAACTTGTTTGGGCTGTTGAGAGGAGTAAAAAACCATCAAAAATTTCAATCCTGCATGATTCTACCAAGAAATGTGATTCTTCATTCAAAACGCTGGTTTTTGCTATTGGGCTCTATTGAATAATGAATGTTTTGAATTTTCTCCAAAAGTAAAGTAGTTGCAAACTCATGCTTTTAGAGACTTGTTTGGGCTCATGAGAGGAGTAGAAAAACATCAAAAATTTCAGTCCTGCATGATTCTACCAAGAAATGTGTGTTCATTGAAACCGCTGGTTTTTGATAGTTTGGGCCCTATTGAATAATGAATGTTTTGAATTTTCTCCAAAAGTAAAGTAGTTGAAAACTCATCCTTTTAGAAACTTGTTTGGGCTGTTGAGAGGAGTAAAAAACCATCAAAAATTTCAATCCTGCATGATTTTACCAAGAAATGTGATTCTTCATTCAAAACCTGATTTTTGCTATTGGGCTCTATTGAATAGTGAATGTTTTGAATTTTCTCCAAAAGTAAAGTAGTTGCAAACTCATGCTTTTAGAGACTTGTTTGGGCTCATTAGAGGAGTAGAAAAACATCAAAAATTTCAGTCCTGCATGATTCTACCAAGAAATGTGTTCATTCAAACCGCTGGTTTTTGATAGTTTGGGCCCTATTGAATAATGAATGTTTTGAATTTTCTCCAAAAGTAAAGTAGTTGCAAACTCATCCTTTTAGAAACTTGTTTGGGCTGTTGAGAGGAGTAAAAAACCATCAAAAATTTCAATCTTGCATGATTCTACCAAGAAATGTGATTCTTCATTCAAAACGCTGGTTTTTGCTATTGGGCTCTATTGAATAATGAATGTTTTGAATTTTCTCCAAAAGTAAAGTAGTTGCAAACTCATGCTTTTAGAGACTTGTTTGGGCTCATGAGAGGAGTAGAAAAACATCAAAAATTTCAGTCCTGCATGATTCTACCAAGAAATGTGTGTTCATTGAAACCGCTGGTTTTTGATAGTTTGGGCCCTATTGAATAATGAATGTTTTGAATTTTCTCCAAAAGTAAAGTAGTTGCAAACTCATCCTTTTAGAAACTTGTTTGGGCTGTTGAGAGGAGTAAAAAACCATCAAAAATTTCAATCCTGCATGATTCTACCAAGAAATGTGATTCTTCATTCAAAACGCTGGTTTTTGCTATTGGGCTCTATTGAATAATGAATGTTTTGAATTTTCTCCAAAAGTAAAGTAGTTGCAAACTCATGCTTTTAGAGACTTGTTTGGGCTCATGAGAGGAGTAGAAAAACATCAAAAATTTCAGTCCTGCATGATTCTACCAAGAAATGTGTGTTCATTGAAACCGCTGGTTTTTGATAGTTTGGGCCCTATTGAATAATGAATGTTTTGAATTTTCTCCAAAAGTAAAGTAGTTGCAAACTCATCCTTTTAGAAACTTGTTTGGGCTGTTGAGAGGAGTAAAAAACCATCAAAAATTTCAATCCTGCATGATTCTACCAAGAAATGTGATTCTTCATTCAAAACGCTGGTTTTTGCTATTGGGCTCTATTGAATAATGAATGTTTTGAATTTTCTCCAAAAGTAAAGTAGTTGCAAACTCATGCTTTTAGAGACTTGTTTGGGCTCATGAGAGGAGTAGAAAAACATCAAAAATTTCAGTCCTGCATGATTCTACCAAGAAATGTGTGTTCATTGAAACCGCTGGTTTTTGATAGTTTGGGCCCTATTGAATAATGAATGTTTTGAATTTTCTCCAAAAGTAAAGTAGTTGCAAACTCATCCTTTTAGAAACTTGTTTGGGCTGTTGAGAGGAGTAAAAAACCATCAAAAATTTCAATCCTGCATGATTCTACCAAGAAATGTGATTCTTCATTCAAAACGCTGGTTTTTGCTATTGGGCTCTGTTGAATAATGAATGTTTTGAATTTTCTCCAAAAGTAAAGTAGTTGCAAACTCATGCTTTTAGAGACTTGTTTGGGCTCATGAGAGGAGTAGAAAAACATCAAAAATTTCAGTCCTGCATGATTCTACCAAGAAATGTGTGTTCATTGAAACCGCTGGTTTTTGATAGTTTGGGCCCTATTGAATAATGAATGTTTTGAATTTTCTCCAAAAGTAAAGTAGTTGCAAACTCATCCTTTTAGAAACTTGTTTGGGCTGTTGAGAGGAGTAAAAAACCATCAAAAATTTCAATCCTGCATGATTTTACCAAGAAATGTGATTCTTCATTCAAAACCTGATTTTTGCTATTGGGCTCTATTGAATAGTGAATGTTTTGAATTTTCTTTAACAATAATTTTTATTAGAATTTTCAGAGTTGTAGTAAAAAAAATATGAATACGTCACAATATGATGACATTTCAATAGTATATCAACATTGAGAATAAATGTAGTAAACATTAAACAAATAGTACCAGAAAGAGACAATAAAAAAAAGAAAGGTAAATTTAGGCACTTGACTATGTGAAATATTGGCACATCATAAACCATAAGAAATAAAATATGAGTTCAGGATATGAAATCTTTTTCTATTTTAGACTTTAGTTCCATCCATTTATACCATCTGTCATCAAATATTTTAATTAAGCCTTTATTAATATAGTGAATTTTCTCGTAGACACAATGTTTGTCTACCAGTAAGATAAGGGTGACAATGTCTGGAGGTTGCTTCCTGTTCCAACCCTTCGCTACAAGGAAGGCTGCAGACATAAGGATATGAGCCACCAGAAACTTATTTCTTTTAAATCTATGTATGTCTATTAGTAACAAGGCTAGAGCAGGTTGTGGTTGAATACACCAATTGCATATGAGTGAAAGCAAATCGAACACCCTGGACCAGTACAACTTCAGCACAGGGCATCCCCAAAAAACATGTAATAAATCTGCCTGAGATCCACAGTTACGCCAACACATTCCAGAACCCCCTCCTCCAAAATGTTTCAATCCATTTGGGGTAAGGTAATATCTATGAATTAATTTGTAATGTGTTTCTAATATATTCATACATCTTGTGGATTTGATTGCAATTTTAAGAGAGGAGATCCACTGGGGACCATATATCTGTCTCTGTAATGTAGTTTCCCATTTTTCAAAGCATCCTTCATTGGTGAAGGTGTCTTTGTTGGTCAGGCTATTATATAAGGGTCTAAGATAACTCTTATGTCTAGATGACATATTAAATAGAAAATTGTTAATAGTAAGGTCAATTGGAACCACTCTAAAAAGATATTTCTTATATTTGTTGTATTCTTCCTTGAGTAGGAGATATGTCATATACTCCGAATTGGGAACCCCAAATCTGTTCTTTAATAACTCAAAGGGTATGACTCTGTTATTGTCTATCAAGTCATCTACAAAGGTGATCGGAAATTTGGTCCAGTTATCAAATATAGGTCTTAGAGAAGTCCTGACAGGAGACAGATAAGGGAGTCTCAACCTCTCGAGTGAAAAAGAGGAAGAGCTAGTCTTTCTTTTGCATACATACGACCAGCACAACATAGAGGCCTTAAGTATGGGATTATCTATTTTCATAATTTCCCTTCTATGTAGAAGGAAGTAGGTTATAAATAAAACTGGTTCCCTATTGGGCATCATATCTCTTTCAATGTTTGGCCACCCCAGGTCTGTCTGTTCCACAAACCAGCCTTTTGTCAGTTCAGTCATAGTGGCATAATAATATGCCTCAAGATCTGGTATGGCCACCCCCCCTTCTCCTTGGATTTAAGTAGAGTGCGTTTTTTCACTCTCGGTTTCCCATTGCTACAAATAAATTTATTCATCTGGTGTGTTAGTTTTTGTATATACTGTGTAGATATAGGCAGAGGGACGTTCCTGTATAAAAATAGGACTTTGGGTAGGCAGAACATCTTGTATAGCACTATTCTGCCCATCCATGTGGCTGGGGTCTTCGACAGTTCCCTCAACTTAATGTCGAGAGACTGTAGAAGATGATCCATGTTTACCTCACTCATATGCATAGGGTTACCTGTGAGCCAAATTCCTAAGTACGGTATCCTGGTACAGTCCCAATTAAAGGGATACTTGTCTCTTAAATGTTGTTTCGTAGAGGCTGAAAGGAAAAGTGATAGAACATTAGTCTTTTTTACATTTAATTTATAGTATGAAACTGAGCCAAATAAATTTATGATATCCCATATCTTTTCCAGGGAATCAATTGGATTTGTGAGTGTGAGTATGATGTCATCTGCATAGAGGTTAATCTTCTGCTCTGAATCTTTCAATTGTACACCGTGTACTTCACCAGAATCCCTTATCATTTGAGCCAGGGGTTCCAGGCTCAGGATAAAAATTATTGGGGATAGAGGACATCCCTGTCTTGTCCCATTAGTTATAAAAAATGTATCTGACATCGTGTTGTTGACCAGCACAGAGGCAGATGGCCGAGAGTATAAAGCTCGAATACTTTTCATCATCTCCCCACCAAAACCCATTTTCTCCAAAACTGTAAAGGCATAGGCCCAATTGATTCGGTCAAAGGCCTTTTCAGCGTCAAGAGCCACAAACAAACTGGAAATCCTATTTTTGTAGCATGAATATAAGTGATGCAGGACACTTCTAGAACTGTCTGAAGTTTGTCTAGATTTTACAAAACCGACTTGATCGGGATGTATAAGGAATGGAACAACGTCCTGTAATCTTTCTGCTAATATTTTTGCGTAGATCTTGATATCCACATTTAGGAGAGAAATAGGCCTATAATTTTCGATTTTGGTCGAATCTTTATCTGGTTTGGGAATCACCACTATTGTGGCTCTCAGCATATCTGTGCTGCACTTTCCTTCTGATTTAATAAAATTCAGGGCATTAGTTAAGTGTGGGATGAGTTCCTTTGTAAATTCTTTATAATACTCTATAGGAAAGCCATCTGGACCTGGAGCTTTGTCATTTTTAAGATTATTCATCGCAAAAGAGACCTCACCCTCAGTAAAGGGTGCGTCAAGTGACTCCTTCTGCTTTAGAGACAAAGATCCCAGCTTTACTTTTTCCAAAAAATTATTTATCATCTCTGGTGAAGGAGAGGGATGAGCTCCATTGTTTCCTATGTTATATAATTTAGAATAGTAGCTCTCAAAGGCTAGGGCTATCTCTTTGGGTTTTTCTATAGTTTTTGAGCTTTGGGTTATTTTTTTGATTGGATGTTTTTTATTTATGGGTTTAAACCTATTCGCCATATTTTTGGAGAACTTATTATTATTAACATAAAACCCTGCCCTATTAAATAAAGTCTTTTTCTCATATAAGTTGATGAGGAGATTCCTAAGTTCCAATCTAAGGGAGTACAATTCATTATATTTGGCAAAATTTTTGTCTGCTTTAGCTTGGGATTCTAATTTTTGGATCTGTTCTAACAACATCCTCTGTTGGCTCTCTCTTGCCCTTTTTTGTCTCGAAGCAACTTGGATCAGATGACCCCTAATGACACATTTGTGTGCTAGCCACAATGTTTCAGGTGTAATTTCTTGGGAACAGTTCTCTTTGAAGTAGTTCATTAAGACATTCTTTGCTAATGATATGTTTTCTGGGGAGTCAACAGTGAATTTACTGTATCTCCAATTGTATTGTTTTGGGATCATGGAGGAAGTATGTAAGGTCAGTAGGATTGGGGCATGGTCTGACCATGTAATAGGACCAGTCTGGAAGTCTATGTATGAGTCTAGTAGCGAGAAGCTAGTGAACACATGATCAATCCTAGTGTAAGACTTGTTGTGTGGACAAAATCTTGTGTATTCTTTTGAGGTAGAATTCAATATCTTACAGCTGTCATGCAAATTGGAATCTCCCAACCATCTTCCCAGATTCACGCTTCTATAGTATGGGGCATCAGATGAGCAATCAGTACTTGGGTCAACTATACAATTAAAATCTCCTCCCCAGATTATGTGACCTCTACTAAAATTGGACAATTTCTTCTTGACCTTATTTAGAAAATTAATTTGCCGGACATTAGGGGTATATACGTTTACCACTGTATATTCCACACCCTCCAAAGTAAAATTAATAGCAAGTTGTCTACCATTGCTGTCCCTATATATGTCTGAGACCACTATTGGCAAATCTTTGTGGAAGGCGATGGCCACCCCAGCTTTTTTCTTTCCCTCAGTATTAGAAAAGAAAATCTGAGGGAAATCTTTATTTTTGAGTCTTGTGTTATCAATTTCTAGAAGGTGTGTTTCTTGTATCATTGCTATGTTGGCCTTCAATTTTTTAATCTCCTTCCACAAAGCAAATCTCTTGAATGGGCTATTGAGCCCATTTACATTAAATGACAGTACCCTCAATTCCATGATGTGTCAGGAAGGAAAAAAAGCATTAGATGATTCATTAAAACAGAACATTTCACCCGAAAATATATCCAAAAGACAGTGGGTTTCCTTAGTGATTTTTTGTTAGTGCCTGGTGTGCCTGTAAACAAAAACATGTTACAACCTAGAACAGAACAAAACTTATAAACTAGACAAATTTAGATTTCTCAAAAGAAATGGTACCGAGAGAATGTCTCTCAGTTATCACGTGGGGAGTGAAAAAGAGAAAGTTCAGGCCTAAAGCCAGGGTCAGTACCCACCAAGTCTATTTTCTTTTCTTTTGCGTATTCCAGGACTGGGAAAGGCGTCTTTGCTGCTGCAAGGGGATATTCCTTTCTTGATTGTAGAATGATGATGATGGTGGAGTCTCCAGTGGAGGGATACCTAAATCTTGGAAAAAACTATTACAGTTATCAATATTAGACAAGGCAAAAGTGGTATTCTCTTTCATGACTAGAATTTTTGTAGGGAAACCCCATCTGTATAAAATCTTGTGTTTCCTCAGATGTGTAGTGATTGGAAAGAAGTCTCTCCTTTTCTGTAGGGTAGCTTTTGAGAAGTCTGCAAAAATCTTGATATCCTCGTATGGCCTTGGTAATATGGGTGATTGCTTACTTCTCCTCAGAATGTCCTCCTTTGTCAGGAAATAATGAAAATATGCAATGACATCTCTTGGGGCTCTGTCTGGGGCATATTTGGACTTGGGGAGTCTGTGTATACGTTCCATCAATAGGTCCCCTTTAGAGGCCCCTGGAAGTATTGTATGGAGCATCTTTTGCACATATGCATTAAGGTCTCTGTCTTTGACATTTTCAGGTATTCCCCTGAATTTAAGGTTGTTCCTTCTACTTCTGTCTTCTTGCTCTATCAACCTTGATTTCAAGAAGACAACCTCTTTTTCTAGGGCATAGTGTTCATCTATCAAATTATTATGGGATTTAACCAATTCTTCCATTTTAGATTCAAGATGGTCCACTCTCTGGCCCAGACCGTCTATGTTATTTTGGAGATTCGTATTATAGCCATCCAGTTGTTTCTGAAATGTCTTTGCAAGAAGGCATAGCATGTTTTTGATAAATATTTCTGAGGCTGTATTACTGGTAGCCTCCACCTCTGTTAAAACGTGCAAGATGTTCTCCGGTATGGGATTATCAGAAGGACAGGAGTCCTCAGATTGTAATTCCTGTTGCATCTCAGCTGAGCTGCTGCTAAATCTGCGTTTAGTCACTGAGGAAGGAGACATTTCCCTCTGTAATGGTGTTAGAGGAGTATCTGACACATTGGAGATGTCAGGACAGGATGAGGAACCCCTTAATACATTTGTCTCCTCCATATCAGCGGTCAGCGGTGCTGCTGCACCATAATTCACATGCTGCGCTGTATTTTTGCTTAAGTTACGCAAATTGCGTATCTGTTGCGTAGTCTCGCTTGTCCCCCGGTCACTCTCGCGAGATCTCGCTCCTTTCACCTCAGCGCTACTTTTAATGTGTAAATTAGCGCTTTTATTAGCCTGCAGAGCGGCGGTTTTAGCTGGGGCAGGGGTAGACTTACCCCCTGACTTGAATGCTGCATGCTTCAGCCGCTGTGGCGTCCTTTGCCGCTGTGTACCGCTCAGGCTGGGGCTGCAGGCTGTGGCTGCTGCTGTGAGGCGGGCGCCATCTTGGCTCCTCAGCATGAGGGGAGAGCGCTCTGTTTTCTTTCCTTTTTCTGCTTTGTTACTAAGCAGATCCATAGTGTGGGGGCACCGCTGGTGTCTATGGAGGTTCCCACAAGTTTTCAGCCAGTCCTGGCTTGTAAATCGCTTGTTAATAGCGCTTGGTAGGCTGCCCTGTGGAGGAGCTCAGAGCTCAGGCTTCCATTCAGCTCAGACGCTGGCCACGCCCCCCAATGTTTTGAATTTTCTCCAAAAGTAAAGTAGTTGCAAACTCATGCTTTTAGAGACTTGTTTGGGCTCATGAGAGGAGTAGAAAAACATCAAAAATTTCAGTCCTGCATGATTCTACCAAGAAATGTGTTCATTCAAACCGCTGGTTTTTGATAGTTTGGGCCCTATTGAATAATGAATGTTTTGAATTTTCTCCAAAAGTAAAGTAGTTGCAAACTCATCCTTTTAGAAACTTGTTTGGGCTGTTGAGAGGAGTAAAAAACCATCAAAAATTTCAATCCTGCATGATTCTACCAAGAAATGTGATTCTTCATTCAAAACGCTGGTTTTTGCTATTGGGCTCTATTGAATAATGAATGTTTTGAATTTTCTCCAAAAGTAAAGTAGTTGCAAACTCATGCTTTTAGAGACTTGTTTGGGCTCATGAGAGGAGTAGAAAAACATCAAAAATTTCAGTCCTGCATGATTCTACCAAGAAATGTGTGTTCATTGAAACCGCTGGTTTTTGATAGTTTGGGCCCTATTGAATAATGAATGTTTTGAATTTTCTCCAAAAGTAAAGTAGTTGAAAACTCATCCTTTTAGAAACTTGTTTGGGCTGTTGAGAGGAGTAAAAAACCATCAAAAATTTCAATCCTGCATGATTTTACCAAGAAATGTGATTCTTCATTCAAAACCTGATTTTTGCTATTGGGCTCTATTGAATAGTGAATGTTTTGAATTTTCTCCAAAAGTAAAGTAGTTGCAAACTCATGCTTTTAGAGACTTGTTTGGGCTCATGAGAGGAGTAGAAAAACATCAAAAATTTCAGTCCTGCATGATTCTACCAAGAAATGTGTTCATTCAAACCGCTGGTTTTTAATAGTTTGGGCCCTATTGAATAATGAATGTTTTGAATTTTCTCCAAAAGTAAAGTAGTTGCAAACTCATCCTTTTAGAAACTTGTTTGGGCTGTTGAGAGGAGTAAAAAACCATCAAAAATTTCAATCCTGCATGATTCTACCAAGAAATGTGATTCTTCATTCAAAACGCTGGTTTTTGCTATTGGGCTCTATTGAATAATGAATGTTTTGAATTTTCTCCAAAAGTAAAGTAGTTGCAAACTCATGCTTTTAGAGACTTGTTTGGGCTCATGAGAGGAGTAGAAAAACATCAAAAATTTCAGTCCTGCATGATTCTACCAAGAAATGTGTGTTCATTGAAACCGCTGGTTTTTGATAGTTTGGGCCCTATTGAATAATGAATGTTTTGAATTTTCTCCAAAAGTAAAGTATTTGCAAACTCATCCTTTTAGAAACTTGTTTGGGCTGTTGAGAGGAGTAAAAAACCATCAAAAATTTCAATCCTGCATGATTCTACCAAGAAATGTGATTCTTCATTCAAAACGCTGGTTTTTGCTATTGGGCTCTATTGAATAATGAATGTTTTGAATTTTCTCCAAAAGTAAAGTAGTTGCAAACTCATGCTTTTAGAGACTTGTTTGGGCTCATGAGAGGAGTAGAAAAACATCAAAAATTTCAGTCCTGCATGATTCTACCAAGAAATGTGTGTTCATTGAAACCGCTGGTTTTTGATAGTTTGGGCCCTATTGAATAATGAATGTTTTGAATTTTCTCCAAAAGTAAAGTAGTTGCAAACTCATCCTTTTAGAAACTTGTTTGGGCTGTTGAGAGGAGTAAAAAACCATCAAAAATTTCAATCCTGCATGATTCTACCAAGAAATGTGATTCTTCATTCAAAACGCTGGTTTTTGCTATTGGGCTCTATTGAATAATGAATGTTTTGAATTTTCTCCAAAAGTAAAGTAGTTGCAAACTCATGCTTTTAGAGACTTGTTTGGGCTCATGAGAGGAGTAGAAAAACATCAAAAATTTCAGTCCTGCATGATTCTACCAAGAAATGTGTGTTCATTGAAACCGCTGGTTTTTGATAGTTTGGGCCCTATTGAATAATGAATGTTTTGAATTTTCTCCAAAAGTAAAGTAGTTGCAAACTCATCCTTTTAGAAACTTGTTTGGGCTGTTGAGAGGAGTAAAAAACCATCAAAAATTTCAATCCTGCATGATTTTACCAAGAAATGTGATTCTTCATTCAAAACCTGATTTTTGCTATTGGGCTCTATTGAATAGTGAATGTTTTGAATTTTCTCCAAAAGTAAAGTAGTTGCAAACTCATGCTTTTAGAGACTTGTTTGGGCTCATGAGAGGAGTAGAAAAACATCAAAAATTTCAGTCCTGCATGATTCTACCAAGAAATGTGTTCATTCAAACCGCTGGTTTTTGATAGTTTGGGCCCTATTGAATAATGAATGTTTTGAATTTTCTCCAAAAGTAAAGTAGTTGCAAACTCATCCTTTTAGAAACTTGTTTGGGCTGTTGAGAGGAGTAAAAAACCATCAAAAATTTCAATCCTGCATGATTCTACCAAGAAATGTGATTCTTCATTCAAAACGCTGGTTTTTGCTATTGGGCTCTATTGAATAATGAATGTTTTGAATTTTCTCCAAAAGTAAAGTAGTTGCAAACTCATGCTTTTAGAGACTTGTTTGGGCTCATGAGAGGAGTAGAAAAACATCAAAAATTTCAGTCCTGCATGATTCTACCAAGAAATGTGTGTTCATTGAAACCGCTGGTTTTTGATAGTTTGGGCCCTATTGAATAATGAATGTTTTGAATTTTCTCCAAAAGTAAAGTAGTTGCAAACTCATCCTTTTAGAAACTTGTTTGGGCTGTTGAGAGGAGTAAAAAACCATCAAAAATTTCAATCCTGCATGATTCTACCAAGAAATGTGATTCTTCATTCAAAACGCTGGATTTTGCTATTGGGCTCTATTGAATAATGAATGTTTTGAATTTTCTCCAAAAGTAAAGTAGTTGCAAACTCATGCTTTTAGAGACTTGTTTGGGCTCATGAGAGGAGTAGAAAAACATCAAAAATTTCAGTCCTGCATGATTCTACCAAGAAATGTGTGTTCATTGAAACCGCTGGTTTTTGATAGTTTGGGCCCTATTGAATAATGAATGTTTTGAATTTTCTCCAAAAGTAAAGTAGTTGCAAACTCATCCTTTTAGAAACTTGTTTGGGCTGTTGAGAGGAGTAAAAAACCATCAAAAATTTCAATCCTGCATGATTTTACCAAGAAATGTGATTCTTCATTCAAAACCTGATTTTTGCTATTGGGCTCTATTGAATAGTGAATGTTTTGAATTTTCTCCAAAAGTAAAGTAGTTGCAAACTCATGCTTTTAGAGACTTGTTTGGGCTCATGAGAGGAGTAGAAAAACATCAAAAATTTCAGTCCTGCATGATTCTACCAAGAATTGTGTTCATTCAAACCGCTGGTTTTTGATAGTTTGGGCCCTATTGAATAATGAATGTTTTGAATTTTCTCCAAAAGTAAAGTAGTTGCAAACTCATCCTTTTAGAAACTTGTTTGGGCTGTTGAGAGGAGTAAAAAACCATCAAAAATTTCAATCCTGCATGATTCTACCAAGAAATGTGATTCTTCATTCAAAACGCTGGTTTTTGCTATTGGGCTCTATTGAATAATGAATGTTTTGAATTTTCTCCAAAAGTAAAGTAGTTGCAAACTCATGCTTTTAGAGACTTGTTTGGGCTCATGAGAGGAGTAGAAAAACATCAAAAATTTCAGTCCTGCATGATTCTACCAAGAAATGTGTGTTCATTGAAACCGCTGGTTTTTGATAGTTTGGGCCCTATTGAATAATGAATGTTTTGAATTTTCTCCAAAAGTAAAGTAGTTGCAAACTCATCCTTTTAGAAACTTGTTTGGGCTGTTGAGAGGAGTAAAAAACCATCAAAAATTTCAATCCTGCATGATTTTACCAAGAAATGTGATTCTTCATTCAAAACCTGATTTTTGCTATTGGGCTCTATTGAATAGTGAATGTTTTGAATTTTCTCCAAAAGTAAAGTAGTTGCAAACTCATGCTTTTAGAGACTTGTTTGGGCTCATGAGAGGAGTAGAAAAACATCAAAAATTTCAGTCCTGCATGATTCTACCAAGAAATGTGTTCATTCAAACCGCTGGTTTTTAATAGTTTGGGCCCTATTGAATAATGAATGTTTTGAATTTTCTCCAAAAGTAAAGTAGTTGCAAACTCATCCTTTTAGAAACTTGTTTGGGCTGTTGAGAGGAGTAAAAGACCATCAAAAATTTCAATCCTGCATGATTCTACCAAGAAATGTGATTCTTCATTCAAAACGCTGGTTTTTGCTATTGGGCTCTATTGAATAATGAATGTTTTGAATTTTCTCCAAAAGTAAAGTAGTTGCAAACTCATGCTTTTAGAGACTTGTTTGGGCTCATGAGAGGAGTAGAAAAACATCAAAAATTTCAGTCCTGCATGATTCTACCAAGAAATGTGTGTTCATTGAAACCGCTGGTTTTTGATAGTTTGGGCCCTATTGAATAATGAATGTTTTGAATTTTCTCCAAAAGTAAAGTAGTTGCAAACTCATCCTTTTAGAAACTTGTTTGGGCTGTTGAGAGGAGTAAAAAACCATCAAAAATTTCAATCCTGCATGATTCTACCAAGAAATGTGATTCTTCATTCAAAACGCTGGTTTTTGCTATTGGGCTCTATTGAATAATGAATGTTTTGAATTTTCTCCAAAAGTAAAGTAGTTGCAAACTCATGCTTTTAGAGACTTGTTTGGGCTCATGAGAGGAGTAGAAAAACATCAAAAATTTCAGTCCTGCATGATTCTACCAAGAAATGTGTGTTCATTGAAACCGCTGGTTTTTGATAGTTTGGGCCCTATTGAATAATGAATGTTTTGAATTTTCTCCAAAAGTAAAGTAGTTGCAAACTCATCCTTTTAGAAACTTGTTTGGGCTGTTGAGAGGAGTAAAAAACCATCAAAAATTTCAATCCTGCATGATTCTACCAAGAAATGTGATTCTTCATTCAAAACGCTGGTTTTTGCTATTGGGCTCTATTGAATAATGAATGTTTTGAATTTTCTCCAAAAGTAAAGTAGTTGCAAACTCATGCTTTTAGAGACTTGTTTGGGCTCATGAGAGGAGTAGAAAAACATCAAAAATTTCAGTCCTGCATGATTCTACCAAGAAATGTGTTCATTCAAACCGCTGGTTTTTAATAGTTTGGGCCCTATTGAATAATGAATGTTTTGAATTTTCTCCAAAAGTAAAGTAGTTGCAAACTCATCCTTTTAGAAACTTGTTTGGGCTGTTGAGAGGAGTAAAAGACCATCAAAAATTTCAATCCTGCATGATTCTACCAAGAAATGTGATTCTTCATTCAAAACGCTGGTTTTTGCTATTGGGCTCTATTGAATAATGAATGTTTTGAATTTTCTCCAAAAGTAAAGTAGTTGCAAACTCATGCTTTTAGAGACTTGTTTGGGCTCATGAGAGGAGTAGAAAAACATCAAAAATTTCAGTCCTGCATGATTCTACCAAGAAATGTGTGTTCATTGAAACCGCTGGTTTTTGATAGTTTGGGCCCTATTGAATAATGAATGTTTTGAATTTTCTCCAAAAGTAAAGTAGTTGCAAACTCATCCTTTTAGAAACTTGTTTGGGCTGTTGAGAGGAGTAAAAAACCATCAAAAATTTCAATCCTGCATGATTCTACCAAGAAATGTGATTCTTCATTCAAAACGCTGGTTTTTGCTATTGGGCTCTATTGAATAATGAATGTTTTGAATTTTCTCCAAAAGTAAAGTAGTTGCAAACTCATGCTTTTAGAGACTTGTTTGGGCTCATGAGAGGAGTAGAAAAACATCAAAAATTTCAGTCCTGCATGATTCTACCAAGAAATGTGTGTTCATTGAAACCGCTGGTTTTTGATAGTTTGGGCCCTATTGAATAATGAATGTTTTGAATTTTCTCCAAAAGTAAAGTAGTTGCAAACTCATCCTTTTAGAAACTTGTTTGGGCTGTTGAGAGGAGTAAAAAACCATCAAAAATTTCAATCCTGCATGATTCTACCAAGAAATGTGATTCTTCATTCAAAACGCTGGTTTTTGCTATTGGGCTCTATTGAATAATGAATGTTTTGAATTTTCTCCAAAAGTAAAGTAGTTGCAAACTCATGCTTTTAGAGACTTGTTTGGGCTCATGAGAGGAGTAGAAAAACATCAAAAATTTCAGTCCTGCATGATTCTACCAAGAAATGTGTGTTCATTGAAACTGCTGGTTTTTGATAGTTTGGGCCCTATTGAATAATGAATGTTTTGAATTTTCTCCAAAAGTAAAGTAGTTGCAAACTCATCCTTTTAGAAACTTGTTTGGGCTGTTGAGAGGAGTAAAAAACCATCAAAAATTTCAATCCTGCATGATTTTACCAAGAAATGTGATTCTTCATTCAAAACCTGATTTTTGCTATTGGGCTCTATTGAATAGTGAATGTTTTGAATTTTCTCCAAAAGTAAAGTAGTTGCAAACTCATGCTTTTAGAGACTTGTTTGGGCTCATGAGAGGAGTAGAAAAACATCAAAAATTTCAGTCCTGCATGATTCTACCAAGAAATGTGTTCATTCAAACCGCTGGTTTTTGATAGTTTGGGCCCTATTGAATAATGAATGTTTTGAATTTTCTCCAAAAGTAAAGTAGTTGCAAACTCATCCTTTTAGAAACTTGTTTGGGCTGTTGAGAGGAGTAAAAAACCATCAAAAATTTCAATCCTGCATGATTCTACCAAGAAATGTGATTCTTCATTCAAAACTCTGGTTTTTGCTATTGGGCTCTATTGAATAATGAATGTTTTGAATTTTCTCCAAAAGTAAAGTAGTTGCAAACTCATGCTTTTAGAGACTTGTTTGGGCTCATGAGAGGAGTAGAAAAACATCAAAAATTTCAGTCCTGCATGATTCTACCAAGAAATGTGTGTTCATTGAAACCGCTGGTTTTTGATAGTTTGGGCCCTATTGAATAATGAATGTTTTGAATTTTCTCCAAAAGTAAAGTAGTTGAAAACTCATCCTTTTAGAAACTTGTTTGGGCTGTTGAGAGGAGTAAAAAACCATCAAAAATTTCAATCCTGCATGATTTTACCAAGAAATGTGATTCTTCATTCAAAACCTGATTTTTGCTATTGGACTCTATTGAATAGTGAATGTTTTGAATTTTCTCCAAAAGTAAAGTAGTTGCAAACTCATGCTTTTAGAGACTTGTTTGGGCTCATGAGAGGAGTAGAAAAACATCAAAAATTTCAGTCCTGCATGATTCTACCAAGAAATGTGTTCATTCAAACCGCTGGTTTTTGATAGTTTGGGCCCTATTGAATAATGAATGTTTTGAATTTTCTCCAAAAGTAAAGTAGTTGCAAACTCATCCTTTTAGAAACTTGTTTGGGCTGTTGAGAGGAGTAAAAAACCATCAAAAATTTCAATCCTGCATGATTCTACCAAGAAATGTGATTCTTCATTCAAAACGCTGGTTTTTGCTATTGGGCTCTATTGAATAATGAATGTTTTGAATTTTCTCCAAAAGTAAAGTAGTTGCAAACTCATGCTTTTAGAGACTTGTTTGGGCTCATGAGAGGAGTAGAAAAACATCAAAAATTTCAGTCCTGCATGATTCTACCAAGAAATGTGTGTTCATTGAAACCGCTGGTTTTTGATAGTTTGGGCCCTATTGAATAATGAATGTTTTGAATTTTCTCCAAAAGTAAAGTAGTTGCAAACTCATCCTTTTAGAAACTTGTTTGGGCTGTTGAGAGGAGTAAAAAAACATCAAAAATTTCAATCCTGCATGATTCTACCAAGAAATGTGATTCTTCATTCAAAACGCTGGATTTTGCTATTGGGCTCTATTGAATAATGAATGTTTTGAATTTTCTCCAAAAGTAAAGTAGTTGCAAACTCATGCTTTTAGAGACTTGTTTGGGCTCATGAGAGGAGTAGAAAAACATCAAAAATTTCAGTCCTGCATGATTCTACCAAGAAATGTGTGTTCATTGAAACCGCTGGTTTTTGATAGTTTGGGCCCTATTGAATAATGAATGTTTTGAATTTTCTCCAAAAGTAAAGTAGTTGCAAACTCATCCTTTTAGAAACTTGTTTGGGCTGTTGAGAGGAGTAAAAAACCATCAAAAATTTCAATCCTGCATGATTTTACCAAGAAATGTGATTCTTCATTCAAAACCTGATTTTTGCTATTGGGCTCTATTGAATAGTGAATGTTTTGAATTTTCTCCAAAAGTAAAGTAGTTGCAAACTCATGCTTTTAGAGACTTGTTTGGGCTCATGAGAGGAGTAGAAAAACATCAAAAATTTCAGTCCTGCATGATTCTACCAAGAATTGTGTTCATTCAAACCGCTGGTTTTTGATAGTTTGGGCCCTATTGAATAATGAATGTTTTGAATTTTCTCCAAAAGTAAAGTAGTTGCAAACTCATCCTTTTAGAAACTTGTTTGGGCTGTTGAGAGGAGTAAAAAACCATCAAAAATTTCAATCCTGCATGATTCTACCAAGAAATGTGATTCTTCATTCAAAACGCTGGTTTTTGCTATTGGGCTCTATTGAATAATGAATGTTTTGAATTTTCTCCAAAAGTAAAGTAGTTGCAAACTCATGCTTTTAGAGACTTGTTTGGGCTCATGAGAGGAGTAGAAAAACATCAAAAATTTCAGTCCTGCATGATTCTACCAAGAAATGTGTGTTCATTGAAACCGCTGGTTTTTGATAGTTTGGGCCCTATTGAATAATGAATGTTTTGAATTTTCTCCAAAAGTAAAGTAGTTGCAAACTCATCCTTTTAGAAACTTGTTTGGGCTGTTGAGAGGAGTAAAAAACCATCAAAAATTTCAATCCTGCATGATTTTACCAAGAAATGTGATTCTTCATTCAAAACCTGATTTTTGCTATTGGGCTCTATTGAATAGTGAATGTTTTGAATTTTCTCCAAAAGTAAAGTAGTTGCAAACTCATCCTTTTAGAAACTTGTTTGGGCTGTTGAGAGGAGTAAAAAACCATCAAAAATTTCAATCCTGCATGATTCTACCAAGAAATGTGATTCTTCATTCAAAACGCTGGTTTTTGCTATTGGGCTCTGTTGAATAATGAATGTTTTGAATTTTCTCCAAAAGTAAATTAGTTGCAAACTCATGCTTTTAGAGACTTGTTTGGGCTCATGAGAGGAGTAGAAAAACATCAAAAATTTCAGTCCTGCATGATTCTACCAAGAAATGTGTGTTCATTGAAACCGCTGGTTTTTGATAGTTTGGGCCCTATTGAATAATGAATGTTTTGAATTTTCTCCAAAAGTAAAGTAGTTGCAAACTCATCCTTTTAGAAACTTGTTTGGGCTGTTGAGAGGAGTAAAAAACCATCAAAAATTTCAATCCTGCATGATTTTACCAAGAAATGTGATTCTTCATTCAAAACCTGATTTTTGCTATTGGGCTCTATTGAATAGTGAATGTTTTGAATTTTCTCCAAAAGTAAAGTAGTTGCAAACTCATGCTTTTAGAGACTTGTTTGGGCTCATGAGAGGAGTAGAAAAACATCAAAAATTTCAGTCCTGCATGATTCTACCAAGAAATGTGTTCATTCAAACCGCTGGTTTTTGATAGTTTGGGCCCTATTGAATAATGAATGTTTTGAATTTTCTCCAAAAGTAAAGTAGTTGCAAACTCATCCTTTTAGAAACTTGTTTGGGCTGTTGAGAGGAGTAAAAAACCATCAAAAATTTCAATCCTGCATGATTCTACCAAGAAATGTGATTCTTCATTCAAAACGCTGGTTTTTGCTATTGGGCTCTATTGAATAATGAATGTTTTGAATTTTCTCCAAAAGTAAAGTAGTTGCAAACTCATGCTTTTAGAGACTTGTTTGGGCTCATGAGAGGAGTAGAAAAACATCAAAAATTTCAGTCCTGCATGATTCTACCAAGAAATGTGTGTTCATTGAAACCGCTGGTTTTTGATAGTTTGGGCCCTATTGAATAATGAATGTTTTGAATTTTCTCCAAAAGTAAAGTAGTTGAAAACTCATCCTTTTAGAAACTTGTTTGGGCTGTTGAGAGGAGTAAAAAACCATCAAAAATTTCAATCCTGCATGATTTTACCAAGAAATGTGATTCTTCATTCAAAACCTGATTTTTGCTATTGGACTCTATTGAATAGTGAATGTTTTGAATTTTCTCCAAAAGTAAAGTAGTTGCAAACTCATGCTTTTAGAGACTTGTTTGGGCTCATGAGAGGAGTAGAAAAACATCAAAAATTTCAGTCCTGCATGATTCTACCAAGAAATGTGTTCATTCAAACCGCTGGTTTTTGATAGTTTGGGCCCTATTGAATAATGAATGTTTTGAATTTTCTCCAAAAGTAAAGTAGTTGCAAACTCATCCTTTTAGAAACTTGTTTGGGCTGTTGAGAGGAGTAAAAAACCATCAAAAATTTCAATCCTGCATGATTCTACCAAGAAATGTGATTCTTCATTCAAAACGCTGGTTTTTGCTATTGGGCTCTATTGAATAATGAATGTTTTGAATTTTCTCCAAAAGTAAAGTAGTTGCAAACTCATGCTTTTAGAGACTTGTTTGGGCTCATGAGAGGAGTAGAAAAACATCAAAAATTTCAGTCCTGCATGATTCTACCAAGAAATGTGTGTTCATTGAAACCGCTGGTTTTTGATAGTTTGGGCCCTATTGAATAATGAATGTTTTGAATTTTCTCCAAAAGTAAAGTAGTTGCAAACTCATCCTTTTAGAAACTTGTTTGGGCTGTTGAGAGGAGTAAAAAACCATCAAAAATTTCAATCCTGCATGATTCTACCAAGAAATGTGATTCTTCATTCAAAACGCTGGATTTTGCTATTGGGCTCTATTGAATAATGAATGTTTTGAATTTTCTCCAAAAGTAAAGTAGTTGCAAACTCATGCTTTTAGAGACTTGTTTGGGCTCATGAGAGGAGTAGAAAAACATCAAAAATTTCAGTCCTGCATGATTCTACCAAGAAATGTGTGTTCATTGAAACCGCTGGTTTTTGATAGTTTGGGCCCTATTGAATAATGAATGTTTTGAATTTTCTCCAAAAGTAAAGTAGTTGCAAACTCATCCTTTTAGAAACTTGTTTGGGCTGTTGAGAGGAGTAAAAAACCATCAAAAATTTCAATCCTGCATGATTTTACCAAGAAATGTGATTCTTCATTCAAAACCTGATTTTTGCTATTGGGCTCTATTGAATAGTGAATGTTTTGAATTTTCTCCAAAAGTAAAGTAGTTGCAAACTCATGCTTTTAGAGACTTGTTTGGGCTCATGAGAGGAGTAGAAAAACATCAAAAATTTCAGTCCTGCATGATTCTACCACGAATTGTGTTCATTCAAACCGCTGGTTTTTGATAGTTTGGGCCCTATTGAATAATGAATGTTTTGAATTTTCTCCAAAAGTAAAGTAGTTGCAAACTCATCCTTTTAGAAACTTGTTTGGGCTGTTGAGAGGAGTAAAAAACCATCAAAAATTTCAATCCTGCATGATTCTACCAAGAAATGTGATTCTTCATTCAAAACGCTGGTTTTTGCTATTGGGCTCTATTGAATAATGAATGTTTTGAATTTTCTCCAAAAGTAAAGTAGTTGCAAACTCATGCTTTTAGAGACTTGTTTGGGCTCATGAGAGGAGTAGAAAAACATCAAAAATTTCAGTCCTGCATGATTCTACCAAGAAATGTGTGTTCATTGAAACCGCTGGTTTTTGATAGTTTGGGCCCTATTGAATAATGAATGTTTTGAATTTTCTCCAAAAGTAAAGTAGTTGAAAACTCATCCTTTTAGAAACTTGTTTGGGCTGTTGAGAGGAGTAAAAAACCATCAAAAATTTCAATCCTGCATGATTTTACCAAGAAATGTGATTCTTCATTCAAAACCTGATTTTTGCTATTGGACTCTATTGAATAGTGAATGTTTTGAATTTTCTCCAAAAGTAAAGTAGTTGCAAACTCATGCTTTTAGAGACTTGTTTGGGCTCATGAGAGGAGTAGAAAAACATCAAAAATTTCAGTCCTGCATGATTCTACCAAGAAATGTGTTCATTCAAACCGCTGGTTTTTGATAGTTTGGGCCCTATTGAATAATGAATGTTTTGAATTTTCTCCAAAAGTAAAGTAGTTGCAAACTCATCCTTTTAGAAACTTGTTTGGGCTGTTGAGAGGAGTAAAAAACCATCAAAAATTTCAATCCTGCATGATTCTACCAAGAAATGTGATTCTTCATTCAAAACGCTGGTTTTTGCTATTGGGCTCTATTGAATAATGAATGTTTTGAATTTTCTCCAAAAGTAAAGTAGTTGCAAACTCATGCTTTTAGAGACTTGTTTGGGCTCATGAGAGGAGTAGAAAAACATCAAAAATTTCAGTCCTGCATGATTCTACCAAGAAATGTGTGTTCATTGAAACCGCTGGTTTTTGATAGTTTGGGCCCTATTGAATAATGAATGTTTTGAATTTTCTCCAAAAGTAAAGTAGTTGCAAACTCATCCTTTTAGAAACTTGTTTGGGCTGTTGAGAGGAGTAAAAAACCATCAAAAATTTCAATCCTGCATGATTCTACCAAGAAATGTGATTCTTCATTCAAAACGCTGGATTTTGCTATTGGGCTCTATTGAATAATGAATGTTTTGAATTTTCTCCAAAAGTAAAGTAGTTGCAAACTCATGCTTTTAGAGACTTGTTTGGGCTCATGAGAGGAGTAGAAAAACATCAAAAATTTCAGTCCTGCATGATTCTACCAAGAAATGTGTGTTCATTGAAACCGCTGGTTTTTGATAGTTTGGGCCCTATTGAATAATGAATGTTTTGAATTTTCTCCAAAAGTAAAGTAGTTGCAAACTCATCCTTTTAGAAACTTCTTTGGGCTGTTGAGAGGAGTAAAAAACCATCAAAAATTTCAATCCTGCATGATTTTACCAAGAAATGTGATTCTTCATTCAAAACCTGATTTTTGCTATTGGGCTCTATTGAATAGTGAATGTTTTGAATTTTCTCCAAAAGTAAAGTAGTTGCAAACTCATGCTTTTAGAGACTTGTTTGGGCTCATGAGAGGAGTAGAAAAACATCAAAAATTTCAGTCCTGCATGATTCTACCAAGAATTGTGTTCATTCAAACCGCTGGTTTTTGATAGTTTGGGCCCTATTGAATAATGAATGTTTTGAATTTTCTCCAAAAGTAAAGTAGTTGCAAACTCATCCTTTTAGAAACTTGTTTGGGCTGTTGAGAGGAGTAAAAAACCATCAAAAATTTCAATCCTGCATGATTCTACCAAGAAATGTGATTCTTCATTCAAAACGCTGGTTTTTGCTATTGGGCTCTATTGAATAATGAATGTTTTGAATTTTCTCCAAAAGTAAAGTAGTTGCAAACTCATGCTTTTAGAGACTTGTTTGGGCTCATGAGAGGAGTAGAAAAACATCAAAAATTTCAGTCCTGCATGATTCTACCAAGAAATGTGTGTTCATTGAAACCGCTGGTTTTTGATAGTTTGGGCCCTATTGAATAATGAATGTTTTGAATTTTCTCCAAAAGTAAAGTAGTTGCAAACTCATCCTTTTAGAAACTTGTTTGGGCTGTTGAGAGGAGTAAAAAACCATCAAAAATTTCAATCCTGCATGATTCTACCAAGAAATGTGATTCTTCATTCAAAACGCTGGATTTTGCTATTGGGCTCTATTGAATAATGAATGTTTTGAATTTTCTCCAAAAGTAAAGTAGTTGCAAACTCATGCTTTTAGAGACTTGTTTGGGCTCATGAGAGGAGTAGAAAAACATCAAAAATTTCAGTCCTGCATGATTCTACCAAGAAATGTGTGTTCATTGAAACCGCTGGTTTTTGATAGTTTGGGCCCTATTGAATAATGAATGTTTTGAATTTTCTCCAAAAGTAAAGTAGTTGCAAACTCATCCTTTTAGAAACTTGTTTGGGCTGTTGAGAGGAGTAAAAAACCATCAAAAATTTCAATCCTGCATGATTTTACCAAGAAATGTGATTCTTCATTCAAAACCTGATTTTTGCTATTGGGCTCTATTGAATAGTGAATGTTTTGAATTTTCTCCAAAAGTAAAGTAGTTGCAAACTCATGCTTTTAGAGACTTGTTTGGGCTCATGAGAGGAGTAGAAAAACATCAAAAATTTCAGTCCTGCATGATTCTACCACGAATTGTGTTCATTCAAACCGCTGGTTTTTGATAGTTTGGGCCCTATTGAATAATGAATGTTTTGAATTTTCTCCAAAAGTAAAGTAGTTGCAAACTCATCCTTTTAGAAACTTGTTTGGGCTGTTGAGAGGAGTAAAAAACCATCAAAAATTTCAATCCTGCATGATTCTACCAAGAAATGTGATTCTTCATTCAAAACGCTGGTTTTTGCTATTGGGCTCTATTGAATAATGAATGTTTTGAATTTTCTCCAAAAGTAAAGTAGTTGCAAACTCATGCTTTTAGAGACTTGTTTGGGCTCATGAGAGGAGTAGAAAAACATCAAAAATTTCAGTCCTGCATGATTCTACCAAGAAATGTGTGTTCATTGAAACCGCTGGTTTTTGATAGTTTGGGCCCTATTGAATAATGAATGTTTTGAATTTTCTCCAAAAGTAAAGTAGTTGAAAACTCATCCTTTTAGAAACTTGTTTGGGCTGTTGAGAGGAGTAAAAAACCATCAAAAATTTCAATCCTGCATGATTTTACCAAGAAATGTGATTTTTCATTCAAAACCTGATTTTTGCTATTGGGCTCTATTGAATAGTGAATGTTTTGAATTTTCTCCAAAAGTAAAGTAGTTGCAAACTCATGCTTTTAGAGACTTGTTTGGGCTCATGAGAGGAGTAGAAAAACATCAAAAATTTCAGTCCTGCATGATTCTACCAAGAAATGTGTTCATTCAAACCGCTGGTTTTTGATAGTTTGGGCCCTATTGAATAATGAATGTTTTGAATTTTCTCCAAAAGTAAAGTAGTTGCAAACTCATCCTTTTAGAAACTTGTTTGGGCTGTTGAGAGGAGTAAAAAACCATCAAAAATTTCAATCCTGCATGATTCTACCAAGAAATGTGATTCTTCATTCAAAACGCTGGTTTTTGCTATTGGGCTCTATTGAATAATGAATGTTTTGAATTTTCTCCAAAAGTAAAGTAGTTGCAAACTCATGCTTTTAGAGACTTGTTTGGGCTCATGAGAGGAGTAGAAAAACATCAAAAATTTCAGTCCTGCATGATTCTACCAAGAAATGTGTGTTCATTGAAACCGCTGGTTTTTGATAGTTTGGGCCCTATTGAATAATGAATGTTTTGAATTTTCTCCAAAAGTAAAGTAGTTGCAAACTCATCCTTTTAGAAACTTGTTTGGGCTGTTGAGAGGAGTAAAAAACCATCAAAAATTTCAATCCTGCATGATTCTACCAAGAATTGTGATTCTTCATTCAAAACGTTGGTTTTTGCTATTGGGCTCTATTGAATAATGAATGTTTTGAATTTTCTCCAAAAGTAAAGTAGTTGCAAACTCATGCTTTTAGAGACTTGTTTGGGCTCATGAGAGGAGTAGAAAAACATCAAAAATTTCAGTCCTGCATGATTCTACCAAGAAATGTGTGTTCATTGAAACCGCTGGTTTTTGATAGTTTGGGCCCTATTGAATAATGAATGTTTTGAATTTTCTCCAAAAGTAAAGTAGTTGCAAACTCATCCTTTTAGAAACTTGTTTGGGCTGTTGAGAGGAGTAAAAAACCATCAAAAATTTCAATCCTGCATGATTTTACCAAGAAATGTGATTCTTCATTCAAAACCTGATTTTTGCTATTGGGCTATATTGAATAGTGAATGTTTTGAATTTTCTCCAAAAGTAAAGTAGTTGCAAACTCATGCTTTTAGAGACTTGTTTGGGCTCATGAGAGGAGTAGAAAAACATCAAAAATTTCAGTCCTGCATGATTCTACCAAGAAATGTGTGTTCATTGAAACCGCTGGTTTTTGATAGTTTGGGCCCTATTGAATAATGAATGTTTTGAATTTTCTCCAAAAGTAAAGTAGTTGCAAACTCATCCTTTTAGAAACTTGTTTGGGCTGTTGAGAGGAGTAAAAAACCATCAAAAATTTCAATCCTGCATGATTCTACCAAGAAATGTGATTCTTCATTCAAAACGCTGGTTTTTGCTATTGGGCTCTATTGAATAATGAATGTTTTGAATTTTCTCCAAAAGTAAAGTAGTTGCAAACTCATGCTTTTAGAGACTTGTTTGGGCTCATGAGAGGAGTAGAAAAACATCAAAAATTTCAGTCCTGCATGATTCTACCAAGAAATGTGTGTTCATTGAAACCGCTGGTTTTTGATAGTTTGGGCCCTATTGAATAATGAATGTTTTGAATTTTCTCCAAAAGTAAAGTAGTTGCAAACTCATCCTTTTAGAAACTTGTTTGGGCTGTTGAGAGGAGTAAAAAACCATCAAAAATTTCAATCCTGCATGATTCTACCAAGAAATGTGATTCTTCATTCAAAACGCTGGTTTTTGCTATTGGGCTCTGTTGAATAATGAATGTTTTGAATTTTCTCCAAAAGTAAAGTAGTTGCAAACTCATGCTTTTTAGAGACTTGTTTGGGCTCATGAGAGGAGTAGAAAAACATCAAAAATTTCAGTCCTGCATGATTCTACCAAGAAATGTGTGTTCATTGAAACCGCTGGTTTTTGATAGTTTGGGCCCTATTGAATAATGAATGTTTTGAATTTTCTCCAAAAGTAAAGTAGTTGCAAACTCATCCTTTTAGAAACTTGTTTGGGCTGTTGAGAGGAGTAAAAAACCATCAAAAATTTCAATCCTGCATGATTTTACCAAGAAATGTGATTCTTCATTCAAAACCTGATTTTTGCTATTGGGCTCTTGAATAGTGAATGTTTTGAATTTTCTCCAAAAGTAAAGTAGTTGCAAACTCATGCTTTTAGAGACTTGTTTGGGCTCATGAGAGGAGTAGAAAAACATCAAAAATTTCAGTCCTGCATGATTCTACCAAGAAATGTGTTCATTCAAACCGCTGGTTTTTGATAGTTTGGGCCCTATTGAATAATGAATGTTTTGAATTTTCTCCAAAAGTAAAGTAGTTGCAAACTCATCCTTTTAGAAACTTGTTTGGACTGTTGAGAGGAGTAAAAAACCATCAAAAATTTCAATCCTGCATGATTCTACCAAGAAATGTGATTCTTCATTCAAAACGCTGGTTTTTGCTATTGGGCTCTGTTGAATAATGAATGTTTTGAATTTTCTCCAAAAGTAAATTAGTTGAAAACTCATGCTTTTAGAGACTTGTTTGGGCTCATGAGAGGAGTAGAAAAACATCAAAAATTTCAGTCCTGCATGATTCTACCAAGAAATGTGTGTTCATTGAAACCGCTGGTTTTTGATAGTTTGGGCCCTATTGAATAATGAATGTTTTGAATTTTCTCCAAAAGTAAAGTAGTTGCAAACTCATCCTTTTAGAAACTTGTTTGGGCTGTTGAGAGGAGTAAAAAACCATCAAAAATTTCAATCCTGCATGATTTTACCAAGAAATGTGATTCTTCATTCAAAACCTGATTTTTGCTATTGGGCTCTATTGAATAGTGAATGTTTTGAATTTTCTCCAAAAGTAAAGTAGTTGCAAACTCATGCTTTTAGAGACTTGTTTGGGCTCATGAGAGGAGTAGAAAAACATCAAAAATTTCAGTCCTGCATGATTCTACCAAGAAATGTGTTCATTCAAACCGCTGGTTTTTGATAGTTTGGGCCCTATTGAATAATGAATGTTTTGAATTTTCTCCAAAAGTAAAGTAGTTGCAAACTCATCCTTTTAGAAACTTGTTTGGGCTGTTGAGAGGAGTAAAAAACCATCAAAAATTTAAATCCTGCATGATTCTACCAAGAAATGTGATTCTTCATTCAAAACTCTGGTTTTTGCTATTGGGCTCTATTGAATAATGAATGTTTTGAATTTTCTCCAAAAGTAAAGTAGTTGCAAACTCATGCTTTTAGAGACTTGTTTGGGCTCATGAGAGGAGTAGAAAAACATCAAAAATTTCAGTCCTGCATGATTCTACCAAGAAATGTGTGTTCATTGAAACCGCTGGTTTTTGATAGTTTGGGCCCTATTGAATAATGAATGTTTTGAATTTTCTCCAAAAGTAAAGTAGTTGAAAACTCATCCTTTTAGAAACTTGTTTGGGCTGTTGAGAGGAGTAAAAAACCATCAAAAATTTCAATCCTGCATGATTTTACCAAGAAATGTGATTCTTCATTCAAAACCTGATTTTTGCTATTGGACTCTATTGAATAGTGAATGTTTTGAATTTTCTCCAAAAGTAAAGTAGTTGCAAACTCATGCTTTTAGAGACTTGTTTGGGCTCATGAGAGGAGTAGAAAAACATCAAAAATTTCAGTCCTGCATGATTCTACCAAGAAATGTGTGTTCATTGAAACCGCTGGTTTTTGATAGTTTGGGCCCTATTGAATAATGAATGTTTTGAATTTTCTCCAAAAGTAAAGTAGTTGCAAACTCATCCTTTTAGAAACTTGTTTGGGCTGTTGAGAGGAGTAAAAAACCATCAAAAATTTCAATCCTGCATGATTCTACCAAGAAATGTGATTCTTCATTCAAAACGCTGGATTTTGCTATTGGGCTCTATTGAATAATGAATGTTTTGAATTTTCTCCAAAAGTAAAGTAGTTGCAAACTCATGCTTTTAGAGACTTGTTTGGGCTCATGAGAGGAGTAGAAAAACATCAAAAATTTCAGTCCTGCATGATTCTACCAAGAAATGTGTGTTCATTGAAACCGCTGGTTTTTGATAGTTTGGGCCCTATTGAATAATGAATGTTTTGAATTTTCTCCAAAAGTAAAGTAGTTGCAAACTCATCCTTTTAGAAACTTGTTTGGGCTGTTGAGAGGAGTAAAAAACCATCAAAAATTTCAATCCTGCATGATTTTACCAAGAAATGTGATTCTTCATTCAAAACCTGATTTTTGCTATTGGGCTCTATTGAATAGTGAATGTTTTGAATTTTCTCCAAAAGTAAAGTAGTTGCAAACTCATGCTTTTAGAGACTTGTTTGGGCTCATGAGAGGAGTAGAAAAACATCAAAAATTTCAGTCCTGCATGATTCTACCAAGAATTGTGTTCATTCAAACCGCTGGTTTTTGATAGTTTGGGCCCTATTGAATAATGAATGTTTTGAATTTTCTCCAAAAGTAAAGTAGTTGCAAACTCATCCTTTTAGAAACTTGTTTGGGCTGTTGAGAGGAGTAAAAAACCATCAAAAATTTCAATCCTGCATGATTCTACCAAGAAATGTGATTCTTCATTCAAAACGCTGGTTTTTGCTATTGGGCTCTATTGAATAATGAATGTTTTGAATTTTCTCCAAAAGTAAAGTAGTTGCAAACTCATGCTTTTAGAGACTTGTTTGGGCTCATGAGAGGAGTAGAAAAACATCAAAAATTTCAGTCCTGCATGATTCTACCAAGAAATGTGTGTTCATTGAAACCGCTGGTTTTTGATAGTTTGGGCCCTATTGAATAATGAATGTTTTGAATTTTCTCCAAAAGTAAAGTAGTTGAAAACTCATCCTTTTAGAAACTTGTTTGGGCTGTTGAGAGAAGTAAAAAACCATCAAAAATTTCAATCCTGCATGATTTTACCAAGAAATGTGATTTTTCATTCAAAACCTGATTTTTGCTATTGGGCTCTATTGAATAGTGAATGTTTTGAATTTTCTCCAAAAGTAAAGTAGTTGCAAACTCATGCTTTTAGAGACTTGTTTGGGCTCATGAGAGGAGTAGAAAAACATCAAAAATTTCAGTCCTGCATGATTCTACCAAGAAATGTGTTCATTCAAACCGCTGGTTTTTGATAGTTTGGGCCCTATTGAATAATGAATGTTTTGAATTTTCTCCAAAAGTAAAGTAGTTGCAAACTCATCCTTTTAGAAACTTGTTTGGGCTGTTGAGAGGAGTAAAAAACCATCAAAAATTTCAATCCTGCATGATTCTACCAAGAAATGTGATTCTTCATTCAAAACGCTGGTTTTTGCTATTGGGCTCTATTGAATAATGAATGTTTTGAATTTTCTCCAAAAGTAAAGTAGTTGCAAACTCATGCTTTTAGAGACTTGTTTGGGCTCATGAGAGGAGTAGAAAAACATCAAAAATTTCAGTCCTGCATGATTCTACCAAGAAATGTGTGTTCATTGAAACCGCTGGTTTTTGATAGTTTGGGCCCTATTGAATAATGAATGTTTTGAATTTTCTCCAAAAGTAAAGTAGTTGCAAACTCATCCTTTTAGAAACTTGTTTGGGCTGTTGAGAGGAGTAAAAAACCATCAAAAATTTCAATCCTGCATGATTCTACCAAGAAATGTGATTCTTCATTCAAAACGCTGGTTTTTGCTATTGGGCTCTATTGAATAATGAATGTTTTGAATTTTCTCCAAAAGTAAAGTAGTTGCAAACTCATGCTTTTAGAGACTTGTTTGGGCTCATGAGAGGAGTAGAAAAACATCAAAAATTTCAGTCCTGCATGATTCTACCAAGAAATGTGTGTTCATTGAAACCGCTGGTTTTTGATAGTTTGGGCCCTATTGAATAATGAATGTTTTGAATTTTCTCCAAAAGTAAAGTAGTTGCAAACTCATCCTTTTAGAAACTTGTTTGGGCTGTTGAGAGGAGTAAAAAACCATCAAAAATTTCAATCCTGCATGATTCTACCAAGAAATGTGATTCTTCATTCAAAACGCTGGTTTTTGCTATTGGGCTCTGTTGAATAATGAATGTTTTGAATTTTCTCCAAAAGTAAAGTAGTTGCAAACTCATGCTTTTAGAGACTTGTTTGGGCTCATGAGAGGAGTAGAAAAACATCAAAAATTTCAGTCCTGCATGATTCTACCAAGAAATGTATGTTCATTGAAACCGCTGGTTTTTGATAGTTTGGGCCCTATTGAATAATGAATGTTTTGAATTTTCTCCAAAAGTAAAGTAGTTGCAAACTCATCCTTTTAGAAACTTGTTTGGGCTGTTGAGAGGAGTAAAAAACCATCAAAAATTTCAATCCTGCATGATTTTACCAAGAAATGTGATTCTTCATTCAAAACCTGATTTTTGCTATTGGGCTCTATTGAATAGTGAATGTTTTGAATTTTCTCCAAAAGTAAAGTAGTTGCAAACTCATGCTTTTAGAGACTTGTTTGGGCTGATGAGAGGAGTAGAAAAACATCAAAAATTTCAGTCCTGCATGATTCTACCAAGAAATGTGTTCATTCAAACCGCTGGTTTTTGATAGTTTGGGCCCTATTGAATAATGAATGTTTTGAATTTTCTCCAAAAGTAAAGTAGTTGCAAACTCATCCTTTTAGAAACTTGTTTGGGCTGTTGAGAGGAGTAAAAAACCATCAAAAATTTCAATCCTGCATGATTCTACCAAGAAATGTGATTCTTCATTCAAAACGCTGGTTTTTGCTATTGGGCTCTATTGAATAATGAATGTTTTGAATTTTCTCCAAAAGTAAAGTAGTTGCAAACTCATGCTTTTAGAGACTTGTTTGGGCTCATGAGAGGAGTAGAAAAACATCAAAAATTTCAGTCCTGCATGATTCTACCAAGAAATGTGTGTTCATTGAAACCGCTGGTTTTTGATAGTTTGGGCCCTATTGAATAATGAATGTTTTGAATTTTCTCCAAAAGTAAAGTAGTTGCAAACTCATCCTTTTAGAAACTTGTTTGGGCTGTTGAGAGGAGTAAAAAACCATCAAAAATTTCAATCCTGCATGATTCTACCAAGAAATGTGATTCTTCATTCAAAACGCTGGTTTTTGCTATTGGGCTCTATTGAATAATGAATGTTTTGAATTTTCTCCAAAAGTAAAGTAGTTGCAAACTCATGCTTTTAGAGACTTGTTTGGGCTCATGAGAGGAGTAGAAAAACATCAAAAATTTCAGTCCTGCATGATTCTACCAAGAAATGTGTGTTCATTGAAACCGCTGGTTTTTGATAGTTTGGGCCCTATTGAATAATGAATGTTTTGAATTTTCTCCAAAAGTAAAGTAGTTGCAAACTCATCCTTTTAGAAACTTGTTTGGGCTGTTGAGAGGAGTAAAAAACCATCAAAAATTTCAATCCTGCATGATTCTACCAAGAAATGTGATTCTTCATTCAAAACGCTGGTTTTTGCTATTGGGCTCTGTTGAATAATGAATGTTTTGAATTTTCTCCAAAAGTAAAGTAGTTGCAAACTCATGCTTTTAGAGACTTGTTTGGGCTCATGAGAGGAGTAGAAAAACATCAAAAATTTCAGTCCTGCATGATTCTACCAAGAAATGTATGTTCATTGAAACCGCTGGTTTTTGATAGTTTGGGCCCTATTGAATAATGAATGTTTTGAATTTTCTCCAAAAGTAAAGTAGTTGCAAACTCATCCTTTTAGAAACTTGTTTGGGCTGTTGAGAGGAGTAAAAAACCATCAAAAATTTCAATCCTGCATGATTTTACCAAGAAATGTGATTCTTCATTCAAAACCTGATTTTTGCTATTGGGCTCTATTGAATAGTGAATGTTTTGAATTTTCTCCAAAAGTAAAGTAGTTGCAAACTCATGCTTTTAGAGACTTGTTTGGGCTGATGAGAGGAGTAGAAAAACATCAAAAATTTCAGTCCTGCATGATTCTACCAAGAAATGTGTTCATTCAAACCGCTGGTTTTTGATAGTTTGGGCCCTATTGAATAATGAATGTTTTGAATTTTCTCCAAAAGTAAAGTAGTTGCAAACTCATCCTTTTAGAAACTTGTTTGGGCTGTTGAGAGGAGTAAAAAACCATCAAAAATTTCAATCCTGCATGATTCTACCAAGAAATGTGATTCTTCATTCAAAACGCTGGTTTTTGCTATTGGGCTCTATTGAATAATGAATGTTTTGAATTTTCTCCAAAAGTAAAGTAGTTGCAAACTCATGCTTTTAGAGACTTGTTTGGGCTCATGAGAGGAGTAGAAAAACATCAAAAATTTCAGTCCTGCATGATTCTACCAAGAAATGTGTGTTCATTGAAACCGCTGGTTTTTGATAGTTTGGGCCCTATTGAATAATGAATGTTTTGAATTTTCTCCAAAAGCAAAGTAGTTGAAAACTCATCCTTTTAGAAACTTGTTTGGGCTGTTGAGAGGAGTAAAAAATCATCAAAAATTTCAATCCTGCATGATTTTACCAAGAAATGTGATTCTTCATTCAAAACCTGATTTTTGCTATTGGTCTCTATTGAATAGTGAATGTTTTGAATTTTCTCCAAAAGTAAAGTAGTTGCAAACTCATGCTTTTAGAGACTTGTTTGGGCTCATGAGAGGAGTAGAAAAACATCAAAAATTTCAGTCCTGCATGATTCTACCAAGAAATGTGTTCATTCAAACCGCTGGTTTTTGATAGTTTGGGCCCTATTGAATAATGAATGTTTTGAATTTTCTCCAAAAGTAAAGTAGTTGCAAACTCATCCTTTTAGAAACTTGTTTGGGCTGTTGAGAGGAGTAAAAAACCATCAAAAATTTCAATCCTGCATGATTCAACAGCCCAAACAAGTTTCTAAAAGGATGAGTTTGCAACTACTTTACTTTTGGAGAAAATTCAAAACATTCATTATTCAATAGGGCCCAAACTATCAAAAACCAGCGGTTTCAATGAACACACATTTCTTGGTAGAATCATGCAGGACTGAAATTTTTGATGTTTTTCTACTCCTCTCATGAGCCCAAACAAGTCTCTAAAAGCATGAGTTTGCAACTACTTTACTTTTGGAGAAAATTCAAAACATTCATTATTCAATAGAGCCCAATAGCAAAAACCAGCGTTTTGAATGAAGAATCACATTTCTTGGTATAATCATGCAGGATTGAAATTTTTGATGGTTTTTTACTCCTCTCAACAGCCCAAACAAGTTTTTAAAAGGATGAGTTTGCAACTACTTTACTTTTGGAGAAAATTCAAAACATTCATTATTCAATAGGGCCCAAACTATCAAAAACCAGCGGTTTCAATGAACATACATTTCTTGGTAGAATCATGCAGGACTGAAATTTTTGATGTTTTTCTACTCCTCTCATGAGCCCAAACAAGTCTCTAAAAGCATGAGTTTGCAACTACTTTACTTTTGGAGAAAATTCAAAACATTCATTATTCAATAGAGCCCAATAGCAAAAACCAGCGTTTTGAATGAAGAATCACATTTCTTGGTAGAATCATGCAGGATTGAAATTTTTGATGGTTTTTTACTCCTCTCAACAGCCCAAACAAGTTTCTAAAAGGATGAGTTTGCAACTACTTTACTTTTGGAGAAAATTCAAAACATTCATTATTCAATAGGGCCCAAACTATCAAAAACCAGCGGTTTGAATGAACACATTTCTTGGTAGAATCATGCAGGACTGAAATTTTTGATGTTTTTCTACTCCTCTCATGAGCCCAAACAAGTCTCTAAAAGCATGAGTTTGCAACTACTTTACTTTTGGAGAAAATTCAAAACATTCATTATTCAATAGGGCCCAAACTATCAAAAACCAGCGGTTTGAATGAACACACATTTCTTGGTAGAATCATGCAGGACTGAAATTTTTGATGTTTTTCTACTCCTCTCATGAGCCCAAACAATTCTCTAAAAGCATGAGTTTGCAACTACTTTACTTTTGGAGAAAATTCAAAACATTCATTATTCAATAGAGCCCAATAGCAAAAACCAGCGTTTTGAATGAAGAATCACATTTCTTGGTAGAATCATGCAGGATTGAAATTTTTGATGGTTTTTTACTCCTCTCAACAGCCCAAACAAGTTTCTAAAAGGATGAGTTTGCAACTACTTTACTTTTGGAGAAAATTAAAAACATTCATTATTCAATAGGGCCCAAACTATCAAAAACCAGCCGTTTCAATGAACACACATGTCTTGGTAGAATCATGCAGGACTGAAATTTTTGATGTTTTTCTACTCATCTCATGAGCCCAAACAAGTCTCTAAAAGCATGAGTTTGCAACTACTTTACTTTTGGAGAAAATTCAAAACATTCATTATTCAATAGAGCCCAATAGCAAAAACCAGCGTTTTGAATGAAGAATCACATTTCTTGGTAGAATCATGCAGGATTGAAATTTTTGATGGTTTTTTTACTCCTCTCAACAGCCCAAACAAGTTTCTAAAAGGATGAGTTTGCAACTACTTTACTTTTGGAGAAAATTCAAAACATTCATTATCAATAGGGCCCAAACTATCAAAAACCAGCGGTTTGAATGAACACATTTCTTGGTAGAATCATGCAGGACTGAAATTTTTGATGTTTTTCTACTCCTCTCATGAGCCCAAACAAGTCTCTAAAAGCATGAGTTTGCAACTACTTTACTTTTGGAGAAAATTCAAAACATTCACTATTCAATAGAGCCCAATAGCAAAAATCAGGTTTTGAATGAAGAATCACATTTCTTGGTAAAATCATGCAGGATTGAAATTTTTGATGGTTTTTTACTCCTCTCAACAGCCCAAACAAGTTTCTAAAAGGATGAGTTTGCAACTACTTTACTTTTGGAGAAAATTCAAAACATTCATTATTCAATAGGGCCCAAACTATTATTCAATAAGGCCCAAACTATCAAAAACCAGCGGTTTCAATGAACACACATTTCTTGGTAGAATCATGCAGGACTGAAATTTTTGATGTTTTTCTACTCCTCTCATGAGCCCAAACAAGTCTCTAAAAGCATGAGTTTGCAACTACTTTACTTTTGGAGAAAATTCAAAACATTCATTATTCAATAGAGCCCAATAGCAAAAACCAGCGTTTTGAATGAAGAATCACATTTCTTGGTAGAATCATGCAGGATTGAAATTTTTGATGGTTTTTTACTCCTCTCAACAGCCCAAACAAGTTTCTAAAAGGATGAGTTTGCAACTACTTTACTTTTGGAGAAAATTCAAAACATTCATTATTCAATAGGGCCCAAACTATCAAAAACCAGCGGTTTCAATGAACACACATTTCTTGGTAGAATCATGCAGGACTGAAATTTTTGATGTTTTTCTACTCCTCTCATGAGCCCAAACAAGTCTCTAAAAGCATGAGTTTGCAACTACTTTACTTTTGGAGAAAATTCAAAACATTCATTATTCAATAGAGCCCAATAGCAAAAACCAGCGTTTTGAATGAAGAATCACATTTCTTGGTAGAATCATGCAGGATTGAAATTTTTGATGGTTTTTTACTCCTCTCAACAGCCCAAACAAGTTTCTAAAAGGATGAGTTTGCAACTACTTTACTTTTGGAGAAAATTCAAAACATTCATTATTCAATAGGGCCCAAACTATCAAAAACCAGCGGTTTGAATGAACACATTTCTTGGTAGAATCATGCAGGACTGAAATTTTTGATGTTTTTCTACTCCTCTCATGAGCCCAAACAAGTCTCTAAAAGCATGAGTTTGCAACTACTTTACTTTTGGAGAAAATTCAAAACATTCACTATTCAATAGAGCCCAATAGCAAAAATCAGGTTTTGAATGAAGAATCACATTTCTTGGTAAAATCATGCAGGATTGAAATTTTTGATGGTTTTTTTACTCCTCTCAACAGCCCAAACAAGTTTCTAAAAGGATGAGTTTGCAACTACTTTACTTTTGGAGAAAATTCAAAACATTCATTATTCAATAGGGCCCAAACTATCAAAAACCAGCGGTTTCAATGAACACACATTTCTTGGTAGAATCATGCAGGACTGAAATTTTTGATGTTTTTCTACTCCTCTCATGAGCCCAAACAAGTCTCTAAAAGCATGAGTTTGCAACTACTTTACTTTTGGAGAAAATTCAAAACATTCATTATTCAATAGGGCCCAAACTATCAAAAACCAGCGGTTTCAATGAACACATTTCTTGGTAGAATCATGCAGGACTGAAATTTTTGATGTTTTTCTACTCCTCTCATGAGCCCAAACAAGTCTCTAAAAGCATGAGTTTGCAACTACTTTACTTTTGGAGAAAATTCAAAACATTCACTATTCAATAGAGCCCAATAGCAAAAATCAGGTTTTGAATGAAGAATCACATTTCTTGGTAAAATCATGCAGGATTGAAATTTTTGATGGTTTTTTACTCCTCTCAACAGCCCAAACAAGTTTCTAAAAGGATGAGTTTGCAACTACTTTACTTTTGGAGAAAATTCAAAACATTCATTATTCAATAGGGCCCAAACTATCAAAAACCAGCGGTTTCAATGAACACACATTTCTTGGTAGAATCATGCAGGACTGAAATTTTTGATGTTTTTCTACTCCTCTCATGAGCCCAAACAAGTCTCTAAAAGCATGAGTTTGCAACTACTTTACTTTTGGAGAAAATTCAAAACATTCATTATTCAATAGAGCCCAATAGCAAAAACCAGCGTTTTGAATGAAGAATCACATTTCTTGGTAGAATCATGCAGGATTGAAATTTTTGATGGTTTTTTACTCCTCTCAACAGCCCAAACAAGTTTCTAAAAGGATGAGTTTGCAACTACTTTACTTTTGGAGAAAATTCAAAACATTCATTATTCAATAGGGCCCAAACTATCAAAAACCAGCGGTTTCAATGAACACACATTTCTTGGTAGAATCATGCAGGACTGAAATTTTTGATGTTTTTCTACTCCTCTCATGAGCCCAAACAAGTCTCTAAAAGCATGAGTTTGCAACTACTTTACTTTTGGAGAAAATTCAAAACATTCATTATTCAATAGAGCCCAATAGCAAAAACCAGCGTTTTGAATGAAGAATCACATTTCTTGGTAGAATCATGCAGGATTGAAATTTTTGATGGTTTTTTACTCCTCTCAACAGCCCAAACAAGTTTCTAAAAGGATGAGTTTGCAACTACTTTACTTTTGGAGAAAATTCAAAACATTCATTATTCAATAGAGCCCAATAGCAAAAACCAGCGTTTTGAATGAAGAATCACATTTCTTGGTAGAATCATGCAGGATTGAAATTTTTGATGGTTTTTTACTCCTCTCAACAGCCCAAACAAGTTTCTAAAAGGATGAGTTTGCAACTACTTTACTTTTGGAGAAAATTCAAAACATTCATTATTCAATAGGGCCCAAACTATCAAAAACCAGCTGTTTCAATGAACACACATTTCTTGGTAGAATCATGCAGTACTGAAATTTTTGATGTTTTTCTACTCCTCTCATGAGCCCAAACAAGTCTCTAAAAGCATGAGTTTGCAACTACTTTAGTTTTGGAGAAAATTCAAAACATTCATTATTCAATAGAGCCCAATAGCAAAAACCAGCGTTTTGAATGAAGAATCACATTTCTTGGTAGAATCATGCAGGATTGAAATTTTTGATGGTTTTTTACTCCTCTCAACAGCACAAACAAGTTTCTAAAAGGATGAGTTTGCAACTACTTTACTTTTGGAGAAAATTCAAAACATTCATTATTCAATAGGGCCCAAACTATCAAAAACCAGCGGTTTCAATGAACACACATTTCTTGGTAGAATCATGCAGGACTGAAATTTTTGATGTTTTTCTACTCATCTCATGAGCCCAAACAAGTCTCTAAAAGCATGAGTTTGCAACTACTTTACTTTTGGAGAAAATTCAAAACATTCATTATTCAATAGAGCCCAATAGCAAAAACCAGCGTTTTGAATGAAGAATCACATTTCTTGGTAGAATCATGCAGGATTGAAATTTTTGATGGTTTTTTACTCCTCTCAACAGCCCAAACAAGTTTCTAAAAGGATGAGTTTGCAACTACTTTACTTTTGGAGAAAATTCAAAACATTCATTATTCAATAGGGCCCAAACTATCAAAAACCAGCCGTTTCAATGAACACACATGTCTTGGTAGAATCATGCAGGACTGAAATTTTTGATGTTTTTCTACTCCTCTCATGAGCCCAAACAAGTCTCTAAAAGCATGAGTTTGCAACTACTATACTTTTGGAGAAAATTCAGAACATTCACTATTCAATAGAGCCCAATAGCAAAAATCAGGTTTTGAATGAAGAATCACATTTCTTGGTAAAATCACGCAGGATTGAATTTTTTGATGGTTTTTTACTCCTCTCAACAGCCCAAACAAGTTTCTAAAAGGATGAGTTTGCAACTACTTTACTTTTGGAGAAAATTCAAAACATTCATTATTCAATAGGGCCCAAACTATCAAAAACCAGCGGTTTCAATGAACATACATTTCTTGGTAGAATCATGCAGGACTGAAATTTTTGATGTTTTTCTACTCCTCTCATGAGCCCAAACAAGTCTCTAAAAGCATGAGTTTGCAACTACTTTACTTTTGGAGAAAATTCAAAACATTCATTATTCAATAGAGCCCAATAGCAAAAACCAGCGTTTTGAATGAAGAATCACATTTCTTGGTAGAATCATGCAGGATTGAAATTTTTGATGGTTTTTTACTCCTCTCAACAGCCCAAACAAGTTTCTAAAAGGATGAGTTTGCAACTACTTTACTTTTGGAGAAAATTCAAAACATTCATTATTCAATAGGGCCCAAACTATCAAAAACCAGCGGTTTCAATGAACACACATTTCTTGGTAGAATCATGCAGGACTGAAATTTTTGATGTTTTTCTACTCCTCTCATGAGCCCAAACAAGTTTCTAAAAGCATGAGTTTGCAACTACTTTACTTTTGGAGAAAATTCAAAACATTCATTATTCAATAGAGCCCAATAGCAAAAACCAGCGTTTTGAATGAAGAATCACATTTCTTGGTAGAATCATGCAGGATTGAAATTTTTGATGGTTTTTTACTCCTCTCAACAGCCCAAACAAGTTTCTAAAAGGATGAGTTTGCAACTACTTTACTTTTGGAGAAAATTCAAAACATTCATTATTCAATAGGGCCCAAACTATCAAAAACCAGCGGTTTCAATGAACACACATTTCTTGGTAGAATCATGCAGGACTGAAATTTTTGATGTTTTTCTACTCCTCTCATGAGCCCAAACAAGTCTCTAAAAGCATGAGTTTGCAACTACTTTACTTTTGGAGAAAATTCAAAACATTCATTATTCAATAGAGCCCAATAGCAAAAACCAGCGTTTTGAATGAAGAATCACATTTCTTGGTATAATCATGCAGGATTGAAATTTTTGATGGTTTTTTACTCCTCTCAACAGCCCAAACAAGTTTTTAAAAGGATGAGTTTGCAACTACTTTACTTTTGGAGAAAATTCAAAACATTCATTATTCAATAGGGCCCAAACTATCAAAAACCAGCGGTTTCAATGAACATACATTTCTTGGTAGAATCATGCAGGACTGAAATTTTTGATGTTTTTCTACTCCTCTCATGAGCCCAAACAAGTCTCTAAAAGCATGAGTTTGCAACTACTTTACTTTTGGAGAAAATTCAAAACATTCATTATTCAATAGAGCCCAATAGCAAAAACCAGCGTTTTGAATGAAGAATCACATTTCTTGGTAGAATCATGCAGGATTGAAATTTTTGATGGTTTTTTACTCCTCTCAACAGCCCAAACAAGTTTCTAAAAGGATGAGTTTGCAACTACTTTACTTTTGGAGAAAATTCAAAACATTCATTATTCAATAGGGCCCAAACTATCAAAAACCAGCGGTTTGAATGAACACATTTCTTGGTAGAATCATGCAGGACTGAAATTTTTGATGTTTTTCTACTCCTCTCATGAGCCCAAACAAGTCTCTAAAAGCATGAGTTTGCAACTACTTTACTTTTGGAGAAAATTCAAAACATTCATTATTCAATAGGGCCCAAACTATCAAAAACCAGCGGTTTGAATGAACACACATTTCTTGGTAGAATCATGCAGGACTGAAATTTTTGATGTTTTTCTACTCCTCTCATGAGCCCAAACAATTCTCTAAAAGCATGAGTTTGCAACTACTTTACTTTTGGAGAAAATTCAAAACATTCATTATTCAATAGAGCCCAATAGCAAAAACCAGCGTTTTGAATGAAGAATCACATTTCTTGGTAGAATCATGCAGGATTGAAATTTTTGATGGTTTTTTACTCCTCTCAACAGCCCAAACAAGTTTCTAAAAGGATGAGTTTGCAACTACTTTACTTTTGGAGAAAATTAAAAACATTCATTATTCAATAGGGCCCAAACTATCAAAAACCAGCCGTTTCAATGAACACACATGTCTTGGTAGAATCATGCAGGACTGAAATTTTTGATGTTTTTCTACTCATCTCATGAGCCCAAACAAGTCTCTAAAAGCATGAGTTTGCAACTACTTTACTTTTGGAGAAAATTCAAAACATTCATTATTCAATAGAGCCCAATAGCAAAAACCAGCGTTTTGAATGAAGAATCACATTTCTTGGTAGAATCATGCAGGATTGAAATTTTTGATGGTTTTTTTACTCCTCTCAACAGCCCAAACAAGTTTCTAAAAGGATGAGTTTGCAACTACTTTACTTTTGGAGAAAATTCAAAACATTCATTATCAATAGGGCCCAAACTATCAAAAACCAGCGGTTTGAATGAACACATTTCTTGGTAGAATCATGCAGGACTGAAATTTTTGATGTTTTTCTACTCCTCTCATGAGCCCAAACAAGTCTCTAAAAGCATGAGTTTGCAACTACTTTACTTTTGGAGAAAATTCAAAACATTCACTATTCAATAGAGCCCAATAGCAAAAATCAGGTTTTGAATGAAGAATCACATTTCTTGGTAAAATCATGCAGGATTGAAATTTTTGATGGTTTTTTACTCCTCTCAACAGCCCAAACAAGTTTCTAAAAGGATGAGTTTGCAACTACTTTACTTTTGGAGAAAATTCAAAACATTCATTATTCAATAGGGCCCAAACTATTATTCAATAAGGCCCAAACTATCAAAAACCAGCGGTTTCAATGAACACACATTTCTTGGTAGAATCATGCAGGACTGAAATTTTTGATGTTTTTCTACTCCTCTCATGAGCCCAAACAAGTCTCTAAAAGCATGAGTTTGCAACTACTTTACTTTTGGAGAAAATTCAAAACATTCATTATTCAATAGAGCCCAATAGCAAAAACCAGCGTTTTGAATGAAGAATCACATTTCTTGGTAGAATCATGCAGGATTGAAATTTTTGATGGTTTTTTACTCCTCTCAACAGCCCAAACAAGTTTCTAAAAGGATGAGTTTGCAACTACTTTACTTTTGGAGAAAATTCAAAACATTCATTATTCAATAGGGCCCAAACTATCAAAAACCAGCGGTTTCAATGAACACACATTTCTTGGTAGAATCATGCAGGACTGAAATTTTTGATGTTTTTCTACTCCTCTCATGAGCCCAAACAAGTCTCTAAAAGCATGAGTTTGCAACTACTTTACTTTTGGAGAAAATTCAAAACATTCATTATTCAATAGAGCCCAATAGCAAAAACCAGCGTTTTGAATGAAGAATCACATTTCTTGGTAGAATCATGCAGGATTGAAATTTTTGATGGTTTTTTACTCCTCTCAACAGCCCAAACAAGTTTCTAAAAGGATGAGTTTGCAACTACTTTACTTTTGGAGAAAATTCAAAACATTCATTATTCAATAGGGCCCAAACTATCAAAAACCAGCGGTTTGAATGAACACATTTCTTGGTAGAATCATGCAGGACTGAAATTTTTGATGTTTTTCTACTCCTCTCATGAGCCCAAACAAGTCTCTAAAAGCATGAGTTTGCAACTACTTTACTTTTGGAGAAAATTCAAAACATTCACTATTCAATAGAGCCCAATAGCAAAAATCAGGTTTTGAATGAAGAATCACATTTCTTGGTAAAATCATGCAGGATTGAAATTTTTGATGGTTTTTTTACTCCTCTCAACAGCCCAAACAAGTTTCTAAAAGGATGAGTTTGCAACTACTTTACTTTTGGAGAAAATTCAAAACATTCATTATTCAATAGGGCCCAAACTATCAAAAACCAGCGGTTTCAATGAACACACATTTCTTGGTAGAATCATGCAGGACTGAAATTTTTGATGTTTTTCTACTCCTCTCATGAGCCCAAACAAGTCTCTAAAAGCATGAGTTTGCAACTACTTTACTTTTGGAGAAAATTCAAAACATTCATTATTCAATAGGGCCCAAACTATCAAAAACCAGCGGTTTCAATGAACACATTTCTTGGTAGAATCATGCAGGACTGAAATTTTTGATGTTTTTCTACTCCTCTCATGAGCCCAAACAAGTCTCTAAAAGCATGAGTTTGCAACTACTTTACTTTTGGAGAAAATTCAAAACATTCACTATTCAATAGAGCCCAATAGCAAAAATCAGGTTTTGAATGAAGAATCACATTTCTTGGTAAAATCATGCAGGATTGAAATTTTTGATGGTTTTTTACTCCTCTCAACAGCCCAAACAAGTTTCTAAAAGGATGAGTTTGCAACTACTTTACTTTTGGAGAAAATTCAAAACATTCATTATTCAATAGGGCCCAAACTATCAAAAACCAGCGGTTTCAATGAACACACATTTCTTGGTAGAATCATGCAGGACTGAAATTTTTGATGTTTTTCTACTCCTCTCATGAGCCCAAACAAGTCTCTAAAAGCATGAGTTTGCAACTACTTTACTTTTGGAGAAAATTCAAAACATTCATTATTCAATAGAGCCCAATAGCAAAAACCAGCGTTTTGAATGAAGAATCACATTTCTTGGTAGAATCATGCAGGATTGAAATTTTTGATGGTTTTTTACTCCTCTCAACAGCCCAAACAAGTTTCTAAAAGGATGAGTTTGCAACTACTTTACTTTTGGAGAAAATTCAAAACATTCATTATTCAATAGGGCCCAAACTATCAAAAACCAGCGGTTTCAATGAACACACATTTCTTGGTAGAATCATGCAGGACTGAAATTTTTGATGTTTTTCTACTCCTCTCATGAGCCCAAACAAGTCTCTAAAAGCATGAGTTTGCAACTACTTTACTTTTGGAGAAAATTCAAAACATTCATTATTCAATAGAGCCCAATAGCAAAAACCAGCGTTTTGAATGAAGAATCACATTTCTTGGTAGAATCATGCAGGATTGAAATTTTTGATGGTTTTTTACTCCTCTCAACAGCCCAAACAAGTTTCTAAAAGGATGAGTTTGCAACTACTTTACTTTTGGAGAAAATTCAAAACATTCATTATTCAATAGAGCCCAATAGCAAAAACCAGCGTTTTGAATGAAGAATCACATTTCTTGGTAGAATCATGCAGGATTGAAATTTTTGATGGTTTTTTACTCCTCTCAACAGCCCAAACAAGTTTCTAAAAGGATGAGTTTGCAACTACTTTACTTTTGGAGAAAATTCAAAACATTCATTATTCAATAGGGCCCAAACTATCAAAAACCAGCTGTTTCAATGAACACACATTTCTTGGTAGAATCATGCAGTACTGAAATTTTTGATGTTTTTCTACTCCTCTCATGAGCCCAAACAAGTCTCTAAAAGCATGAGTTTGCAACTACTTTAGTTTTGGAGAAAATTCAAAACATTCATTATTCAATAGAGCCCAATAGCAAAAACCAGCGTTTTGAATGAAGAATCACATTTCTTGGTAGAATCATGCAGGATTGAAATTTTTGATGGTTTTTTACTCCTCTCAACAGCACAAACAAGTTTCTAAAAGGATGAGTTTGCAACTACTTTACTTTTGGAGAAAATTCAAAACATTCATTATTCAATAGGGCCCAAACTATCAAAAACCAGCGGTTTCAATGAACACACATTTCTTGGTAGAATCATGCAGGACTGAAATTTTTGATGTTTTTCTACTCATCTCATGAGCCCAAACAAGTCTCTAAAAGCATGAGTTTGCAACTACTTTACTTTTGGAGAAAATTCAAAACATTCATTATTCAATAGAGCCCAATAGCAAAAACCAGCGTTTTGAATGAAGAATCACATTTCTTGGTAGAATCATGCAGGATTGAAATTTTTGATGGTTTTTTACTCCTCTCAACAGCCCAAACAAGTTTCTAAAAGGATGAGTTTGCAACTACTTTACTTTTGGAGAAAATTCAAAACATTCATTATTCAATAGGGCCCAAACTATCAAAAACCAGCCGTTTCAATGAACACACATGTCTTGGTAGAATCATGCAGGACTGAAATTTTTGATGTTTTTCTACTCCTCTCATGAGCCCAAACAAGTCTCTAAAAGCATGAGTTTGCAACTACTATACTTTTGGAGAAAATTCAGAACATTCACTATTCAATAGAGCCCAATAGCAAAAATCAGGTTTTGAATGAAGAATCACATTTCTTGGTAAAATCACGCAGGATTGAATTTTTTGATGGTTTTTTACTCCTCTCAACAGCCCAAACAAGTTTCTAAAAGGATGAGTTTGCAACTACTTTACTTTTGGAGAAAATTCAAAACATTCATTATTCAATAGGGCCCAAACTATCAAAAACCAGCGGTTTCAATGAACATACATTTCTTGGTAGAATCATGCAGGACTGAAATTTTTGATGTTTTTCTACTCCTCTCATGAGCCCAAACAAGTCTCTAAAAGCATGAGTTTGCAACTACTTTACTTTTGGAGAAAATTCAAAACATTCATTATTCAATAGAGCCCAATAGCAAAAACCAGCGTTTTGAATGAAGAATCACATTTCTTGGTAGAATCATGCAGGATTGAAATTTTTGATGGTTTTTTACTCCTCTCAACAGCCCAAACAAGTTTCTAAAAGGATGAGTTTGCAACTACTTTACTTTTGGAGAAAATTCAAAACATTCATTATTCAATAGGGCCCAAACTATCAAAAACCAGCGGTTTCAATGAACACACATTTCTTGGTAGAATCATGCAGGACTGAAATTTTTGATGTTTTTCTACTCCTCTCATGAGCCCAAACAAGTTTCTAAAAGCATGAGTTTGCAACTACTTTACTTTTGGAGAAAATTCAAAACATTCATTATTCAATAGAGCCCAATAGCAAAAACCAGCGTTTTGAATGAAGAATCACATTTCTTGGTAGAATCATGCAGGATTGAAATTTTTGATGGTTTTTTACTCCTCTCAACAGCCCAAACAAGTTTCTAAAAGGATGAGTTTGCAACTACTTTACTTTTGGAGAAAATTCAAAACATTCATTATTCAATAGGGCCCAAACTATCAAAAACCAGCGGTTTCAATGAACACACATTTCTTGGTAGAATCATGCAGGACTGAAATTTTTGATGTTTTTCTACTCCTCTCATGAGCCCAAACAAGTCTCTAAAAGCATGAGTTTGCAACTACTTTACTTTTGGAGAAAATTCAAAACATTCATTATTCAATAGAGCCCAATAGCAAAAACCAGCGTTTTGAATGAAGAATCACATTTCTTGGTATAATCATGCAGGATTGAAATTTTTGATGGTTTTTTACTCCTCTCAACAGCCCAAACAAGTTTTTAAAAGGATGAGTTTGCAACTACTTTACTTTTGGAGAAAATTCAAAACATTCATTATTCAATAGGGCCCAAACTATCAAAAACCAGCGGTTTCAATGAACATACATTTCTTGGTAGAATCATGCAGGACTGAAATTTTTGATGTTTTTCTACTCCTCTCATGAGCCCAAACAAGTCTCTAAAAGCATGAGTTTGCAACTACTTTACTTTTGGAGAAAATTCAAAACATTCATTATTCAATAGAGCCCAATAGCAAAAACCAGCGTTTTGAATGAAGAATCACATTTCTTGGTAGAATCATGCAGGATTGAAATTTTTGATGGTTTTTTACTCCTCTCAACAGCCCAAACAAGTTTCTAAAAGGATGAGTTTGCAACTACTTTACTTTTGGAGAAAATTCAAAACATTCATTATTCAATAGGGCCCAAACTATCAAAAACCAGCGGTTTGAATGAACACATTTCTTGGTAGAATCATGCAGGACTGAAATTTTTGATGTTTTTCTACTCCTCTCATGAGCCCAAACAAGTCTCTAAAAGCATGAGTTTGCAACTACTTTACTTTTGGAGAAAATTCAAAACATTCATTATTCAATAGGGCCCAAACTATCAAAAACCAGCGGTTTGAATGAACACACATTTCTTGGTAGAATCATGCAGGACTGAAATTTTTGATGTTTTTCTACTCCTCTCATGAGCCCAAACAATTCTCTAAAAGCATGAGTTTGCAACTACTTTACTTTTGGAGAAAATTCAAAACATTCATTATTCAATAGAGCCCAATAGCAAAAACCAGCGTTTTGAATGAAGAATCACATTTCTTGGTAGAATCATGCAGGATTGAAATTTTTGATGGTTTTTTACTCCTCTCAACAGCCCAAACAAGTTTCTAAAAGGATGAGTTTGCAACTACTTTACTTTTGGAGAAAATTAAAAACATTCATTATTCAATAGGGCCCAAACTATCAAAAACCAGCCGTTTCAATGAACACACATGTCTTGGTAGAATCATGCAGGACTGAAATTTTTGATGTTTTTCTACTCATCTCATGAGCCCAAACAAGTCTCTAAAAGCATGAGTTTGCAACTACTTTACTTTTGGAGAAAATTCAAAACATTCATTATTCAATAGAGCCCAATAGCAAAAACCAGCGTTTTGAATGAAGAATCACATTTCTTGGTAGAATCATGCAGGATTGAAATTTTTGATGGTTTTTTACTCCTCTCAACAGCCCAAACAAGTTTCTAAAAGGATGAGTTTGCAACTACTTTACTTTTGGAGAAAATTCAAAACATTCATTATCAATAGGGCCCAAACTATCAAAAACCAGCGGTTTGAATGAACACATTTCTTGGTAGAATCATGCAGGACTGAAATTTTTGATGTTTTTCTACTCCTCTCATGAGCCCAAACAAGTCTCTAAAAGCATGAGTTTGCAACTACTTTACTTTTGGAGAAAATTCAAAACATTCACTATTCAATAGAGCCCAATAGCAAAAATCAGGTTTTGAATGAAGAATCACATTTCTTGGTAAAATCATGCAGGATTGAAATTTTTGATGGTTTTTTACTCCTCTCAACAGCCCAAACAAGTTTCTAAAAGGATGAGTTTGCAACTACTTTACTTTTGGAGAAAATTCAAAACATTCATTATTCAATAGGGCCCAAACTATTATTCAATAGGGCCCAAACTATCAAAAACCAGCGGTTTCAATGAACACACATTTCTTGGTAGAATCATGCAGGACTGAAATTTTTGATGTTTTTCTACTCCTCTCATGAGCCCAAACAAGTCTCTAAAAGCATGAGTTTGCAACTACTTTACTTTTGGAGAAAATTCAAGAAGGGGCGTGGTCTGGAGCTCAATGCAGCAGGCTGTGTGAGCTCTGAGCTCTGAGGAAGCCTTCCTTATTAAGCGACATACAAAGCGAACAAGAAGAATTTGGACAAAAAGATTTATTGGACTAGAGAGCCTTATTCTCCAGGATCATTTTGAGACCTCTCTGGAGTTCTTGTGATGAATATTCCCCGAGATATGACCCTCTAATGCCTGAGGAGCGGTGAATCAGCAAGTTTTTCCCGCGCCTGCTTCTCTCTGCAGCGGCGGGCCCGAGAGGGGAAGAGGTGAGACGTTGCCAGAAAAACTGAAAGAGGCCGACAGAGGAGACTCCGGGGCCCGTTGTGACAAGCGGCGGGTCTCGGGGGTCTGGCTGAGGCAGCGTTACACACCGACGCCGTCAAGTATAGCGACGTCTGAAGAAAGTAGCAGGAAGAGTGAACCGGCCAGGATTTTCCCGCGCTTTTCCCCCCACTTGTGGACCGGGCGTCCTCTCTGATACCTGAGACTTCAGGACCCTTTGTGGAACCTCTCAGCTTGAAATTTAAACACCCTGGACTGGGAGCTGACGTGGCCTATTTGCTGTGAGTGATTCTCCGGCGTTAAATCTATACCGCCGCTGTTTTTGGGGTACTGCTCACTCCTGGAGCTTAAAATACATCGGGAGCCTGTTTCACTGGAACCGGGGGACCTCTCCGAACAGAACGAGACCAGGCACGCCGGGATTGAGGCAAGATTCGGCTTTTCCTAACTAAAAATCATTGGCGGTGGAAGAAAGCTGCGGGGGTAAGGATCTGAGTGACAGCCGCGGCCGCGCGCTCGGACCCGCCGAGCGTTTTGTGATATTGTGAACTTCTGGAGGTCCGGTTCTGTGGAAATTTTGTTCCCTGGAGTCAGGGAGATCCCTCTAAGAAGATTGAGCTCTGCCATATTGAATTCCAAAGAGAACTCGGGCTTTGCTGAAACAGGGCTTTGAGTGGTGCAGGGGAAGGCAGGAGCCGGATATCTGTAATAGCGGCTGCCGCAGCCTGACACCCGCCGCGGTTTTGATGGAATAACTTGTTCTTGGAACCTCGGATTGGAGTGTTTTTTTTTTTTTCCCCAGAGTCGGGGTCCACCTTCTGAGCAGGGAGACACCTGGCACACTACGACCAACGGCGGCGTTGATTTTCAGAAACCGACGCTTGATTGACTGGGGCTGTTATTTTAATTGGTAAGCTTCCATATATTCTTGTTGATTTGTCCCCGCTCATCCTGCCTGCTGGAGAATATTTGGGGATTCACCCAGAAGAACAAGAGGGATCTTGGATTTCATCGAGTTTGATTTTCCCGCTATTGTCATTGTTTTAATATAAATAGCGCACTAAATCGCATCTATAGTGATTCTGTGAGTTTCTCATGTAACGGCTACTTAAAGTCGTCACTCTAAATATAGGAAGCTGCTTATTATTATTTTACTTATTTTCATACAACAACTGTCATATGATAATCTGCTTAGACTTTTATATGATATTCTGGTTTTTGGTTTTATATACCTGATATAAACAGCTATCATAATACTCCCTTAAAGGGCTTGGGTTTAAGATACATACTTGACCTCTGATCTACAGATACACATTTTCGTGATTTATCTCTCTCTTTGAGCGTGTTGGTGGAATAGAAATATCTCTGCTGTTCCTTAAGGATAGTGAAAGCTTTATAATTATATAAAAAAAAAAAAAAAAAAATGAGTCAGAAAAACAATAAAGCGAAACAGCAGAAAGATAAGTCCACGCGCAAACAAGATATGACTAATCTAGATGAAGCTATATGCATTAGCCCCCCTCCCTCCCCCAAAAAACCTACTAAATTTGAAATCGGACAAAAGGGTGACTCCCATACTTTAATGATACAAGAGTTGGATAACATCCAATCAATAATGGATACCTCTGTTAATAGAAAATCTAAAAGAGATGAGTCTAAAGGGGAGGGTAGGTCTGTGTTGTCAGACGAGGAAGAATACTACGAAGCCTCTCCATCTCACAGTCCAGAAAAAAGTAGACCCAGAAAAGACTATAGTTTTGTAGAGGAGGAGGAGGAGGCTAGTAGCAGTGGACATGAGGGTCTGGAAAACTTCCAGGCTTCTGAAAGAGGGGTCTCTGAAAAATATATTAAAGACTTAATTCTAGCATTAAACAAAAGCTTTGAGTCCTCTCTGAATAAACATGTAAACCGTCTACAATCCAATCTTGACACAGTTAACACTAGGATTGACAATAATGAAAAGACATTAGAAGCTCTAGGGAAAACCTCAGATTCCATTCAAAAACAACAAACTAATGCCCAAAAAGAAATCCTTTTTTTACGAAATAAAGTAGCCGACCTAGAAGACCGCAGTAGGAGGAACAACATTAAATTGAGAGGGATCTCGGAAAAAATTAACCAGCACAATTTACAAAAATATGTTAAAGAGATTTTAATCAAGATTCTGCCATCCATCCCTGAGGTAGAACTAATGATAGATAGAATCCACAGACTCCCGAGGCCTGCATCTATCTCGGCTGAGCTCCCTAGGGACACTATCTTAAGATTCCATTTTTACTCCACCAAAGAAAAATTCTTAAACTATTTTAGGACCAATAAACACCTTCCCCACCCCTATGATCACATCAAATCATATGCAGACCTTTCAAAAGAAACTATCCAAACAAGGAAGGGATTTAATGAAGTTACGACAATTCTGAGACAAAAGGGTGTGGTTTATAGGTGGGGGTTCCCTACTAAGCTTTTGATAATTCATGGTGGGAAGGTAGTAGTAATCCTATCTCCACAAGAGGGGAAAAATTTTCTTAAATCCTTGGACAAGAGAGATGAGGCTCCAGGGTGAAAAATGCAAACTTTAATTGCTATATCACTTACATTATTTGTATGCAGGAGGCTTCCTGCGGAGTTTCACGAGCTTTTCCCCATTTTAGGAAGTTTACCTAAGATTGTGGTAATCTCTTCCTGTTTATTGTTCAGTTTATATTTCCGTTTTTGTTTCTTGTTTTTTGTATTCTTTAGTATATGGTTAAGATATTATCACTCAATGTGAGGGGATTGAATAGTCCCGCTAAGAGGTATCTCGCGTGGAGGGAGATCAGGGGCAGCAGAGCAGATATAATTTGCCTCCAAGAGGTGAAATTGGCTAGGGATGGACACCCCAAGATAGAGAATAAAAATTTCCCATATATATACAAATCTCTTAATGAAAAGAAACGAGCAGGAGTCCTCATACTAATTAAAGACACTATTTCATTCGAAATCATTAACGAATACTCTGATAACGAGGGCAGATATTTGATTCTTACTTGTCTGATAGACAATCAACTAACGACACTTGTGAATGTTTATGCTCCATGTAACGGTCAAATGCGTTTCTTCAATGGTCTCGATAGAAAAATCCAGGAAGTAAAAAAAGGTGTTATTGTTTTGGTGGGTGATTTCAACATTGTTCCTGATGGAGCAATGGATTCCACCTCTCTCACTCGCTCATCATTTCCTGAATTAAAAAATTGGCTTTGCAACCATGAATACCTAGATGTATTCAGATGTTTAAATACATCATCTAAGGAATATACCCATTTCTCAGAGGCACACAAGTCTTTCGCTAGGATTGACTTGTTTCTGACAGATACATTCTCAATTTCGAAATTTAAGAAAATTGAAATTCTCCCCAAAACATTTTCTGATCACTCTCCAATTGTTGCAGAAATTTTCCTTGGTAGGTCGGCGGAGTTCAGATCCCAATGGAGATGCGACTCATCCCTGTTGTTCAACCCAAAATTTAAAAAAGAAATTGAAAAAGCCTTAAATAATTATTTCATAGAAAATGATATAAACAACATTTGCCCATTCACCCTTTGGAATGCGCACAAGGCAGTAATTAGGGGGGTTATGACATATCTGGCCTACAAAAAAAAAAAACTTTCCAAAGAAAAAATCCGTACCATACAATTAGAGTTACAAAAATTGGAAGCAATATTACAAAATTCATCCTCTCCTCCACCAAATATACACTCGGAGATTCTTAAACTAAGAATAGATCTTAGATCGGAGTTATTCAGTGAATACGAAAAATTCGCAAAACTAATGAAATCCAACTATTATTCTTCATATAACAAACCCACTAGACTTATGGCACAAAAATTCAGATCAATTAGGATCAAATGCAAAATCAATAAAATTAACCATGGGGGCAATAAATTGGAACACCCCAAGAAGATCGTTGAAGCATTTGCTAAATATTATTCGTCTATTTACAATCTTAAACTAGATGAACATACCCAACAACCCGACGAACAAGGCATAAATGATTTTCTTGCCCCTCTGGGGTTGCCTAAGATTGCCCCCCAACAACTGTCTAAACTTGAGGCCCCTTTCTCTACGTCTGAAGTCCTGGAAGTAATTAAATCAGTTAAAAAAAAGAAAACTCCGGGCCCCGATGGATTCTCGAATGAATATTACCAAACATTCGCAAATATTATAACCCCACATTTAGTCCGCATATTTGACAAAGCATCCCGGACTGGAGAATTTCCTCAGGAAATGTTACAGGCTAATATAATTTTAATACCCAAACCTAAGGGAGACCCGGAGTCAGTCAAAAATTATAGGCCTATCTCTCTAATAAATACCGATGTCAAACTATATTCAAAAATTATAGCAAATAGACTAAAAAATATCCTCCCAAACATTATTCATAAAGATCAACTCGGGTTTATAGAGGGACGCCAGACTATCGATGGCACTAGGAGAACATTGAACTTGGTAAATTTTATTAAAAGAAAGAAAATCCCCTCTCTCCTCCTGGCTTTAGACGCAGAGAAAGCCTTCGACAGGGTTAATTGGGACTTCCTCAAAGCAACTCTGAATAAATTTGGCTTCAGTGATAATATAATAAAAACTATAATGGCTTTATACACAAACCCTTGCGCTAATGTTTATGCAAATAACCACACTTCAGATCGCATCATGATAACTAACGGAACTAGACAGGGATGCCCACTCTCCCCCCTGTTATTTGCGCTGATTATGGAACCCTTAGCAGAAGCAATAAGAACCAATGATGAGATCCATGGTATCCAAATTGAAGATCACCAATTTAAAATTGGTCTATTCGCTGATGACATTATACTGAGTCTATCAGATCCACTGAACTCTATTAGGGGTGTATTATCTACTATCGAGAATTTCTCTAAAATCTCATTTTACAAAATCAATGAGAACAAATCTAAAATCTTGGATTTCTTTCTAGACGACCTAACCATCTCACGCATTAAGGAAATTTCCCGGTTTGATTGGGAGAAAGAGGATGTTTCATACTTGGGTATTCGTATATCCAGGAACTTTAGGAAGACAGTTGAGTTGAACATACAAAACATTACAAAAAAGACTCAGATCGAATTGAACAATTTTGCGACTCACGAAATTTCATGGGTGGGAAGGATAACACTATTTAAGCTTTTTACTCTTCCAAAGATACTATATATCTTTAGAGCAATACCTTTGCTTGTTCCCTTAAAATTTATTAGGAAACTTCAGTCTATTATAAATAAGTTTGTTTGGAATAAGAAAAGGGCGAGAGTGGCTTCCCATATACTATACAGAAGCAAAGTCAATGGAGGCCTAGCCCTTCCAAATTTAATCAATTATTACTATGCCAATTTAATAAAACAATCCTTTTCTTGGGTTAATTCAAATAACGTCCCAGCTTGGGTAGAAATCGAGACATATTTTAATAAAAACAAAACTCTTTTAAGCGCAATTCTAGAGTGTTTGGGGTCATCTACTCCTTTACGTTATGACTCCCCAATAATCTCCGCAACTCTCTCTGCATGGAAGCAACTGGCTAAGTCGCAGGTTAAGAGAAACAGAAGCCAGAGATACGTTCAATTAAAAAATATTCCTATCAAATTTCTTGGTTTACTAATGGATAAAAAAATCCCGAAAGATTGGATAAAATTTGGTATTAAGGTGATAGGGGATTTGTTCGATGGTAAGAAATTTATAAGCAACGAATATTTAATATCTCAACATAATTTTTCTTGCCAGGATTTGGAACTCCTTCCCTCGATTAAGAAAAATATTTCAAAATTTTTGAAAAAAAAATCTTACATTACAGAATCTACAAGTTTGCTACTTTGCAATCCTAATGTTAAGGTCCATTGGAGATCAAGAAATATATATGATTTTTTGAACGGCTCTGATATTGGAGATAAAACTTCATATATGATTAAATGGGAGAGCGATTTTGATACTCTATTCTCTCTGGAACAATGGGAGCTGGCTCTCAAACAGACATATTCATCCAACATTTGCGCATCTCTACATGAATCCTTTTACAAACTGACATCTAGATGGTACTATACTCCTGTGAAGCTGGCCAGGATGTTCCCAGGTAGATCCCCAGATTGTTGGAGAGATTGCGGATTCACAGGTACACTATTACACGTATTCTGGGAATGTCCTAAAATCAGGCCCATTTGGATAGAAATCTCTAGAACAATTAATATTCTGACTAAACAGAACATCACCCTTACGCCACAGATGGCATTATTGTCCATAGGTTTAGAAGTGATTCATACATCTCATATCCCAACAGTTATCCACCTTTTTCTAATAACTAAAAATGCCATAGCATCCTTATGGAACGAAGAGGCTACTCCCAAAATTAGTGATATTGTAGACAAGATGTCATTACATTGCTCATACGAAAAAAGCCATGCTTTGGCAAATGACTACTTCAGTACATATAGCAAAAGGTGGAATTCTTGGATAAGATTTACCTCTGATCAGAATTTCTCCTAATTGAACTGCTCTTGGTCTCTCCCACTATGTGATTTTTTTTATTTTTATTGCTGATATCTCTCCTCTCTGAATTTATCTGGTAAAAACGCGCTTTACTCTCTTAAAACAGAAAACAATGTAACTCATTACGTTAGTTTATTATAAGATTATCTCTTGGTTCTCTGACAATTTATCACACTACTGTTAAGTGTTTATATTATTAGGTGTATTGTTACTCCTACTGATCTACTCAATGTAATACATTACTGTTATTTTGTATATTATCCTGAACCCTACCGTCAATAATATGCTGTAAAAACAATACTGTTAACTTTATGTAAAATTTCAATAAAGTTATTGAAAATGGAGAAAATTCAAAACATTCATTATTCAATAGAGCCCAATAGCAAAAACCAGCGTTTTGAATGAAGAATCACATTTCTTGGTAGAATCATGCAGGATTGAAATTTTTGATGGTTTTTTACTCCTCTCAACAGCCCAAACAAGTTTCTAAAAGGATGAGTTTGCAACTACTTTACTTTTGGAGAAAATTCAAAACATTCATTATTCAATAGGGCCCAAACTATCAAAAACCAGCGGTTTCAATGAACACACATTTCTTGGTAGAATCATGCAGGACTGAAATTTTTGATGTTTTTCTACTCCTCTCATGAGCCCAAACAAGTCTCTAAAAGCATGAGTTTGCAACTACTTTACTTTTGGAGAAAATTCAAAACATTCATTATTCAATAGAGCCCAATAGCAAAAACCAGCGTTTTGAATGAAGAATCACATTTCTTGGTAGAATCATGCAGGATTGAAATTTTTGATGGTTTTTTACTCCTCTCAACAGCCCAAACAAGTTTCTAAAAGGATGAGTTTGCAACTACTTTACTTTTGGAGAAAATTCAAAACATTCATTATTCAATAGGGCCCAAACTATCAAAAACCAGCGGTTTGAATGAACACATTTCTTGGTAGAATCATGCAGGACTGAAATTTTTGATGTTTTTCTACTCCTCTCATGAGCCCAAACAAGTCTCTAAAAGCATGAGTTTGCAACTACTTTACTTTTGGAGAAAATTCAAAACATTCATTATTCAATAGAGCCCAATAGCAAAAACCAGCGTTTTGAATGAAGAATCACATTTCTTGGTAGAATCATGCAGGATTGAAATTTTTGATGGTTTTTTACTCCTCTCAACAGCCCAAACAAGTTTCTAAAAGGATGAGTTTGCAACTACTTTACTTTTGGAGAAAATTCAAAACATTCATTATTCAATAGGGCCCAAACTATCAAAAACCAGCGGTTTGAATGAACACATTTCTTGGTAGAATCATGCAGGACTGAAATTTTTGATGTTTTTCTACTCCTCTCATGAGCCCAAACAAGTCTCTAAAAGCATGAGTTTGCAACTACTTTACTTTTGGAGAAAATTCAAAACATTCACTATTCAATAGAGCCCAATAGCAAAAATCAGGTTTTGAATGAAGAATCACATTTCTTGGTAAAATCATGCAGGATTGAAATTTTTGATGGTTTTTTACTCCTCTCAACAGCCCAAACAAGTTTCTAAAAGGATGAGTTTGCAACTACTTTACTTTTGGAGAAAATTCAAAACATTCATTATTCAATAGGGCCCAAACTATCAAAAACCAGCGGTTTCAATGAACACACATTTCTTGGTAGAATCATGCAGGACTGAAATTTTTGATGTTTTTCTACTCCTCTCATGAGCCCAAACAAGTCTCTAAAAGCATGAGTTTGCAACTACTTTACTTTTGGAGAAAATTCAAAACATTCATTATTCAACAGAGCCCAATAGCAAAAACCAGCGTTTTGAATGAAGAATCACATTTCTTGGTAGAATCATGCAGGATTGAAATTTTTGATGGTTTTTTACTCCTCTCAACAGCCCAAACAAGTTTCTAAAAGGATGAGTTTGCAACTACTTTACTTTTGGAGAAAATTCAAAACATTCATTATTCAATAGGGCCCAAACTATCAAAAACCAGCGGTTTCAATGAACACACATTTCTTGGTAGAATCATGCAGGACTGAAATTTTTGATGTTTTTCTACTCCTCTCATGAGCCCAAACAAGTCTCTAAAAGCATGAGTTTGCAACTACTTTACTTTTGGAGAAAATTCAAAACATTCATTATTCAATAGAGCCCAATAGCAAAAACCAGCGTTTTGAATGAAGAATCACATTTCTTGGTAGAATCATGCAGGATTGAAATTTTTGATGGTTTTTTACTCCTCTCAACAGCCCAAACAAGTTTCTAAAAGGATGAGTTTGCAACTACTTTACTTTTGGAGAAAATTCAAAACATTCATTATTCAATAGGGCCCAAACTATCAAAAACCAGCGGTTTGAATGAACACATTTCTTGGTAGAATCATGCAGGACTGAAATTTTTGATGTTTTTCTACTCCTCTCATGAGCCCAAACAAGTCTCTAAAAGCATGAGTTTGCAACTACTTTACTTTTGGAGAAAATTCAAAACATTCATTATTCAATAGAGCCCAATAGCAAAAACCAGCGTTTTGAATGAAGAATCACATTTCTTGGTAGAATCATGCAGGATTGAAATTTTTGATGGTTTTTTACTCCTCTCAACAGCCCAAACAAGTTTCTAAAAGGATGAGTTTGCAACTACTTTACTTTTGGAGAAAATTCAAAACATTCATTATTCAATAGGGCCCAAACTATCAAAAACCAGCGGTTTGAATGAACACATTTCTTGGTAGAATCATGCAGGACTGAAATTTTTGATGTTTTTCTACTCCTCTCATGAGCCCAAACAAGTCTCTAAAAGCATGAGTTTGCAACTACTTTACTTTTGGAGAAAATTCAAAACATTCACTATTCAATAGAGCCCAATAGCAAAAATCAGGTTTTGAATGAAGAATCACATTTCTTGGTAAAATCATGCAGGATTGAAATTTTTGATGGTTTTTTACTCCTCTCAACAGCCCAAACAAGTTTCTAAAAGGATGAGTTTGCAACTACTTTACTTTTGGAGAAAATTCAAAACATTCATTATTCAATAGGGCCCAAACTATCAAAAACCAGCGGTTTCAATGAACACACATTTCTTGGTAGAATCATGCAGGACTGAAATTTTTGATGTTTTTCTACTCCTCTCATGAGCCCAAACAAGTCTCTAAAAGCATGAGTTTGCAACTACTTTACTTTTGGAGAAAATTCAAAACATTCATTATTCAACAGAGCCCAATAGCAAAAACCAGCGTTTTGAATGAAGAATCACATTTCTTGGTAGAATCATGCAGGATTGAAATTTTTGATGGTTTTTTACTCCTCTCAACAGCCCAAACAAGTTTCTAAAAGGATGAGTTTGCAACTACTTTACTTTTGGAGAAAATTCAAAACATTCATTATTCAATAGGGCCCAAACTATCAAAAACCAGCGGTTTCAATGAACACACATTTCTTGGTAGAATCATGCAGGACTGAAATTTTTGATGTTTTTCTACTCCTCTCATGAGCCCAAACAAGTCTCTAAAAGCATGAGTTTGCAACTACTTTACTTTTGGAGAAAATTCAAAACATTCATTATTCAATAGAGCCCAATAGCAAAAACCAGCGTTTTGAATGAAGAATCACATTTCTTGGTAGAATCATGCAGGATTGAAATTTTTGATGGTTTTTTACTCCTCTCAACAGCCCAAACAAGTTTCTAAAAGGATGAGTTTGCAACTACTTTACTTTTGGAGAAAATTCAAAACATTCATTATTCAATAGGGCCCAAACTATCAAAAACCAGCGGTTTGAATGAACACATTTCTTGGTAGAATCATGCAGGACTGAAATTTTTGATGTTTTTCTACTCCTCTCATGAGCCCAAACAAGTCTCTAAAAGCATGAGTTTGCAACTACTTTACTTTTGGAGAAAATTCAAAACATTCACTATTCAATAGAGACCAATAGCAAAAATCAGGTTTTGAATGAAGAATCACATTTCTTGGTAAAATCATGCAGGATTGAAATTTTTGATGGTTTTTTACTCCTCTCAACAGCCCAAACAAGTTTCTAAAAGGATGAGTTTTCAACTACTTTACTTTTGGAGAAAATTCAAAACATTCATTATTCAATAGGGCCCAAACTATCAAAAACCAGCGGTTTCAATGAACACACATTTCTTGGTAGAATCATGCAGGACTGAAATTTTTGATGTTTTTCTACTCCTCTCATGAGCCCAAACAAGTCTCTAAAAGCATGAGTCACTAGACAGGACCATTATCATTATTATATTTTAAAGTTGCCCCAACCAAAGTCTAATAAGTGAGCGCATCTAGAGTTGATGTGTAACAAGCGCAATCATTCCATTAAGCCCTACTAAATGCATAAATGCACAATATGAGAACAGAGCAGTCTCATAGAAAATTAATGATACCAAGGTAAATGCAGTTAGATAAAGGATGCTATATAGGGGCTCATACTGTATATAGGAGCTATATGGGGACTCACACTGTATATAGGAGGCAAACACTGTATTCAGGAGGCTATATGTGGGCTCATACTGTATATAGGAAGCGATTTGCAGGCTCATGCTGTTTATAGGAAGCGATGTGCAGGCTCATACTGTACATAGGAGGCTATGTGGATGCTCATACTGTTTATAGGAAGCAATGCGCAGGCTCATACTGTACATAGGAGGCTATATGTGGATGCTCATACTGTATATAGGAGGCTATATGCGGCCTCATACTGTATATAGGAAGTGATGTACAGGCTCATACTGTATATAGGAGGCTATGTGCAGGCTCATACTGTATATAGGAAGCAATGTGCAGGGTCATACTGTATATAGGAGGCAAAAACTGTATTCAGGAGGCTATATGTGGGTGCTCATACTGTATATAGGAGGCTATATGCGGCCTCATACTGTTTATAGGAAGCGATGTGCAGGCTCATACCTTACATAGGAGGCTATATGTGGCCTCATACTGTATATAGGAAGTGATGTGCAGGCTCATACTGTATATAGGAGGCTATGTGGGCTCATATTGTATATAGGAAGCAATGTGCAGGCTCATACTGTATATAGGAGAATATATGCGGCCTCATACTGTGTATAGAAGGCTATATGCGGCCTCATACTGTATACAGGAGGCTATGTGGGCTCATACTGTATATAGGAGGCTATATGCAGCCTCATACTGTATATAGGAAGCGATGTACAGGCTCATACTGTATATAGGAGGCTATGTGCAGGCTCATACTGTATATAGGAAGCAATGTGCAGGCTCATACTGTATATAGGAGGTAAACACTGCATTCAGGTGGCTATATGTGGGTGCTCATACTGTATATAGGAGGCTATATGCGGCCTCATACTGTATATAGGAAGCGAAGTACAGGCTCATACTGTATATAGGAGGCTATATGCAGCATCATACTGTATACAGAAGGCTATATGTGGGTGCTCATACTGTATATAGGAGGCTATATGTGGCCTCATACTGTATATAGGAAGCGATGTGCAGGCTCATACTCTATATAGAAGGCTATATGGGGACTCACACTGTATATAGGAGGCAAATACTGTATTCAGGAGGCTATATGTGGGCTCATACTGTTTATAGGAAGCGATGTGCAGGCTCATACTGTTTATAGGAAGCGATTTGCAGGCTCATACTGTACATAGGAGGTTATGTGGATGCTCATACTGTTTATAGGAAGCAATGCGCAGGCTCATACTGTACAAAGGAGGCTATATGTGGGTGCTCATACTGTATATAGGAGGCTATATGCGGCCTCATACTGTATAGAGGAAATGATGCACAGGCTCATACTGTTTATAGGAGGCTATGTGCAGGCTCATACTGTATATAGGAAGCAATGTGCAGGCTCATGCTGTATATAGGAGGCAAAAACTGTATTCAGGAGGCTATATGTGGGTGCTCATACTGTATATAGGAGGCTATATGCGGCCTCATACTGTATATAGGAAGCGATGTGCAGGCTCATACCGTACATAGGAGGCTATATGTGGCCTCATACTGTATATAGGAAGCGATGTGCAGCCTCATACTGTATATAGGAGGCTATGTGGGCTCATATTGTATATAGGAAGTAATGTGCAGGCTCATACTGTATATAGGAGACTATATGCGGCCTCATACTGTATATAGAAGGCTATATGCGGCCTCATACTGTATACAGGAGGCTATGTGGGCTCATACTGTATATAGGAGGCAATATGCAGCCTCATACTGGATATAGGAAGCGATGTACAGGCTCATACTGTATATAGTATAAAGTGCAAATACATCCCAAATACTGGAAAAAAATTCTTCAAAGGCTCAACTCACTGGAAATATAATAGCAAAAAAAATATCATAAATGAGCTATTAAGCATCACAAGAGATCAAAATTGGAGTTTTTCAGATAAATAATTTATTTAGAATAATTAACAGAGCATAAATGCTAAATGCAAGTTACAGCAGACATAAACACAATATAATTAAACCAGCACCTTATCATTTTCACTTTTAACAGCCAATCAGAGCGATTGTAGACATGTGGGGGTGAAGCCACCCCACCTGTGGAGAAGTACAAAGCCCCCTGTGTGTGTGGGTCGGGTGGGGTCAGAGAAAGGTCAGTCACCCGACCCGCAGGAGGGCAATTAATTCATGACGCCACATAGGCGTCACTGGTCAGATTGGCACAGCTTTTCATGATGCCTATGTGGAGTCATTGGTCGGGAAGGGGTTAAAGGAGCATACACGCCTTTGCACAGTGGGGGTATTAATATTTTCTATGGGACACTAATTTTTGGGGGAGGGAGTAATCATAGTAATGGCACAGTTTTTTAAAATATTGGGGTCAGTATCCTATGCCTCAGGTAAGCAGAGTGGGGAGTTTTTGTAGGTTGGGAATAAATGAGACATCAGTAGAAATGTGAGATGTCAAATGTGTTTTTGTTGTAATCTGTGCAGATGAGTTGTGGCTGGAGAAGTGGTAATGGAGGTCTGGGCCTGATGAAAAAGACAGGAAAAGTGAGCGACCCAAATCAGAAAGATTGTCAGCTGTAAGGTTCTATATATAACTACTGTACTCACGTGTATGTTCTGTGGGACTAGTATCTACCAATATACGATAACAGTAAGATGGTAATATTGCTCTTTTTAGTAGACTATTTTTTTATTTAGTGGCCGCTAAATTTGTTTCAGTCTATGTAGTAGTAGGTGTATGGTGGTGTCATTGGTCTCTGTATAGTGTTTTGTTATGTAAAGGTAATGGTTATATTATATTATGTATTTGCTGAGTAGTGGTGATGGTGGTGGACATTGAGTAGTTTTATTGTTTTGGTCTTTTATAGTAGTAATTTTGATAATATTGGTCTTTGCATTGTATGTTTTTGGTTAGCAACAGTGGTATACTGTACTTATATATCTATAGATGCTCTTTAGATGATTATAGGGGGGTCAGATGGGTAGACATGCACTTTGAGGCATGGACCCCTGAACTTTTAGAACCCTAGCAATGCCCCTGCTGTAATGTGTGTTTACTTGTCAGTGTTTCTAGAGATATATGTATGTTTGTCAGTAAGCTCAGTTATGGTACCATATCTAAGCAGTAAGCTTGGTTCTGGTTCTGTATTGATGTAGTAATCTAGATTCTTGTACCATATGCATGCCGTAAGCTTGGTTCTGTTCCCATATCTGTGAAGTAGACATATTAAGCTTGGTTCTGCTCCCTTATCTCTGTAGTAAACTCGGTTCTGCTCCCTTATCTCTGTAGTAAGATCGGTTATGCTCCCATAGCACTGTAGTAAGCTCGGTTCTGCTCCCATGTCTCTCTCGTAAGGTTGGTTCTGCTCCCTTATCTACGTAGTAAGGCTCGTTTCACACTAGCGTTTGATTACGCAGCGCATCATGCACACGCGCAATGTCCCCCTATCTTTAACATGGTGATCGCAGGGTCTTGCGAATGTACGCGCTCTTCAGCGTTTAGCGTGCGCTGCGCATTTTACAGGTGTGCGCCCAGACGCGACGTACGCTACATGTTGCATTTTTTTTTCCGGCGGCATCGTTAAAAAAATCGCGCTCGCACGTGTGCGCCCAAAAATAGCATTACAGTCTATGTGGTTGCTGATGAGCGCTTGGCACCGCGCACGTCAGCGCCTTGAGCGCAAACGCGATTTGAGTAAACAATGTCTAGACACTTGTCTAGAACTCCCCCTAAACAAGCAACATTGTTTTGGAGGAGTGTACATAAAAGAATGTGTCTTCAGGGTCAGACAATTACTCTACATAATGCCTTGCAGAGACCAGACAAGCATTCTACAAGAGCCTTCTACCTGTGGATTCAAGCTTCAGGAGCCAAAATGTGAGTATTCTTAAAAATAATGTCTGTGTGTCCTGTACAATTTATTATGTACTAATGTATTTTTTGTTTTCTTTTCAGCATGTCTTCTTCCGGATCGGTCTATTCGCCATCTCGGCAAGAACTGGCCCTCCTGCGGGTCGGGTCGGGTGACTGATCTTTCAGTGACCCCACCCGACCCACACACACAGGGGGCTTTGTACTTCTCCACAGGTGGGGTGGCTTCACCCCCACATGTCTACAATCGCTCTGATTGGCTGTTAAAAGTGAAAATGATAAGGTGCTGGTTTAATTATATTGTGTTTATGTCTGCTGTAACTTGCATTTAGCATTTATGCTCTGTTAATTATTCTAAATAAATTATTTATCTTGAAAAACTCCAATTTTGATCTCTTGTGATGCTTAATAGCTCATTTATGATATTTTTTTTGCTATTATATTTCCAGTGAGTTGAGCTTTTGAAGAATTTTTTCCAGTATTTGGGATATATTTGCACTTTATACTATATACAGTATGAGCCTGTACATCGCTTCCTATATACAGTATGAGGCTGCATATTGCCTCCTATATACAGTATGAGCCCACATAGCCTCCTGTATACAGTATGAGGCCGCATATAGCCTTCTATATACAGTATGAGGCCGCATATAGTCTCCTATATACAGTATGAGCCTGCACATTACTTCCTATATACAATATGAGCCCACATAGCCTCCTATATACAGTATGAGGCTGCACATCGCTTCCTATATACAGTATGAGGCCACATATAGCCTCCTATGTACGGTATGAGCCTGCACATCGCTTCCTATATACAGTATGAGGCCGCATATAGCCTCCTATATACAGTATGATCACCCACATATAGCCTCCTGAATACAGTTTTTGCCTCCTATATACAGCATGAGCCTGCACATTGCTTCCTATATACAGTATGAGCCTGCACATAGCCTCCTATAAACAGTATGAGCCTGTACATCATTTCCTCTATACAGTATGAGGCCGCATATAGCCTCCTATATACAGTATGAGCACCCACATATAGCCTCCTTTGTACAGTATGAGCCTGCGCATTGCTTCCTATAAACAGTATGAGCATCCACATAGCCTCCTATGTACAGTATGAGCCTGCAAATCGCTTCCTATAAACAGTATGAGCCTGCACGTCGCTTCCTATAAACAGTATGAGCCCACATATAGCCTCCTGAATACAGTATTTGCCTCCTATATACAGTGTGAGTCCCCATATAGCCTTCTATATACAGTATGAGCCTGCACATCGCTTCCTATATACAGTATGAGGCCACATATAGCCTTCTATATACAGTATGAGCACCCACATATAGCCTCCTGTATACAGTATGATGCTGCATATAGCCTCCTATATACAGTATGAGGCCGCATATAGCCTCCTATATACAGTATGAGCCTGTACTTCGCTTCCTATATACAGTATGAGGCCGCATATAGCCTCCTATATACAGTATGATCACCCACATATAGCATCCTGAATGCAGTGTTTACCTCCTATATACAGTATGAGCCTGCACATTGCTTCCTATATACAGTATGAGCCTGCAAATAGCCTCCTATATACAGTATGAGCCTGTACATCACTTCCTATATACAGTATGAGGCCGCATATAGCTTCCTATATACAGTATGAGCACACACATATAGCCTCCTATGTACAGTATGAGCCTGCGCATTGCTTCCTATAAACAGTATGAGCCTGCACATCGCTTCCTAAAAACAGTATGAGCCTGCAAATCGCTTCCTATATACAGTATGAGCCTGCGCATTGCTTCCTATAAACAGTATGAGCATCCACATAGCCTCCTATGTACAGTATGAGCCTGCACATCGCTTCCTAAACAGTATGAGCCTGCACATCGCTTCCTAAAAACAGTATGAGCCTGCAAATCGCTTCCTATATACAGTATGAGCCTGCACATTGCTTTCTATATACAGTATGAGCCTGTACATCACTTCCTATATACAGTATGAGGCTGCATATAGCCTCCTATATACAGTATGAGCCCACATAGCCTCCTGTATACAGTATGAGGCCGCATATAGTCTCCTATATACAGTATGAGCCTGCACATTGCTTCATATATACAATATGAGCCCACATAGCCTCCTACAGTATATACAGTATGATCACCCACATATAGCCTCCTGAATACAGTTTGTGCCTCCTATATACAGTATGAGCCTGTACTTCACTTCATATATACAGTATGAGGCCGCATATAGCCTCATATAGCTATACAGTATGAGCATCCACATATAACCTCCTATGTACAGTATGAGCCTGCGCATTGCTTCCTATAAACAGTATGAGCATCCACATAGCCTCCTATGTACAGTATGAGCCTGCACATCGCTTCCTATAAACAGTATGAGCCTGCAAATTGCTTCCTATATACAGTATGAGCCCACATATAGCCTCTTGAATACAGTGTTTGCCTCCTATATACAGTGTGTCCCCATATAGCCTCCTATATACAGTATGAGCACTCACATATAGCCTCCTGAATACATTGTTTGCCACCATATTGCCTCCTATATACAGTGTGAGTCCCCATATAGCTCCTATATACAGTATGAGCCCCTATATAGCATCCCATATCTAACTGCATTTACCTTGGTATCATTAATTTTCTATGAGACTGCTGTGTTCTCATATTGTGCATTTATGCATTTAGTAGGGCTTAATGGAATGATTGCGCTTGTTACACATCAACTCTAGATGCGCTCACTTATTAGACTTTGGTTGGGGCAACTTTAAAATATAATAATGATAATGGTCCTGTCTAGTGACAAGTTTATTTTACAGGCTTCTGGAGAAAGGCACAATACCAGTCATTCAAGGGTTAATTCTTTGGAACACTGAGAGGGACTTTCTAGCCAATGAAACCACAGTATAAAACACCTGTGATAACTATGGCAACTGCGCTGATGTCATAAACACATGCATCTATGATGCAGGAGAAGATTCCAGAACCATAAGTCATTCAGCCGTAGACGGAAGCCATACTTGATGTGTCTGGAGACCTGGAGCTTCATCACTCCACAATGGGAGGAAGGGGACACCGCCTAGCCAGCCAGATCAGCCATAGCGCCTAGCCAGCCAGATCAGCCATAGCGCCTAGCCAGCCAGATCAGCCATACCGCCTAGCCAGCCAGATCAATGGGGTGACAGATGTTGCAGCCAGATCTCCCTCACGTCCGGTACTCGCCGCCTTCACTTTATGTGTACGGCCTGGAGAGGTCGCATTAGGCTTCTCCAAAACAAATATGACACAATGTACAAATTCAGGTACAATTTGCTGTTACATGTTGGCACTAACCTTCTAAGCCCAAGGGAAGGGCAGTCCTGCAGCCATGGTTCCCTAGAGGTTTCCACCACAGGGGGTTTTTCCTCTCCTGAGTGCTGAAGGACGATTCTTCGTGAGTCGGGGGTTCTGCCATTTTCAGTGTCTCTTTCATAGTAATTGGCTGATTCTAAATTTCAGACAGTGAAAGAAATAATAATGATGAGATTTGGAATAAAATTCGGTCAATTTAACATCCAATAAAAGTGTTTTGTGTGTTTCTTTCACAATCTTCGGTTGGTGAGATTTTGTTGGGGATCAGGATCCAGCATCTATGATCAAGCCATGAAGCCAGATATGAAGTCAGAGCAATTTAACCCTGCGCTGGAAGACAGGATGGAGCAGAGATGACAAAGTGTGACTGCACAATTAGCACAAGTTCACACTCTTCCTCCCATTCAGATACATGAGGGGATTCAGGGCCGAGTTGGGACTAAAAAGCAGCCCTGGCACACAAAATTCACCAGCCCACATACAATAAGTGTCCTCAACCCAAATCGTAGAACACTGATAGGTCATGTAGGATTTTGCTTTATCCGTTACCAGGGCCGAAACAAAGTATTTTGGGTGCCCAAGGCAGATGAAGCCGAAGGCGCCCATTTTGCATTTCTACCCAGCTAATTCTTCCCTTTTCCATTAGGTCTATGACATCATGTGATTAATAACTGATTATCTGAATCCTTCTAAGTCAGGCCCATATACATTTGTATCTCCTTAACAATGGTAAGGAGATGCTGGGAGTTATCAGTCTTTATCAGACTGTGGACTATACAGGAACCATAGTACTGATGAGACGCAGTCAGTACCAATAGCTAAAAATGTACATCCTGGTACCTTATAGGTGACCTCTTCTCTGATTGAGTCTTTTCTTTCTCTTAGGCCTGTTTCACACTTCAGTTTTCTGGCGTTAGTCAAAATCCGCCAGTGTGCAAAAACAGATCCGTTTCCGTTTTGTGGCAAACGGATGCAACTGGATCCGTTTTTTGTACGGATCCGCTTTAGACGCTAGTGCATGAAATTTAAAGTAAGGCCTGTTTCACGAGAGAGAGAGAGATTTGGCTGCCACAGAATGGGATTTGGGGTTAAATATCATGAAAGGACATTCATTCGGGCATGCTCAGTATAAAAAGGAGGATCCGATGGCAGATTCTGTCAATTGACGGTTGGCAACGGATCCACCGCCTTTTCTCATCCACATCTCGCTTCTTAAGGCCCCTTTCACACTCCAGTCTTTTGCAATCAGTCACAATCCGTCAAAGTGTTCAGATCCGTCAAGTGGACGGATCCTGCGTATATTGCAAAAAACTGATGCACTGGATCTGTTTTTATGACTGATCCGTTGTAGCAGCCTTGCTGTAGGAATTAAAGAAACAGAATTCTGGAGCGAGAGAGAGAGAGAAGGATTTTGTGCCAGAATAGAAAAAGCAGCCGCAGGGGTTAAAATAAAGGAAGAAAAATGATTCCGGGCATGCTCAGTTTTAAAAGATGGAATCCGTCGCTATCCGACTTTTCGACGTACACAAAAAATGTTCATCTGTCCGTTGTCTCTGGCCGACGGACAGAGATTTTCTGACGGATCCGTTGGATGACAGATGAAACGTGTGGCCATCCATCACAATCTGTCACTAATACAAGTCTATGAGAAAAAAAACGGATCCAGCATGAAAAAATGATGGAAAGCCAAAATTAGAGTTGAGCGAAACGGATCGAAAAATTTCAAAAGTCGCCGACTTTTGGCAAAGTCGGGTTTCATGAAATGAAACCCGACCCTAGGATGAGGTCGGCCACGAGGTCGGCGACTTACGCGCCAAAGTCGCGTTTCAAAAGTTTGTTTTGCGCTCTTTTTCAGCCAATCAGGATCCACGGACACTGTGGGCAACGTGATGACATAGGCAGGGGTCACCACCATCTTTCAGAAGGGCATGCAAGTGATTGGCTTGCTTTGGTGGGCGTCACAGGGGGTATAAAAGGGCGTGCACGCCGACCGCCATGTTCCTCATGCTGATCTCAGAATAGGGAGAGCTGCTGCTGATTCTGTAGGGAGAGCGTTAGGCAGGGAAGAAGACACCAAAAACTGCTTCTGCTGCTAGCGATTTTGCCTGTACAACACACCAGTCACTGTGTGTGCAGTGCAAGGGGAGGCTATATTTTGCTGGATCAGCGGTGTTGGTTGTTAGGCTGCCTTCTAAGGCTTCCTGACGGCTGCATTGCTGTTTACCCACTGCTCTGCAAACTGCTTTTTTAAAAGCAATCCCAATTTTTTTTTTTGTCCTGCTGAGGTACTGAGCGTGCATTTTTTCACACCATACAGCGGTGCACACTCCTCACACAGTACCGTGTAACGGCTGTTATCACAGCCACAGTGAAGCTATCTGTGTGTCACTCTGTAAGAATAAGTTGAGGACATGTTCCGTTCTTACAGACCTGCACCTTCTAGTTTTGTCTAGCTTTCAAACAGTTAAATATATTTGCTGTTTGATCACATTCAAAACTATAGAGAGACAGCGTGTGTCAGTCCGTATACTTAAAAAACACGGAGTTTGACAATTTTACGTACACCGGACAGCCGTGTACGTGCACGCTCCTCTCAGTACCGTGTAACGGCTGTTATCACGGCCACAGTGAAGCTGTGTGTCACTCTGTAAGAATAAGTCGAGGACATGTTCCATTCTTACAGACCTGCACCTTCTAGTTTTGTCTAGCTTTCAAACAGTTAAATATATTTGCTGTGTGATCACATTCAGAACTATAGAGAGACAGCGTGTGTCAGTCCGTATACTTAAAAAACACGGACCTTGACAATTTTACGTACACCGGACAGCCATGTATGTGCACGCTCCTCTCAGTACCGTGTAACGGCTGTTATCACGGCCACAGTGAAGCTATCTGTGTGTCACTCTGGAAGGATAAGTGGAGGACTTGTTCCGTTCTTACAGACTCTAGGGAGATTCCTATTCTGCCCAATTCTATATACACCTTGTAGTTTGTGATACACTAGCCAATTTCTGCCTGTGACATAGCGCTGTGATATTCAGTGGGCCTCACACAATCCATAAGTGTCCAGTGTCCACAAGTGTGTGCAGAAATTCAAAATCTCCCTTATCCTGTAGTCACTTTTTTCACACCTGTGCCATCGAGCCTGTGACATAGCGCTGTGATATTCAGTGGGCCTCACGCAATCCAAAAGTGTACAGTGTCCACAAATGTGTGCAGAAATTCAAAATCTCCCCTGTCCTATAGACACCTTGTACCTTGTTTTACATTACTATATAGTTTGTTGGATTTTGTCTACATTTCTACCAAAAATGAGGAAGGCTGGTGGAAGAGGCTGTGGGATTGGGCGGGGGTTGGCAGCTGGTAATGATGGTGTTGGTGGTGGATCTGATGGTAGTGGCAAAAGCAAAATAGGACCGAATGCAGGAGGTGTTGAGCCTGTGTCATCATCTGGCTCCACAAGGCCTCGAAGGCTTACTTTTCTAGGAGTTGGCAAACCGATTTTAAAGCCAGAGCTTCAGGAAAAAGTTTTGGCTTACATTGCTGACTCAGCCTCCAGCTCTATCGCCTCCTCTTCTGAAGTTGTAAAAAATAAAAGCACTGAGTCGTCATTGGAGGCTCATGTTCATGAACCACAAATTTCCTTGTGTCCTTCACCCCAACCAAGATTGAAGGATGACGCAGGCCATACTACTGATTACTCCATGGAGCTGTTTTCACATACCATGCCTGGATTATCAAGTGAAATGGTGAATTACCCAGGCCAAGATGAATCTGACATCGAGTGCCCTGATGCACAGCCACTGATAGATGATTCTGCTGGTACATTCACTCAGAGCACTACATTGTCCTCGCAGTGTACAGAGCCAGATTCTGACCCTGATGAGACTCAGGTGCCCCTTCCCGCACACTATACCACCATACACGGTGACACAGAGGAAGGTGCACATGACATTGAAGAGGAGGTGATGGATGATCCAGTTGCTGACCCAGATTGGCATCCATTGGGGGAAGAGGGTGCTGCTTCCAATAGCTCAGATGAGGAGCATCCACAGCAGACATCGACATCGCAACAGCTGTTATCTGGCAGGCACGGAGCACTCCAAAGACAGGTTCCAAAAATCAAAAGAGTTGCTGGACAGCTTGTCCAGAGGGTCAAAATATCACAGCGTGCTAGGCCGCAAAATGTCTGCCAAAGTAGGAAGAGTGCAGTGTGGCACTTTTTTGAACAAAATCCTCATGATCAGGCCAAGGTTATCTGTAAGAAGTGCGCAAAGACCTTTAGCCGAGTGAAAAATCTAAAAAATTTGAATACCAGTTGCATGCTTAGACATTCAACCACCATGCACTTGCAAGCGTGGACACAACACCAAACCTCAAGTACCACATGTGCAACTGATCACAAAGAAGGTAGTCAGCAATGCTACATTGTTTCCCCCACTGTAAGCCCACCGGTTAGCACAGCAGCAAATGTTGAGGTGTTGTTCCAAGGCCACAGCAGTCAGGGAATCCCACTGTTATATCAACGAAAGACTGAATCTAGGCCATCAGAAAGAACACCAACTCCATCACCATCATCAACCCTCTCTCAGTCCGCCCTGTCCACTGCTACTTCCACCATATGCAGCTCTCAAGTCCAGCTCACCCTCCCAGACACTATGAGTAGGTCAAGAAAGTACTCAGTCTCTCATCCGCGTACACTGGGTTTGAACGCCCACATTGCCAAACTAATCTCATTTGAGATGATGCCCTATCGGTTGGTGGAAAGCGCAGCTTTCCGCGAACTCATGGCCTATGCAGTACCACGCTATGACCTACCCAGTCACCACTTCTTCTCTCGCAAAGCCATCCCAGCCCTCCACCATCATGTGAAAGACCGCATTGTCCATGCACTCAAGCAGTCAGTGAGTGGCAAGGTGCACCTCACAACTGATGCATGGTCCAGTCGGCATGGCCAGGGCCGTTACGTGTCCATCACTGCGCACTGGGTTAATGTGGTGGATGCAGGGTCCACAGGGGACAGCGGTGGTGGGACAGTGCTGCCTAGCCCACGGTATAGGAAACAGTTGGCTGTAGGCGTTCGATCCTCCTCCTCCTCCTCCTCCAGATGCGAAAGCTCGTCCACAAAGCGCAGTCGTACGAGCACTCCATCTGCAGCTGCCACTGTTGCACACGAGGTGTCCCCCTATCGAGCAGCTAGTGGAAAGCATCAGCAGGCTGTGTTACAGATGATGTGTTTGGGCGACAGACACACCGCCGAGGTGCTCGCCGAGTACTTCCAGCGACAAACTGAGTCATGGCTGGGCAGTGTACATCTTGAGGCAGGCAAGGTAGTTAGTGATAACGGCCGTAATTTTGTGGCAGCCATAGCCCTTTCAATACTCAGCCACATACCTTGCTTGGCTCACACCTTGAACCTGGTGGTGCAGTGCTTCCTCAATAATTATCCGGAGTTAACAGCCCTGCTCCAGAAGGTGCGAAGACTGTGCGCGCACATCCGCCGGTCGCCTGTACACTCCATTCGTATGCAGAAGCTGCAGTGATTGCTCCACCTTCCCAACCACCGCCTCATTATCGACATTGCAACAAGGTGGAACTCCACCCTGCACATGGTTGAGCGGCTGTGCGAGCAGAGGCAGGCCATAATGCATTTGTGGGAGGATACACGGCCAGGCACTTTGAGAGCAGACATGGAGTTGACAGGTGTGCAGTGGTCGAAGCTAAAAGACCTCTGTAAAGTCCTTCAGTGTTTTGAGGAATGCACACGGCTGGTAAGCGCAGATGACGCCATCCTAAGCATGAGCATCCCACTTATGCGTCTGCTCATGCAAACTTTGACGCACCTTAAGGAGCAGGTGTCTGCAGCCAATGTTGACGAGGAGGGAATCCTTGATGACATTCAGCCATTGTCTGCTCAGGGACCTCTCCTGGACGAGGTGGAGGAAGAAGAGGAGGAGGAGGATGATGATGGGGATGATTACTTAGGGGAGGAGGATGCATCTCGTGGGGCAAGTGAAAATGTTGGCGTGGTAAGGTCTGGTACAGGGTTTGTGCGTGACTGGAGGGATGTGGATTTGCCAGAAAGTGCTCCTCCAACCAGCACTCGCAGTGCATCATTGACACCGGGAACATTGGCCCACATGTCAGATTATGCCTTGCAGATCCTAAAAAGGGACCCCCGCATTGCCAAAATGATGAACGATGACGACTACTGGTTGGCCAGCATCCTGGATCCACGCTATAAAGGCAAATTACAAAACATCATGCCACAGGAGAACCTTGACCTAATATTGGCTAATAAACAAGCAACTCTGGTAAATCGGTTGCTTGAGGCATTCCCAGCACACAGCAGCGGTGATGTTTCTCACACGAGCCGTACGGGCCGGGGGCAGCTTGGCAGAGGTGTTCGTGGTGCACACAGCAGAAGTGGCGTTGGAGACAGGGGTTTCATGACAATGTTGTGGACTGATTTTTCAAGTACCACTCACACAACTGGTAATACTGCATCGATGGAAAGTGACAGGAGACAGCAGTTGTCAACTATGGTTACAAACTACTTTTCCTCCCATATCGATGTTCTCCCACACAGGTCATTCCCCTTTGACTATTGGGCCGCTAAACTGGACACCTGGCCTGAATTGGCACAATATGCCTTACAGGAGCTCGCTTGCCCAGCTGCAAGTGTGCTATCGGAAAGAGTCTTCAGTGCAGCTGGATCAATCCTGACAGAAAAAAGGACCCGTCTGTCAACCCAAAATGTGCATGATCTAACCTTCATTAAAATGAACCATGCATGGGTTTCCAAGGATTTTGTCCCACCTTCCCTTGATGACACATAGGTTGCCAGAAAAATGGCTTGCTTTGGTTATCCTCGTATTCCGCGAACTTGATCTATTTCACCTTTTGCAGCAGCTGAATGTCCCACATCAACATATGCCACTTTGTAAACCTCCCTAACTGGGCTGCCCCCCCCAATGGCCGGGGTCACCACCTAGCACCTGAAACCGTGCAAGTGCCGTTGCCCTGGACAGGTGGGTGGGCCGACTCTTGGGCGCGGGCACTGGCACAGGGTCCCTCATAGTGCAATCAAGTGTCTCTGACGGTGGTGGTGCACACCCGCCGTCAGACACACCGCCATACTATGAGGGGCCCAGGGCCAGTACCGATGCCCACGAGTGTGCCCCCCTTGCTTGGGCAGGGCCCCAGCAATTGCAATGTTTACCTCTCCCTGCTCCTCTGCTGTGTAGTCTGGTCTGTCAAATCCTTCACTGGGACTGCCACTACAAATTGATTGAACTGAAAGATGATGGTTAAGATGTAGCTATGCCCTGTCCTGCTGTCCGGGCTCTAGCTCCAGAGAGCCTGCCTCCTGATGTATAGACATATATTTTGAATGTGTACGCTATCCATACATGTTATCCGGGGATACGGTACCCTTTCTAACCTTTGTGCAATCACGTGCAATCCATACTGGGCCTAACACCGTCTGAGCCTGCCTCCTGATGTATAGACATATATTTTGAATGTGTACGCTATCCATACATGTTATCTGGGGATACGGTACCCTTTCTCACCTTTGTGCAATCACGTGTAATCCATACTGGGCGTGAGAACGGCTGGCGAGCTGTTAAGCAAGCTACAGCACCTGTGGTTTGCACACATAAGTTTTTAATTTTTTCAGGAATGACGGTTAGGCCTAATTCCGGAACTGCGGTTGACCTGCACTTACTGGGAAATCATCGTTCGCGGGTAATAATTGTAATCAGTGATCCCCATCACTAACGTTGTTCGGCGGGTTATCTGCACCTGTAAGCGACAAACGCTGGCCTTTTCAGTGTAGCGCACATGCAGCCACGGACATGTAAGGGCATGACACACCAGTTATTGGCCAATCTCATGTGCCAGAGCCTCACGTGTCCCTCTAGTAAGCCGGACTCGGACCGCAGGGCATGACGGAGTCTCGTTCGTTAACGGAATTAAGCTTGCAATGTGTGCATCTGTTCTGTAGCTGGCATGGTTGAGGTTTCCCAGGTGGAGTCGAATTTAACCGTAGGCTCCACTCCTGCTGGTGCCCTTCTGGACATTCCTTTAAGGTTCAGCTTTGCAACCATACTGCCCACGTAAAACAAACACTTTGCCTTCATGAACGCTGTTTGGAGGGTCATGACTCGTGGGAATAACGCCGCCCAATCAGTTAACCTACTAGAGAGATCCTTCGTTGCTCCCAAGCATGACATCACACTCCCTAGGAAAAAGGTAATGCCACTGTGGCGACCGTACTCCTGGGGGCGACACAAGTGCACTGATGCCCAGCCACTGCTCGATGAATCTGCTGGTACATTGACCCAGACCACTACATTCCCCTCGCACGCTACACGGCCTGAATCTGACCCTGATGAAACTCAGGTTACCCTTCCCATATACAGTTCCATCTTACACAGTGACAAAGAGGAAGCTGCAGATGAAAGTGCAGGTTCGGCCCACCCGCCATCAGACACACCACCGAACTATCAGGGGCCCTGTGCCAGTGCCGTCGCCAACGAGTGGGCCCCCCCTGCTTGCTCAGGATCACAGCACTTGCAAGGTTGAAATACTGTGCAGTGAGATGGAAGATGGGGACGACGAGGAGTCCAGACTAGTACAGGGATTCCCTAGCGAGGAGACTTATTTGATTGTTTTCAATGTTGGGACAGCAATTTTTGGGGAGCACTATACTCTGGAGGATCATAGATGGGGCCCACCATACACTGGAACATTCCAAAGGTGGACATCAGACACTGGAGCAGCATTTACAGGGCCCATTATACACTAGAGCATTAGAAATGGGGCCCATTATGTTTGGAGCATTATTTGGGCCCATAAGACAGTAGAGCTTCATCCATAGGGACCAACATATACTGTAGCATTATGTGGAGCTCATCATATACTGTTTCAAACATTATATGGGACCAATGATTCTGTATGGAGAAATAGATGGGCCTCGTCATGAGATGTAAAAAGTGAAGTATTTTTCATTGTACTATACCGCTATTTCTCTGCCGTATCGGAGCATGATGAGTTTTGGTATGTGTTAAAGGGGCGCTCTTTCGCTCAGGGCACATGAAAACCTGGAGCCAGCCCCCCCCCCCACAACTTTAGCCAAATAACCCCCATTTTTCAGAGCGTAACTTGTATTATGAAGTTAATTAAGGTTGACAAGCTTAAGTAAGAAGAATTGATGCATTTGGCATTCAAATGGGCACTGTAGGTGTGTTTCCTGTCCTCCTCTCACTGCTGACTTTTATTCCCCATTGACTTACATTGGGTTTCGTGTTTCGGGACGACCCCGACTTTTCCCTATAATCGGACGATCTTGCTCGACCCGACTTTTGGAAAAGTCGGGTTTCACGAAACGAAACTCGACCCTAAAAAAACAAAAGTCGCTCAACTCTATCAACGACCAAAGGGGCGGCAAATTTTTCGACCGCCCCGGGCGCCACAAACAGTTGCTATGCCACTGAGCTGCAGGAATGTATAATGTGTATAAAGTGCACAGTAATAAATGTTCTAAATATTCACTGTCATTACCAAGAATTATCCGTGTTATATGGCCGGAACAAGATGCAGTGCCACCGACGGCGCGCAGGCAGGTAAATAGGATGGTTTTTTTCTTAACAGGAATCATACATACAAAGATAGGGGATAAGGAGCCATGCATACAATGACAGGGACGGGGGAAACATGCATACCACGGTAGGGATGAGTGGTCAATGCACACCCGGCTTATACTCAAGTCAATAAGTTTACCCAGTTTTTCGTGGCAAAAGTTGGTGCCTCGGCTTATACTCGGGTCGGCTTATACTCGAGTATATACGGTAATAGGTAAAACCTGACAAGAATAAACAATAATTTGCAGTTAGCCCAATCGTGGGGATAAATAGCTGAGAAATAAATAGTGATTAGTATATCTTAATAAATATATTGCAATTCGCCCAGTACAAAGCTGTGAAAAAAAAATAGTAGTTACTATTTCCATTAAGTTTTGCACTCAACCAGTTGATTAACCAAGAGTGATGGCATGTACCCGAATAGAATTCTCCTAGAGGCTGCAAATAAGAGCGGCAGGAAGTAAAGGGTTAATTGGTACATAGAACACACAATTGGGTGAAAATATTAAATGGTCATGAGCAATATGTCCCGGCATAAAGAGTGTGATTATATCCTTAGTCCATAGTTAATGCTTGGTATAAACCTGCATTCATAAAATAGTCCAATGTCTATAGCCGTGGGGAGAGCTGCCCCGGCCGATGACGGATACACCAAGTACTTTCTCCAATGAGTGTATTCTCATTTGCACAAGGAAAGACTAGAAGCAATGGGATGAAACTGAATGGGAAGAGACACAGATTAGATATTAGAAAAAACTTTTTGACAGTTAGAGTGATCAATGAGTGGAACAGGCTGCCACGAGAAGTGGTGAGTTCTCCTTCAATGGAAGTCTTCAAACAGAGGCTGGACAGACATCTGACTGGGATGATTTAGCGAATCCTGCTTTGAGCAGGGGGTTGGACCAGATGGCCCAGGAGGTCCCTTCCAACTCTACGATTCTATGATTCTATGAGTGGAGGGCTCGTGCCCTGTGAAATAGCGCGCTGAACAGTACAAGGTGATTTCACCATATATAGTTGTATGTGAGTGTTGCTACTCACAATACCTCCGATGGTCTGCGTAGAATCCGGTGACTGCGTTCTGGCTGGTGCAGTAAAGGTCGGACCTGGGAGATGCGGCGATATGCCGAGGTGTAGTGTGAGACCAGCGCTCCTGCGCTCCAGCTGTCGGCAGGGATCCGGTCACTCTGGTCGATAGCTGCGTCCCGGCAGATGTGCAGTAGGAGCAGGACCTGTGTGACGCGGTGGATCACGTGGTGCCGTGTAACTGCTGCTAGATGGAGGTACGGGTGGCAAAAAGGGCCGAAACCAACGCGTTTCGGAAAACTCAGCTTCTTTCTTCAGGTCCGGGACATATTGCTTCTGACCATTTAATATTTTCACCCAATTGTGTTCTATGTACATATTAACCCTTTACTTCTAGGAGAATTCTATTCGGGTACATGCCATCTCTCCTTGGTTAATCAACTGTTTGAGTGCAATACTTACTATTTCCATTAACTACCATTTTTTTCACAGCTTTGTACTGAGCGAGTTGCAATATATTCATTAAGATATACTAATCACTATTTATTTCTCAGCTATTTATCCCCACAATTGGGCTAACTGCAGTTTATTGTTTATTCTTGTCAGGTTTTACCTATTAAACATTCTTCTATTTGTCTCATTAATAAGTGACTAGCTTTTCTCCCACATCTTGGTTTTTTCAGCGCGAGTCTATCACAAATATTTATAATCCTTTCGATTTCCTTGTGGTTGGTATCTAGAGTCGCAGCAGTTACAAAACCTTTTACACAGGCGTCACTTTATCGCTATCCTTCATTTTTTGTTTTTAACAATTTTTCCCTGGATCTGTAGCTGGATATTTCCTGCTTTTGAATTGCCTCCTATATACAGTATGAGCCTGCACATTGCTTCCTATATACAGTATGAGTATGCACATAGTCTCCTATATACAGTATGAGCCTGCACATTGCTTCCTATATACAGTATGAGGCCGCATATAGCCTCCTATATACAGTATGAGCCGGCAAAGCGCTTCCTATATACAGTATGAGTCTGCACATAGCCTCCTATATACAGTATGAGCCTTTACTTCGCTTCCTATATACAGTATGAGGCCGCATATAGCCTCCTATATACAGTATGAGCACCCACATATAGCCTCCTGAATGCAGTGTTTACCTCCTATATACAGTATGAGCCTGCACATTGCTTCCTATATACAGTATGAGCCTGCACATAGCCTCCTATATACAGTAGCAAAAAAAAAAAATGATTGAATGAGAGTAATGGTTTTGGGTCCTTTCTGTAAAAATCGTATGGGTATCTTTTTAGTCTTGGTTTTAGTTTTCTGTTTTTAATTATTTTTTCCTGTGCTTATACTCCAGTTCTCTATCTTCGCATCGCAATATATAAGATCTGGCATGGAATTCATTGTTGAGGGCATTTCAAGATTTTATGAAGAAACACTCCTCTCACAAGAAATCTACAGCTCTTTTCGTACCCATTGGGTCTTCAATATTTCATATTATTTGTTCACATTTTTATTCATTTTTTCTTTTTTTATTTCTTTATTTCATTTACATTTTTATTTGTTTTATTTTTATATATATTTTTTCACTCATTTTTTATTTTTTTCACAATTTTCTTTGTGTATTTTTGCTATGTATTATGCATTATACATAATTGTGTGTATAATTACTTTATGATATATGACATTTGATGTATGTATTGAATGCCATGTGTTATTTTTATGTACATTTGTTTTTTAACAGAGACATGATATATAGTTGTTATAGTTATATGATGCACATACACTTTCATATAGCCTGCATACACATTATGCTAATTGTTAAAAAAAAATTTTATTGCTTGCATAGTGTGCTTATAATTGACACATATGTGTGTGCCTTTGCACTCTATGTCAGGCATATTCAATTTAATGGTTCATACACACCGCTATAATTATTTCAGCATCATTATGTTTTATCCCCTCACTTTCAACACTTGCTATCACTTTAAGTAGTGATTATTATTCTTCATAATTATTTTATTTTCTTGTCCTCACTTGAGCGCATGCCCAGTTCTGTCCTCCCTAGGAGCCGTCTGACGTGCTCAGTCTGGTATGTGGCGGTCTCTGGCTGTTTTGCAGCTTGAGCCGCTTTCATGCTGATGAGCGCTGATCATAGACTCCCTGTTCATAGTGGGGACTCAACAGCGCATGCACCGATAATGCTGTGGACGTTTAGAACTGGATACTATTGACGTCATTGTGGACACTACAGCTCAGGTCCTGAATTTTACAAGCTTTATTAGGGAAAGCGGTTTATTGGTTGACCGCACTATATAAACTAGATCCGGGGCACTTGTAAACCACGCCTCCTGAGGAAGCTGCGGCGTAACGCGCGTAGGGGCGGCAGGTTTTACAGCGACATACACTACACATGTAAGTTGTTACTTTCTAATGCAGTCCTTGTATCTTACTCTGGAATTTGTATAGACAGTTTTTACTCTGTGTACACTTAACGCCTACCAGGCTTATTTGATACAAGGCACTTGTGCACTTTATATTCAGCAGTTTACTCTGGGCACTTATTGTATGCAAAACCTTATCTGGGCATACATATTATGTAAATGGGGAGTTTGCTGTTTACTATGCATTCTATTTGTGAAAGGAAAGCAAAGAAACTACATGTTTTATACAGATAAAAACTTTATTAACTGTCAAGGTGCTGGTTTAATTATATTGTGTTTATGTCTGCTGTAACTTGCATTTAGCATTTATGCTCTGTTAATTATTCTAAATAAATTATTTAGCTTGAAAAACTCCAATTTTGATCTCTTGTGATGCTTAATAGCTCATTTATGAGATTTTTTTTGCTATTATATTTCCAGTGAGTTGAGCCTTTGAAGAATTTTTTCCAGTATTTGGGATATATTTGTACTTTATCCTATGTACAGTATGAGCCTGTACATCGATTCCTATATACAGTATGAGGCTGCATATAGCCTCCTATATACAGTATGAGCCCACATAGCCTCCTGTATACAGTATGAGCCTGCATATTGCTTCTATATACAATATGAGCCCACATAGCCTCCTATATACAGAATGAGCCTGTACATCGATTCCTATATACAGTATGAGGCCGCATATAGCCATCTATATACAGTATGAGGCCGCATATAGTCTCCTATATACAGTATGAGCCTGCATATTGCTTCTATATACAATATGAGCCCACATAGCCTCTTATATACAGTATGAGCCTGCACATCGCTTCCTATATACAGTATGAGGCCACATATAGCCTCCTATGTACGGTATGAGCCTGCACATCGCTTCCTATATACAGTATGAGGCTGCATATAGTCTCCTATATACAGTATGAGCACCCACATATAGCCTCCTGAATACAGTTTTTGCCTCCTATATACAGTATGAGCCTGTACATCACTTCCTATATACAGTATGAGGCCGCATATAGCTTTCTATATACAGTATGAGCACCCACATATAGCCTCCTATGTACAGTATGAGCCTGCGCATTGCTTCCTATAAACAGTATGAGCATCCACATAGCCTCCTTTGTACAGTATGAATAAAAAACAATAAAAAAACTTACCTTAAACTTAACTTACTTTTCTCAGTTCAGATTTGTTTTTTATTCATTTCATTGTGCATTCAGTGCATATATGGGTGTGACCGCCCTCTTTCTGAGCTGGGAAAGCCATCCAGTCTGGCCTAAGCTGTTACAAGTGGTTCAGCCGCTCGACCCTTATTCACATTCACGCCACTTGGCAAGTGAAAAGGTTTTAAATACTAGAGTAGGGACTGTCCCACAAGGGTTGCCGTGACGTGGCGGGATGGCTTGTACATTATTTTGATCAAAATTATGTTTACTAAATACCCTTATTATTATTATTACCTTTATGCATTATGTGCAGTATATTTTTTACTTTTAGTTCAGGATATTTGTGTTTTTTGCTTTTTGTTTTCTCTGGTTAATGGTCATGTGTTAATATGCACTTACATTGTGCATACACATTAACTTACTTTTCTCAGTTCAGATTTGTTTTTCATTCATTTCATTGTGCATTCAGTGCATATATGGGTGTGACCGCCCTCTTTCTGAGCTGGGAAAGCCATCCAGTCTGGCCTAAGCTGTTACAAGTGGTTCAGCTGCTCGATCCTTATTCACATTCACGCCACTTGGCAAGTGAAAAGGTTTTAAATACTAGAGTAGGGACTGTCCCACAAGGGTTGCCGTGACGTGGCGGGATGGCTTGTACATTAGTTTGATCAATATTATGTTTACTAAATACCCTTATTATTATTATTACCTTTATGCATTATTTGCAGTATATTTTTTACTTTTAGTTCAGGATATTTGTGTTTTTTGCTTTTTGTTTTCTATGTACAGTATGAGCCTGCACATCGCTTCCTATAAACAGTATGAGCCTGCACATTGCTTCCTATAAACAGTATGAGCCTGCAAATCGCTTTCTATATACAGTATGAGCCCACATACAGCCTACTGAATACAGTATTTGCCTCCTATATACAGTGTGAGTCCCCATATAGCCTTCTATATACAGTATGAGCCTGCACATCGCTTCCTATATACAGTATGAGGCCACATATAGCCTCCTATATACAGTATGAGCACCCACATATAGCCTCCTGTATACAATATGATGCTGCATATAGCCTCCTATATACAGTATGAGGCCGCATATAGCCTCCTATATACAGTATCAGCCTGTACTTTGCTTCCTATATACAGTATGAGGCCGCATATAGACTCCTATATACAGTATGAGCACCCACATATAGCCACCTGAATGCAGTGTTTACCTCCTATATACAGTATGAGCCTGCACATAGCCTCCTATATACAGTATGAGCCTGCACATTGCTTCCTATATACAGTATGAGGCTGCATATAGCCTCCTATATACAGTATGAGCCCACATAGCCTCCTGTATACAGTATGAGGCCGCATATAGCCTTCTATATACAGTATGAGGCCGCATATAGTCTCCTATTTACAGTATGAGCCTGCACATTGCTTCCTATATACAATATGAGCCCACATAGCCTCCTATATACTGTATGAGCCTGCACATCGCTTCCTATATACAGTATGAGGCCACATATAGCCTCCTATGTACGGTATGAGCCTGCACATCGCTTCCTATATACAGTATGAGGCTGCATATAGCCTCCTATATACAGTATGAGCACCCACATATAGCCTCCTGAATACAGTTTTTGCCTCCTATATACAGTATGAGCCTGCACATTGCTTCCTATATACAGTATGAGCCTGTACATCACTTCCTATATACAGTATGAGGCCGCATATAGCCTCCTATATACAGTATGAGCCTGTACTTCGCTTCCTATATACAGTATGAGGCCGCATATAGCCTCCTATATACAGTATGAGCATCCACATATAGCCTCATATGAGCCTGCGCATTGCTTCCTATAAACAGTATGAGCATCCACACAGCCTCCTATGTACAGTATGAGCCTGCACATCGCTTCCTATAAACAGTATGAGCCTGCAAATCGCTTCCTATATACAGTATGAGCCCACATATATCCTCCTGAATACAGTGTTTGCCTCCTATATACAGTGTGAGTCCCCATATAGCCTCCTATATACAGTATGAGCCCCTATATAGCATCCCATATCTAACTGCATTTACCTTGGTATCATTAATTTTCTATGAGACTGCTCTGTTCTCATATTGTGCATTTATGCATTTAGTAGGGCTTAATGGAATGATTGCGCTTGTTACACATCAACTCTAGATGCGCTCACTTATTAGACTTTGGTTGGGGCAACTTTAAAATATAATAATGATAATGGTCCTGTCTAGTGACAAGTTTATTTTACAGGCTTCTGGAGAAAGGCACAATACCAGTCATTCAAGGGTTAATTCTTTGGAACACTGAGAGGGACTTTCTAGCCAATGAAACCACAGTATAAAACACCTGTGATAACTATGGCAACTGCTCTGATGTCATAAACACATGCATCTATGATGCAGGAGAAGATTCCAGAACCACAAGTCATTCAGCCGTAGACGGAGCCATACTTGATGTGTCTGGAGACCTGGAGCTTCATCACTCCACAATGGGAGGAAGGGGACACCGCCTAGCCAGCCAGATCAGCCATAGCGCCTAGCCAGCCAGATCAGCCATACCGCCTAGCCAGCCAGATCAATGGGGTGATAGATGTTGCAGCCAGATCTCCCTCACGTCCGGTACTCGCCGCCTTCACTTTATGTGTACGGCCTGGAGAGGTCGCATTAGGCTTCCCCAAAACAAATATGACACAATGTACAAATTCAGGTACAATTTGCTGTTACATGTTGGCACTAACCTTCTAAGCCCAAGGGAAGGGCAGTCCTGCAGCCATGGTTCCCTAGAGGTTTCCACCACAGGGGGTTTTTCCTCTCCTGAGTGCTGAAGGACGATTCTTCGTGAGTCGGGGGTTCTGCCATTTTCAGTGTCTCTTTCATAGTAATTGGCTGATTCTAAATTTCAGACACTGAAAGAAATAATAATGATGAGATTTGGAATAAAATTCGGTCAATTTAACATCCAATAAAAGTGTTGTGTGTGTTTCTTTCACAATCTTCGGTTGGTGAGATTTTGTTGGGGGATCAGGATCCAGCATCTATGATCAAGCCATGAAGCCAGATATGAAGTCAGAGCAATTTAACCCTGCGCTGGAAGACAGGACGGAGCAGAGATGACAAAGTGTGACTGCACAATTAGCACAAGTTCACACTCTTCCTCCCATTCAGATACACGAGGGGATTCAGGGCCGAGTTGGGACTAAAAAGCAGCCCTGGCACACAAAATTCACCAGCCCACATGCAATAAGTGTCCTCAACCCAAATCGTAGAACACTGATAGGTCATGTAGGATTTTGCTTTATCCGTTACCAGGGCCGAAACAAAGTATTTTGGGTGCCCAAGGCAGATGAAGCCGAAGGCGCCCATTTTGCATTTCTACTCAGACGGTGTTAGGCCCAGTATGGATTGCACGTGATTGCACAAAGGTTAGAAAGGGTACCGTATCCCCAGATAACATGTATGGATAGCGTACACATTCAAAATATATGTCTATACATCAGGAGGCAGGCTCAGACGGTGTCAGGCACAGTATGGATTTGACGGCCCAGATTACACAGCGGAGGAGCAGGGAGAGGTAAAGATTGCAAATGCTGGGGCCCTGCCCAAGCAAGGGGGCCCACTCGTGGGCGTCGGTACTGGCACTGGGCCCTTCATAGTACAGCGGTGTGTCTGACGGCGGGTGTGCGCCACCACCGTCAGAGACACTTGATTGCACTATGAGGGACCCTGTGCCAGTGCCCGCAACCAAGAGTCGGCCTACCCACCTGTCCAGGGCAACGGCACTCGCACGGTGTCGTGCGCTAGGTGGTGACCCCGGCCATGGGGGGGGAGGCAGCACACTTAGGGAGTTTTAGAAAGTGGCATATGTTGATGTTGGACATTCAGCTGATGCAAAAGGCGAAATAGGTGAAGTCCCAGGAAGAGGTGGACCAAAGCAAGCCATTTTTCTGTCACCCTATGTGTCATCAGGGGAAGGTGGGACAAAATCCTTGGAAACCAATGCATGGTTCATTTTAATGAAGGTTAGATCATCCACATTTTGGGTTGACAGACTGTCCTTTTTTCTGTCAGGATTGATCCAGCTGCACTGAAGACTCTTTCCGATAGCACACTTGCAGCTGGGCAAGCGAGCTCCTGTAAGGCATATTGGGCCAATTCAGGCCAGGTGTCCAGTTTAGCGGCCCAATAGTCAAAGGGGAATGACCTGTGTGGGAGAACATCGATATGGGAGGAAAAGTAGTTTGTAACCATAGTTGACAACTGCTGTCTCCTGTCACTTTCCATCGATACAGTATTACCAGTTGTGTGAGCGGTATTTGAAAAATCAGTCCACAACATTGTCATGAAACCCCTGTCTCCAACGCCACTTCTGCTGTGTGCACCACGAACACCTCTGCCAAGCTGCCCCCGGCCCGTACGGCTCGTGTGAGAACCATCACCGCTGCTGTGTGCTGGGAATGCCTCAAGCAACCGATTTACAAGAGTTGCTTGTTTATTAGCCAATATTAGGTCAAGGTTCTCCTGTGGCATGATGTTTTGTAATTTGCCTTTATAGCGTGGATCCAAGATGCTGGCCAACCAGTAGTCGTCATCGTTCATCATTTTGGCAATGCGGGGGTCCCTTTTTAGGATCCGCAAGGCATAATCTGACATGTGGGCCAATGTTCCCGGTGTCAATGATGCACTGCGAGTGCTGGTTGGAGGAGCACTTTCTGGCAAATCCACATCCCTCCAGTCACGCACAAACCCTGTACCAGACCTTACCACGCCAACATTTTCACTTGCCCCATGAGATGCATCCTCCTCCCCTAAGTAATCATCCCCATCATCATCCTCCTCCTCCTCCTCTTCTTCCTCCACCTCGTCCAGGAGAGGTCCCTGAGCAGACAATGGCTGAATGTCATCAAGGATTCCCTCCTCCCATTCCTCCTCATCAACATTGGCTGCAGACGCCTGCTCCTTAAGGTGCGTCAAAGTTTGCATGAGCAGACGCATAAGTGGGATGCTCATGCTTAGGATGGCGTCTTCTGCTCTTACCAGCCGTGTGCATTCCTCAAAACACTGAAGGACTTTACAGAGGTCTTTCAGCTTCGACCACTGCACACCTGTCAACTCCATGTCTGCTCTCAAAGTGCCTGGCCGTGTATCCTCCCACAAATGCATTATGGCCTGCCTCTGCTCGCACAGCCGCTCCACCATGTGCAGGGTGGAGTTCCACCTTGTTGCAATGTCGATAATGAGGCGGTGGTTGGGAAGGTGGAGCAATCGCTGCAGCTTCTGCATACGAATGGAGTGTACAGGCGACCGGCGGATGTGCGCGCACAGTCTTCGCACCTTCTGGAGCAGGGCTGTTAACTCCGGATAATTTTTGAGGAAGCACTGCACCACCAGGTTCAAGGTGTGAGCCAAGCAAGGTATGTGGCTGAGTTTTGAAAGGGCTATGGCTGCCACAAAATTACGGCCGTTATCACTAACTACCTTGCCTGCCTCAAGATGTACACTGCCCAGCCATGACTCAGTTTGTCGCTTCAAGTACTCGGCCAGTACCTCGGCGGTGTGTCTGTCGCCCAAACACATCATCTGCAACACAGCCTGCTGACGCTTTCCACTAGCTGCTCGATAGGGGGACACATCGTGTGCAACAGTGGCAGCTGCAGATGGAGTGCTCGTACGACTGCGCTCTGTGGATGAGCTTTCGCTTCTGGAGGAGGAGGAGGAGGGTCGAATGCCTACAGCCAACTGTTTCCTATACCGTGGGCTAGGCAGCACTGTCCCACCACCGCTGTCCCCTGTGGACCCTGCATCCACCACATTAACCCAGTGCGCAGTGATGGACACGTAACGGCCCTGGCCATACCGACTGGACCATGCATCAGTTGTGAGGTGCACCTTTCCGCTCACTGACTGCTTGAGTGCATGGACAATGCGGTCTTTCACATGATGGTGGAGGGCTGGGATGGCTTTGCGAGAGAAGAAGTGGCGACTGGGTAGGTCATAGCGTGGTACTGCATAGGCCATGAGTTCGCGGAAAGCTGCGCTTTCCACCAACCGAAAGGGCATCATCTCAAACGAGATTAGTTTGGCAATGTGGGCGTTCAAACCCAGTGTACGCGGATTTGCCTCCTATATACAGTGTGAGTCCCCATATAGCCCTCTATATACAGTATGAGCCTGCACATCGCTTCCTATATACAGTATGAGGCCACATATAGCCTCCTATACATAGTATGAGCACCCACATATAACCTCCTGTATACAATATGATGCTGCATATAGCCTCCTATATACAGTATGAGCCTGTACTTCGCTTCCTATATACAGTATGAGGCCGCATATAGCCTCCTATATCCAGTATGACCACCCACATATAGCATCCTGAATGCAGTGTTTACCTCCTATATACAGTATGAGCCTGCACGCTTCCTATATACAGTATGAGCCTGCACATAGCCAGTACATCGCTTCCTATATACAGTATGAGGCTGCATATAGCCTCCTATATACAGTATGAGCCCACATAGCCTCCTGTATAAAGTATGAGGCAGCATATAGCCTTCTATATACAGTATGAGGCCGCATATAGCCTCCTACATACAGTATGAGCCTGCACATTGCTTCCTATATACAATATGAGCCCACATAGCCTGCTATATACAGTATGAGCCTCCACATCGCTTCCTATATACAGTATGAGGTCACATATAGCCTCCTATGTACGGTATGAGCCTGCACATCGCTTCCTATATACAGTATGAGTCTGCACATAGTCTCCTATATACAGTATGAGCCTGCACATCGCTTCCTATATACAGTATGAGGCCGCATATAGCCTCCTATATACAGTATGAGCCTGCACATCGCTTCCCATATACAGTATGAGGCCACATATAGCCTCCTGAATACAGTATTTGCCTCCTATATACAGTATGAGCACCCACATATTGCCTCCTGAATGCAGTATTTACTTCCTATAAACAGTATGAGCCTGCACATTGCTTCCTATATAAAGTATGAGCCTGCACATAGCCTCCTATATACAGTATGAGCCTGTACATCACTTCCTATATACAGTATGAGGCCGCATATAGCCTCCTATATACAGTATGAGCATCCACATATAGCCTCCTATGTACAGTATGAGCCTGCGCATTGCTTCCTATAAACAGTATGAGCATCCACATAGCCTCCTATGTACAGTATGAGCCTGCACATCGCTTCCTATAAACAGTATGAGCCTGCAAATCGCTTCCTATATACAGTATGAGCCCACATATAGCCTCCTGAATACAGTGTTTGCCTCCAATATACAGTGTGAGTCTCCATATAGCCTCCTATATACAGTATGAGCACTCACATATAGCCTCCTGAATACATTGTATGCCACCATATTGCCTCCTATATACAGTGTGAGTCCCCATATAGCTCCTATATACAGTATGAGCCCCTATATAGCATCCCATATCTAACTGCATTTACCTTGGTATCATTCATTTTCTATGAGACTGCTCTGTTTTCATATTGTGCATTTATGCATTTAGTAGGGCTTAATGGAATGATTGCGCTTGTTACACATCAACTCTAGATGCGCTCACTTATTAGACTTTGGTTGGGGCAACTTTAAAATATAATAATGATAATGGTCATGTCTAGTGACAAGTTTATTTTACAGGCTTCTGGAGAAAGGCACAATACCAGTCATTCAAGGGTTAATTCTTTGGAACACTGAGAGGGACTTTCTAGCCAATGAAACCACAATATAAAACACCTGTGATAACTATGGCAACTGCGCTGATGTCATAAACACATGCATCTATGATGCAGGAGAAGATTCTAGAACCACAAGTCATTCAGCCGTAGACGGAGCCATACTTGATGTGTCTGGAGACCTGGAGCTTCATCACTCCACAATGGGAGGAAGGGGACACCGCCTAGCCAGCCAGATCAGCCATAGCGCCTAGCCAGCCAGATCAATGGGGTGACAGATGTTGCAGCCAGATCTCCCTCACGTCCGGTACTCGCCGCCTTCACTTTATGTGTACGGCCTGGAGAGGTTGCATTAGGCTTCTCCAAAACAAATATGACACAATGTACAAATTCAGGTACAATTTGCTGTTACATGTTGGCACTAACCTTCTAAGCCCAAGGGAAGGGCAGTCCTGCAGCCATGGTTCCCTAGAGGTTTCCACCACAGGGGTTTTTTCCTCTCCTGAGTGCTGAAGGACGATTCTTCATGAGTCGGGGGTTCTGCCATTTTCAGTGTCTCTTTCATAGTAATTGGCTGATTCTAAATTTCAGACACTGAAAGAAATAATAATGATGAGATTTGGAATAAAATTCGGTCAATTTAACATCCAATAAAAGTGTTGTGTGTGTTTCTTTCACAATCTTCGGTTGGTGAGGTTTTGTTGGGGGATGAGGATCCAGCATCTATGATCAAGCCATGAAGCCAGATATGAAGTCAGAGCAATTTAACCCTGCGCTGGAAGACAGGACGGAGCAGAGATGACAAAGTGTGACTGCACAATTAGCACAAGTTCACACTCTTCCTCCCATTCAGATACACGAGGGGATTCAGGGCCGAGTTGGGACTAAAAAGCAGCCCTGGCACACAAAATTCACCAGCCCACATGCAATAAGTGTCCTCAACCCAAATCGTAGAACACTGATAGGTCATGTAGGATTTTGCTTTATCCGTTACCAGGGCCGAAACAAAGTATTTTGGGTGCCCAAGGCAGATGAAGCCGAAGGCGCCCATTTTGCATTTCTACTCAGACGGTGTTAGGCCCAGTATGGATTGCACGTGATTGCACAAAGGTTAGAAAGGGTACCGTATCCCCAGATAACATGTATGGATAGCGTACACATTCAAAATATATGTCTATACATCAGGAGGCAGGCTCAGACGGTGTCAGGCACAGTATGGATTTGACGGCCCAGATTACACAGCGGAGGAGCAGGGAGAGGTAAAGATTGCAAATGCTGGGGCCCTGCCCAAGCAAGGGGGCCCACTCGTGGGCGTCGGTACTGGCACTGGGCCCCTCATAATACAGCGGTGTGTCTGACGGCGGGTGTGCGCCACCACCGTCAGAGACACTTGATTGCACTATGAGGGACCCTGTGCCAGTGCCCGCACCCAAGAGTCGGCCTACCCACCTGTCCAGGGCAACGGCACTCGCACGGTGTCGTGCGCTAGGTGGTGACCCCGGCCATGGGGGGGGAGGCAGCACACTTAGGGAGATTTAGAAAGTGGCATATGTTGAGGTTGGACATTCAGCTGATGCAAAAGGCGAAATAGGTGAAGTCCCAGGAAGAGGTGGACCAAAGCAAGCCATTTTTCTGTCACCCTATGTGTCATCAGGGGAAGGTGGGACAAAATCCTTGGAAACCAATGCATGGTTCATTTTAATGAAGGTTAGATCATCCACATTTTGGGTTGACAGACTGTCCTTTTTTCTGTCAGGATTGATCCAGCTGCACTGAAGACTCTTTCCGATAGCACACTTGCAGCTGGGCAAGCAAGCTCCTGTAAGGCATATTGGGCCAATTCAGGCCAGGTGTCTAGTTTAGCGGCCCAATAGTCAAAGGGGAATGACCTGTGTGGGAGAACATCGATATGGGAGGAAAAGTAGTTTGTAACCATAGTTGACAACTGCTGTCTCCTGTCACTTTCCATCGATACAGTATTACCAGTTGTGTGAGCGGTATTTGAAAAATCAGTCCACAACATTGTCATGAAACCCCTGTCTCCAACGCCATTTCTGCTGTGTGCACCACGAACACCTCTGCCAAGCTGCCCCCGGCCCGTACGGCTCGTGTGAGAACCATCACCGCTGCTGTGTGCTGGGAATGCCTCAAGCAACCGATTTACAAAAGTTGCTTGTTTATTAGCCAATATTAGGTCAAGGTTCTCCTGTGGCATGATGTTTTGTAATTTGCCTTTATAGCGTGGATCCAGGATGCTGGCCAACCAGTAGTCGTCATCGTTCATCATTTTGGCAATGCGGGGGTCCCTTTTTAGGATCCGCAAGGCATAATCTGACATGTGGGCCAATGTTCCCGGTGTCAATGATGCACTGCGAGTGCTGGTTGGAGGAGCACTTTCTGGCAAATCCACATCCCTCCAGTCACGCACAAACCCTGTACCAGACCTTACCACGCCAACATTTTCACTTGCCCCATGAGATGCATCCTCCTCCCCTAAGTAATCATCCCCATCATCATCCTCCTCCTCCTCTTCTTCCTCCACCTCGTCCAGGAGAGGTCCCTGAGCAGACAATGGCTGAATGTCATCAAGGATTCCCTCCTCCCCTTCCTCCTCATCAACATTGGCTGCAGACGCCTGCTCCTTAAGGTGCGTCAAAGTTTGCATGAGCAGACGCATAAGTGGGATGCTCATGCTTAGGATGGCGTCTTCTGCTCTTACCAGCCGTGTGCATTCCTCAGAACACTGAAGGACTTTACAGAGGTCTTTCAGCTTCGACCACTGCACACCTGTCAACTCCATGTCTGCTCTCAAAGTGCCTGGCCGTGTATCCTCCCACAAATGCATTATGGCCTGCCTCTGCTCGCACAGCCGCTCCACCATGTGCAGGGTGGAGTTCCACCTTGTTGCAATGTCGATAATGAGGCGGTGGTTGGGAAGGTGGAGCAATCGCTGCAGCTTCTGCATACGAATGGAGTGTACAGGCGACCGGCGGATGTGCGCGCACAGTCTTCGCACCTTCTGGAGCAGGGCTGTTAACTCCGGATAATTTTTGAGGAAGCACTGCACCACCAGGTTCAAGGTGTGAGCCAAGCAAGGTATGTGGCTGAGTTTTGAAAGGGCTATGGCTGCCACAAAATTACGGCCGTTATCACTAACTACCTTGCCTGCCTCAAGATGTACACTGCCCAGCCATGACTCAGTTTGTCGCTTCAAGTACTCGGCCAGTACCTCGGCGGTGTGTCTGTCGCCCAAACACATCATCTGCAACACAGCCTGCTGACGCTTTCCACTAGCTGCTCGATAGGGGGACACATCGTGTGCAACAGTGGCAGCTGCAGATGGAGTGCTCGTACGACTGCGCTCTGTGGATGAGCTTTCGCTTCTGGAGGAGGAGGAGGAGGGTCGAATGCCTACAGCCAACTGTTTCCTATACCGTGGGCTAGGCAGCACTGTCCCACCACCGCTGTCCCCTGTGGACCCTGCATCCACCACATTAACCCAGTGCGCAGTGATGGACACGTAACGGCCCTGGCCATACCGACTGGACCATGCATCAGTTGTGAGGTGCACCTTTCCGCTCACTGACTGCTTGAGTGCATGGACAATGCGGTCTTTCACATGATGGTGGAGGGCTGGGATGGCTTTGCGAGAGAAGAAGTGGCGACTGGGTAGGTCATAGCGTGGTACTGCATAGGCCATGAGTTCGCGGAAAGCTGCGCTTTCCACCAACCGAAAGGGCATCATCTCAAACGAGATTAGTTTGGCAATGTGGGCGTTCAAACCCAGTGTACGCGGATTTGCCTCCTATATACAGTGTGAGTCCCCATATAGCCCTCTATATACAGTATGAGCCTGCACATCGCTTCCTATATACAGTATGAGGCCACATATAGCCTCCTATACATAGTATGAGCACCCACATATAACCTCCTGTATACAATATGATGCTGCATATAGCCTCCTATATACAGTATGAGCCTGTACTTCGCTTCCTATATACAGTATGAGGCCGCATATAGCCTCCTATATCCAGTATGACCACCCACATATAGCATCCTGAATGCAGTGTTTACCTCCTATATACAGTATGAGCCTGCACGCTTCCTATATACAGTATGAGCCTGCACATAGCCAGTACATCGCTTCCTATATACAGTATGAGGCTGCATATAGCCTCCTATATACAGTATGAGCCCACATAGCCTCCTGTATAAAGTATGAGGCAGCATATAGCCTTCTATATACAGTATGAGGCCGCATATAGCCTCCTACATACAGTATGAGCCTGCACATTGCTTCCTATATACAATATGAGCCCACATAGCCTGCTATATACAGTATGAGCCTCCACATCGCTTCCTATATACAGTATGAGGTCACATATAGCCTCCTATGTACGGTATGAGCCTGCACATCGCTTCCTATATACAGTATGAGTCTGCACATAGTCTCCTATATACAGTATGAGCCTGCACATCGCTTCCTATATACAGTATGAGGCCGCATATAGCCTCCTATATACAGTATGAGCCTGCACATCGCTTCCCATATACAGTATGAGGCCACATATAGCCTCCTGAATACAGTATTTGCCTCCTATATACAGTATGAGCACCCACATATTGCCTCCTGAATGCAGTATTTACTTCCTATAAACAGTATGAGCCTGCACATTGCTTCCTATATAAAGTATGAGCCTGCACATAGCCTCCTATATACAGTATGAGCCTGTACATCACTTCCTATATACAGTATGAGGCCGCATATAGCCTCCTATATACAGTATGAGCATCCACATATAGCCTCCTATGTACAGTATGAGCCTGCGCATTGCTTCCTATAAACAGTATGAGCATCCACATAGCCTCCTATGTACAGTATGAGCCTGCACATCGCTTCCTATAAACAGTATGAGCCTGCAAATCGCTTCCTATATACAGTATGAGCCCACATATAGCCTCCTGAATACAGTGTTTGCCTCCAATATACAGTGTGAGTCTCCATATAGCCTCCTATATACAGTATGAGCACTCACATATAGCCTCCTGAATACATTGTATGCCACCATATTGCCTCCTATATACAGTGTGAGTCCCCATATAGCTCCTATATACAGTATGAGCCCCTATATAGCATCCCATATCTAACTGCATTTACCTTGGTATCATTCATTTTCTATGAGACTGCTCTGTTTTCATATTGTGCATTTATGCATTTAGTAGGGCTTAATGGAATGATTGCGCTTGTTACACATCAACTCTAGATGCGCTCACTTATTAGACTTTGGTTGGGGCAACTTTAAAATATAATAATGATAATGGTCATGTCTAGTGACAAGTTTATTTTACAGGCTTCTGGAGAAAGGCACAATACCAGTCATTCAAGGGTTAATTCTTTGGAACACTGAGAGGGACTTTCTAGCCAATGAAACCACAATATAAAACACCTGTGATAACTATGGCAACTGCGCTGATGTCATAAACACATGCATCTATGATGCAGGAGAAGATTCTAGAACCACAAGTCATTCAGCCGTAGACGGAGCCATACTTGATGTGTCTGGAGACCTGGAGCTTCATCACTCCACAATGGGAGGAAGGGGACACCGCCTAGCCAGCCAGATCAGCCATAGCGCCTAGCCAGCCAGATCAATGGGGTGACAGATGTTGCAGCCAGATCTCCCTCACGTCCGGTACTCGCCGCCTTCACTTTATGTGTACGGCCTGGAGAGGTTGCATTAGGCTTCTCCAAAACAAATATGACACAATGTACAAATTCAGGTACAATTTGCTGTTACATGTTGGCACTAACCTTCTAAGCCCAAGGGAAGGGCAGTCCTGCAGCCATGGTTCCCTAGAGGTTTCCACCACAGGGGGTTTTTCCTCTCCTGAGTGCTGAAGGACGATTCTTCATGAGTCGGGGGTTCTGCCATTTTCAGTGTCTCTTTCATAGTAATTGGCTGATTCTAAATTTCAGACACTGAAAGAAATAATAATGATGAGATTTGGAATAAAATTCGGTCAATTTAACATCCAATAAAAGTGTTGTGTGTGTTTCTTTCACAATCTTCGGTTGGTGAGGTTTTGTTGGGGGATGAGGATCCAGCATCTATGATCAAGCCATGAAGCCAGATATGAAGTCAGAGCAATTTAACCCTGCGCTGGAAGACAGGACGGAGCAGAGATGACAAAGTGTGACTGCACAATTAGCACAAGTTCACACTCTTCCTCCCATTCAGATACACGAGGGGATTCAGGGCCGAGTTGGGACTAAAAAGCAGCCCTGGCACACAAAATTCACCAGCCCACATGCAATAAGTGTCCTCAACCCAAATCGTAGAACACTGATAGGTCATGTAGGATTTTGCTTTATCCGTTACCAGGGCCGAAACAAAGTATTTTGGGTGCCCAAGGCAGATGAAGCCGAAGGCGCCCATTTTGCATTTCTACTCAGACGGTGTTAGGCCCAGTATGGATTGCACGTGATTGCACAAAGGTTAGAAAGGGTACCGTATCCCCAGATAACATGTATGGATAGCGTACACATTCAAAATATATGTCTATACATCAGGAGGCAGGCTCAGACGGTGTCAGGCACAGTATGGATTTGACGGCCCAGATTACACAGCGGAGGAGCAGGGAGAGGTAAAGATTGCAAATGCTGGGGCCCTGCCCAAGCAAGGGGGCCCACTCGTGGGCGTCGGTACTGGCACTGGGCCCCTCATAATACAGCGGTGTGTCTGACGGCGGGTGTGCGCCACCACCGTCAGAGACACTTGATTGCACTATGAGGGACCCTGTGCCAGTGCCCGCACCCAAGAGTCGGCCTACCCACCTGTCCAGGGCAACGGCACTCGCACGGTGTCGTGCGCTAGGTGGTGACCCCGGCCATGGGGGGGGAGGCAGCACACTTAGGGAGATTTAGAAAGTGGCATATGTTGAGGTTGGACATTCAGCTGATGCAAAAGGCGAAATAGGTGAAGTCCCAGGAAGAGGTGGACCAAAGCAAGCCATTTTTCTGTCACCCTATGTGTCATCAGGGGAAGGTGGGACAAAATCCTTGGAAACCAATGCATGGTTCATTTTAATGAAGGTTAGATCATCCACATTTTGGGTTGACAGACTGTCCTTTTTTCTGTCAGGATTGATCCAGCTGCACTGAAGACTCTTTCCGATAGCACACTTGCAGCTGGGCAAGCAAGCTCCTGTAAGGCATATTGGGCCAATTCAGGCCAGGTGTCTAGTTTAGCGGCCCAATAGTCAAAGGGGAATGACCTGTGTGGGAGAACATCGATATGGGAGGAAAAGTAGTTTGTAACCATAGTTGACAACTGCTGTCTCCTGTCACTTTCCATCGATACAGTATTACCAGTTGTGTGAGCGGTATTTGAAAAATCAGTCCACAACATTGTCATGAAACCCCTGTCTCCAACGCCATTTCTGCTGTGTGCACCACGAACACCTCTGCCAAGCTGCCCCCGGCCCGTACGGCTCGTGTGAGAACCATCACCGCTGCTGTGTGCTGGGAATGCCTCAAGCAACCGATTTACAAAAGTTGCTTGTTTATTAGCCAATATTAGGTCAAGGTTCTCCTGTGGCATGATGTTTTGTAATTTGCCTTTATAGCGTGGATCCAGGATGCTGGCCAACCAGTAGTCGTCATCGTTCATCATTTTGGCAATGCGGGGGTCCCTTTTTAGGATCCGCAAGGCATAATCTGACATGTGGGCCAATGTTCCCGGTGTCAATGATGCACTGCGAGTGCTGGTTGGAGGAGCACTTTCTGGCAAATCCACATCCCTCCAGTCACGCACAAACCCTGTACCAGACCTTACCACGCCAACATTTTCACTTGCCCCATGAGATGCATCCTCCTCCCCTAAGTAATCATCCCCATCATCATCCTCCTCCTCCTCTTCTTCCTCCACCTCGTCCAGGAGAGGTCCCTGAGCAGACAATGGCTGAATGTCATCAAGGATTCCCTCCTCCCCTTCCTCCTCATCAACATTGGCTGCAGACGCCTGCTCCTTAAGGTGCGTCAAAGTTTGCATGAGCAGACGCATAAGTGGGATGCTCATGCTTAGGATGGCGTCTTCTGCTCTTACCAGCCGTGTGCATTCCTCAGAACACTGAAGGACTTTACAGAGGTCTTTCAGCTTCGACCACTGCACACCTGTCAACTCCATGTCTGCTCTCAAAGTGCCTGGCCGTGTATCCTCCCACAAATGCATTATGGCCTGCCTCTGCTCGCACAGCCGCTCCACCATGTGCAGGGTGGAGTTCCACCTTGTTGCAATGTCGATAATGAGGTGGTGGTTGGGAAGGTGGAGCAATCGCTGCAGCTTCTGCATACGAATGGAGTGTACAGGCGCCCGGCGGATGTGCGCGCACAGTCTTCGCACCTTCTGGAGCAGGGCTGTTAACTCCGGATAATTTTTGAGGAAGCACTGCACCACCAGGTTCAAGGTGTGAGCCAAGCAAGGTATGTGGCTGAGTTTTGAAAGGGCTATGGCTGCCACAAAATTACGGCCGTTATCACTAACTACCTTGCCTGCCTCAAGATGTACACTGCCCAGCCATGACTCAGTTTGTCGCTTCAAGTACTCGGCCAGTACCTCGGCGGTGTGTCTGTCGCCCAAACACATCATCTGCAACACAGCCTGCTGACGCTTTCCACTAGCTGCTCGATAGGGGGACACATCGTGTGCAACAGTGGCAGCTGCAGATGGAGTGCTCGTACGACTGCGCTCTGTGGATGAGCTTTCGCTTCTGGAGGAGGAGGAGGAGGAGGGTCGAATGCCTACAGCCAACTGTTTCCTATACCGTGGGCTAGGCAGCACTGTCCCACCACCGCTGTCCCCTGTGGACCCTGCATCCACCACATTAACCCAGTGCGCAGTGATGGACACGTAACGGCCCTGGCCATGCCGACTGGACCATGCATCAGTTGTGAGGTGCACCTTTCCGCTCACTGACTGCTTGAGTGCATGGACAATGCGGTCTTTCACATGATGGTGGAGGGCTGGGATGGCTTTGCGAGAGAAGAAGTGGCGACTGGGTAGGTCATAGCGTGGTACTGCATAGGCCATGAGTTCGCGGAAAGCTGCGCTTTCCACCAACCGAAAGGGCATCATCTCAAACGAGATTAGTTTGGCAATGTGGGCGTTCAAACCCAGTGTACGCGGATTTGCCTCCTATATACAGTGTGAGTCCCCATATAGCCTTCTATATACAGTATGAGCCTGCACATCGCTTCCTATATACAGTATGAGGCCACATATAGCCTCCTATATATAGTATGAGCACCCACATATAACCTCCTGTATACAATATGATGCTGCATATAGCCTCCTATATACAGTATGAGCCTGTTCTTCGCTTCCTATATACAGTATGAGGCCGCATATAGCCTCCTATATCCAGTATGAGCACCCACATATAGCATCCTGAATGCAGTGTTTACCTCCTATATACAGTATGAGCCTGCACGCTTCCTATATACAGTATGAGGCTGCATATAGCCTCCTATATACAGTATGAGCCCACATAGCCTCCTGTATAAAGTATGAGGCAGCTTATAGCCTTCTATATACAGTATGAGGCCGCATATAGCCTCCTACATACAGTATGAGCCTGCACATTGCTTCCTATATACAATATGAGCCCACATAGCCTGCTATATACAGTATGAGCCTCCACATCGCTTCCTATATACAGTATGAGGTCACATATAGCCTCCTATGTACGGTATGAGCCTGCACATCGCTTCCTATATACAGTATGAGTCTGCACATAGTCTCCTATATACAGTATGAGCCTGCACATCGCTTCCTATATACAGTATGAGGCCACATATAGCCTCCTATATACAGTATGAGCCTGCACATCGCTTCCCATATACAGTATGAGGCCACATGAGGCCTCCTGAATACAGTATTTGCCTCCTATATACAGTATGAGCACCCACATATTGCCTCCTGAATGCAGTGTTTACTTCCTATAAACAGTATGAGCCTGCACATTGCTTCCTATATACAGTATGAGCCTGCACATAGCCTCCTATATACAGTATGAGCCTGTACATCACTTCCTATATACAGTATGAGGCCGCATATAGCCTCCTATATACAGTATGAGCATCCACATATAGCCTCCTATGTACAGTATGAGCCTGCGCATTGCTTCCTATAAACAGTATGAGCATCCACATATAGCCTCCTATGTACAGTATGAGCCTGCAAATCGCTTCCTATATACAGTATGAGCCCACATATAGCCTCCTGAATAAAGTGTTTGCCTCCAATATACAGTGTGAGTCTCCATATAGCCTCCTATATACAGTATGAGCACTCACATATAGCCTCCTGAATACATTGTATGCCACCATATTGCCTCCTATATACAGTGTGAGTCCCCATATAGCTCCTATATACAGTATGAGCCCCTATATAGCATCCCATATCTAACTGCATTTACCTTGGTATCATTCATTTTCTATGAGACTGCTCTGTTTTCATATTGTGCATTTATGCATTTAGTAGGGCTTAATGGAATGATTGCGCTTGTTACACATCAACTCTAGATGCGCTCACTTATTAGACTTTGGTTGGGGCAACTTTAAAATATAATAATGATAATGGTCCTGTCTAGTGACAAGTTTATTTTACAGGCTTCTGGAGAAAGGCACAATACCAGTCATTCAAGGGTTAATTCTTTGGAACACTGAGAGGGACTTTCTAGCCAATGAAACCACAGTATAAAACACCTGTGATAACTATGGCAACTGCGCTGATGTCATAAACACATGCATCTATGATGCAGGAGAAGATTCCAGAACCACAAGTCATTCAGCCGTAGACGGAGCCATACTTGATGTGTCTGGAGACCTGGAGCTTCATCACTCCACAATGGGAGGAAGGGGACACCGCCTAGCCAGCCAGATCAGCCATAGCGCCTAGCCAGCCAGATCAATGGGGTGACAGATGTTGCAGCCAGATCTCCCTCACGTCCGGTACTCGCCGCCTTCACTTTATGTGTACGGCCTGGAGAGGTTGCATTAGGCTTCTCCAAAACAAATATGACACAATGTACAAATTCAGGTACAATTTGCTGTTACATGTTGGCACTAACCTTCTAAGCCCAAGGGAAGGGCAGTCCTGCAGCCATGGTTCCCTAGAGGTTTCCACCACAGGGGGTTTTTCCTCTCCTGAGTGCTGAAGGACGATTCTTCGTGAGTCGGGGGTTCTGCCATTTTCAGTGTCTCTTTCATAGTAATTGGCTGATTCTAAATTTCAGACACTGAAAGAAATAATAATGATGAGATTTGGAATAAAATTCGGTCAATTTAACATCCAATAAAAGTGTTTTGTGTGTTTCTTTCACAATCTTCGGTTGGTGAGATTTTGTTGGGGGATGAGGATCCAGCATCTATGATCAAGCCATGAAGCCAGATATGAAGTCAGAGCAATTTAACCCTGCGCTGGAAGACAGGACGGAGCAGAGATGACAAAGTGTGACTGCACAATTAGCACAAGTTCACACTCTTCCTCCCATTCAGATACACGAGGGGATTCAGGGCAGAGTTGGGACTAAAAAGCAGCCCTGGCACACAAAATTCACCAGCCCACATGCAATAAGTGTCCTCAACCCAAATCGTAGAACACTGATAGGTCATGTAGGATTTTGCTTTATCCGTTACCAGGGCCAAAACAAAGTATTTTGGGTGCCCAAGGCAGATGAAGCCGAAGGCGCCCATTTTGCATTTCTACCCAGCTAATTCTTCCCTTTTCCTTTAGGTCTATGACATCATGTGATTAATAACTGATGAGCTGAATCCTTCTAAGTCAGGCCCATATACATTTGTATCTCATGAACCTACAACTCCCAGTATGTCCTTAACAATGGTAAGGAGATGCTGGGAGTTATCAGTCTTTATCAGACTGTGGACTATACAGGAACCATAGTACTGATGAGACGCAGTCAGTACCAATAGCTAAAAATGTACATCCTGGTACCTTATAGGTGACCTCTTCTCAGATTGAGTCTTTTCTTTCTCTTAGGCCTGTTTCACACTTCAGTTTTCTGGCGTTAGTCAAAATCCGCCAGTGTGCAAAAGCGGATCCGTTTCCGTTTTGTGGCAAACGGATGCAACTGGATCCGTTTTTTGTACGGATCCGCTTTAGACGCTAGTGCATGAAATTTAAAGTAAGGCCTGTTTCACGAGAGAGAGATATTTAGCTGCCAGAGTGGGATTTGGGGTTAAATATCATGAAAGGACATTCATTCGGGCATGCTCAGTATAAAAAGGAGGATCCGTTGGCGGATTCCGTCAATTAACGGTTGGCAACGGATCCACCGCCTTTTCTCATCCACATCTCGCTTCTTAAGGCCCCTTTCACACTCCAGTCTTTTGCAATCAGTCACAATCCGTCAAAGTGTTCAGATCCGTCAAGTGGACGGATCCTGCGTATATTGCAAAAAACTGATGCACTGGATCCGTTTTTATGACTGATCCGTTGTAGCAGCCTTGCTGTAGGAATTAAAGAAACAGAATTCTGGAGAGAGAGAGAGAGAGGGAGAGAGAGAGAGAGGGATTTTGTGCCAGAATAGAAAAAGCAGCCGCAGGGGTTAAAATAAAGGAAGAAAAATGATTCCGGTCATGCTCAGTTTTAAAAGACGGAATCCGTCGCTATCCGACTTTTCGACGTACACAAAAAACGTTCATCTGTCCCATGTCTCCGGCCGACGGACAGAGATTTTCTGACGGATCCGTTGGACGACGGATGAAACGTGTGGCCATCCGTCACAATCTGTCACTAATACAAGTCTATGAGAAAAAACGGATCCAGCATGAAAAAATGATGGAAAGCCAAAATTATAAATATATATATTGTATACCAAATTATAATGTGATGACATAAAAATCTGAATAATAAATATATCAATACATCTTGCCAAAATTAGTATAATATAAACACAAAAAATAGAATACAAAATATATATCAAAAAGTGCTAAGTGCTAAAATATAAAATCTGAATACATACAATAAATAAATCAATACATCTTGCCAAAATTTGTATAATATCAGCACCAGAAAAAAATAAATAAAAAATATGTAAAAAAAATGCTAAGTGCTAAAATATATCGCTCAAAAAACTTTTTTAAACATTTTTTTCGCTCAAAAAACTTTTTTCTATTAATAATGTGTAAGTTAAATATATAGTGTAGACAATAATATTGTGGAAAGTACTACCATAATATTCTAAAAATTGCACTAAAAAGTGCTATAGTGCTGTAAAGCAAAAATTGTGCAAAAGTGAAAAGTATTGCAAGATATAGAATTAAATCCACTGTAAATGATTCAGTACTATAAAGTGCTAGAGGACAAAACATACTATGCACATTGAAAATAAATGAATATACAAGTATAACCAAGAAATAATGTTATACAAAAAGTACTGCAGTGCTATGGATGAATTGCAGAGTACTGCAAAATATGAGGGATAAATACAAATGAAAGTTTACATATACTAAAATATGCCAAGATATAAATTACTATAATATGACCCAGTAATATAAGGTGCTATAGTGCTACACCGCCATACACATTAAGTTTGGAGCTGTGACCAAGCTCACCCCAGCGAAGAGCGCTTGACACTGGACGCCAGAGTCCGTGGCTGCACGGGTACAACAGTCCCAGCAGCCAAATCCGGAGGGCAGGAGACTGCAGGCCTCCTGACCCCATCACACACCTGAACGCAGAGCAGCATACCAGAGCCGGAGCCACCACGAAGGAGTGACACCTGTGAAAGGCTCAAGCTGCCTGCCATACAGGCAAGGACTAAAGAACCGTAAGGAACAGAGGACTGAGCATAGCTTTAGACCTCATGGGAAAGCGCAGAAAGGAGGCCTCCAACCCATCTGGCTTAGTGGATCCTAAATTGCTTCCAGGCTGGCTGGATCTCCATTACCATCTGTACTCAGTGCCCTGGTTTGCAACTCAAAATGTGAGTAAAAGCGTAAAGACTGCACCCCGCTGTGTTCTCCTGTTTATTTGCTGCATCACCTCAGCCCTGCATTACATCCATCTCACCATCTTTTATAATATAATTGCCCTGGGACTTAGCTCTACCTGTGGAGAGCTGTACCAACTCTGCTGCATCACCATCAGCCTCAGCGGTCTTTTTAAGCAGCGTCGGCTATCAATTGCCGAATACCACAGGTGGCGTCACAAACTATATCTTATATAGGGTCCAGGATCCAGCAGGATGATGAGGAGCTCTCCTAGCCAGCGTCCTCTTCCGTTCACGGCATAGCCACGCCCAACCTTGAGATTGTTGCTATCTTTCAACAATTTTGGTTCTCAAGTCCTCACAGTTCTCATCTTCTCTTTATGTCCTCCATGCTTAGTGTGGCACAGAGACATACTTTGCAAAGATTGAGTCAACTTCTCCCCTTTTTATCTGGTGTCAGGTGTTATTTTCATATTGCCCCCAATTGGTTTTAAATTCTGCCTGGAATCTGCCTTAAAAAGAGCCTCAAAACCACTGCAAAAAGTGAATATAATCCACAGCAATCACACACAATGATCCCCCACTTATCGCGGGCATTACATTCTAAACCTCCAACACGATAGTTGAAAATCCGCCAAGTAAGAAATTTACATTTATTTTAGCATTTATATATTTTAAGGATTTTCAAACCCCTCCCACACACTTATTTATCATTACCAGTCCCTTATTAAATGACCCCAGTTCCTTATTAACCTTTTGCACCTTTTTATAAACACTACTTATGTTCTTAAACAAATTCTACATGATGAAGATGATGAATTATCTGTGTAGTACTGATGATTGAAGGTGATGAAAATGGGATGAATGTACAGTACTGTACTGCACAGCATGGAAGAGCATTACAGCTCTCCTATTGGCACCACTTCATCAGGAGCTTCTTCAGGTGAGGCAGTAGTATCTTCAGCCTCATCCGTAACTTTTGCTACCACTAAATGCGTAACCAACCTCTTGTTCGAGTGATGAACATAGTCATGGAGAGATGCTGGTTCTGCTTCTTATGAACCATACGGAAGTCCTATTCCTCAGCCAATCGATGAAGTACATTGTCCATTATGACCATGATTACAAGTCGATCAAGTGTTAGGCCAACCTCCTCCTCTTCTTAAACCCGTTGTTCAAACTGTTCCCCATCCTCTTCTTCACTTGCTGAAGGGTGTTTCCGTCTTCAGTAGTCATGTCACTGAAGCCCTCTCCTCTCGGTATTTTCACCAGCTTCACAGCCTAATCCACCGCAGAGTGATACATTTCATCAAGAGAAAGTCTGACACATCATTTTCTTTATGGTTTTTTGAACATTTTTTCAATATATTTTTTGTTTTTAAATATTTGATAGATTCGAAAAAACAAGAAGTGGGAGAAAAGGTAGTCACTTATTAAAGAGACAAGTAGAAGAATATTTACCGTATACATTCGTGTATAAGCCGAGTTTTTCAGCACTTTTTTTGTGCTGTAAACACCCCCCCTTGGCTTGTACACGAGTCACGGTCCCAGAAAGCCGGCAGAGGAGGGGAGCAGCAGGTCACAGAGGCCACCAGCTTCCAGCACACCATACTCACATGCCTGCACGCCTCTCCGCTCCCTTAGGCGTGGAGCGCATATTCATTACCTTAATGAGCAGTACCACGTGATCACTCGACAGGAAGAGCTGCAGGCTCCGGCAGCCAGAACGAGCTGCAAAGCCACCAGGGAGGTAAAAAGGATGGTTTTACCAGTTATAGGGCGTGCTGGGTCTGCTGGACAATTGTTTCTCCAAGGATCATTGTGGATACAGGGACCTCATTGCCTACTGATCAGGCACCAGGAAGCCCTGGATGAGATCTGGAGTTTCCGCTGTGGAGTCTCTGATACTTGCCTGGAGTTCATCCTGAGCCCTATATACAGTATGGGAGAGGACATGGGGGGGGGCTCTGTAGGGAGAGGACATGGGGGGGCTCTGTAGAGGGAGGACATGGGGGGCTCTGTAGGGGAAGACATGGGGGGACTCTGTAGGGGAGGACATGGGGGGACTCTGTAGGGGAGGACATGGGGGGACTCTGTAGGGGAGGACATGGGGGGACTCTGTAGGGGAGGACATGGGGGGACTCTGTAGGGGAGGACATGGGGGGACTCTGTAGGGGAGGACATGGGGGGACTCTGTAGGGGAGGACATGGGGGGACTCTGTAGGGAAGGACATGGGGGGACTCTGTAGGGGAGGACATGGGGACTCTGTAGGGGAGGACATGGGGGGACTCTGTAGGGGAGGACATGGGCTGTGCAGGGGAGGACATGGGGGGGCTGTGCATGGGAGGACATGGGGGCTCTGTAGGAGGGACATGGGGGGGCTGTGCAGGGGGGTAAATGGGGAGGCTGTGTATGGGAGGACATGGGAGACTGTGCTGGGGGGTACATGGGGAGGCTGTGTAGGGGAGGACATGGGGGGCTGTGCAAGGGGAGAACATGAGGGCTCTGTAGGGAGTGCACTGTGGGTCTGTGCAGGGGGAGGACACGTGGGTCTCCTTACACTGTTTTATGGTGCGGCTCTATGCAGGGCAGTGGTGGAGGTTCAGTAGGGTCATCAAGCTAACACATACATATATATAGAGAACTGCAAGAAGATGAAAGTCTAGAAAATTAGAAATAATAACAGCAGAGTTAGTAGTAGATTAAAAATTAGATCTTTGAGTGTAGTGTGGGCTCTTCGGATGCTTCCGGAATATCAACGACCAAAGGGGCGGCAAATTTTTCGACCGCCCCAGGCGCCACAAACAGTTGCTACGCCACTGAGCTGCAGGAATGTATAATGTGTATAAAGTGCACAGTAATGAATAGTGATTAGTATATCTTAATAAATATATTGCAATTCGCCCAGTACAAAGCGGTGAAAAAAAAATGGTAGTTACTATTTCCATTAAGTTTTGTTGCACTCAACCAGTTGATTAACCAAGAGAGATGGCATGTACCCGAATAGAATTCTCCTAGAGGCTGCAAAAAAGAGCAGCAGGAAGTAAAGGGTTAATTGGTACACAGAACACACAATTGGGTGAAAATATTAAATGGTCATGAGCGATATGTCCCGACATAAAGAGTGTGATTATATCCTTAGTCCATAGATAATGCTTGGTATAAACCTGCATTCATAAAATATTCCAATGTCTATAGCCGTGGGGAGAGCTGCCCCGGCCGATGACGGATACACCAAGTACTTTCTCCAATGAGTGGAGGGCTCGTGCCCTGTGAAATAGAGCGCTGAACAGTACAAGGTGATTTCACCATATATAGTTGTATGTGAGTGTTGCTACTCACAATACCTCCGATGGTCTGCGTAGAATCCGGTGACTGCGTTCTGGCTGGTGCAGTAAAGGTCGGACCTGGGAGATGCGGCGATATGCCGAGGTGTAGTGTGAGACCAGCGCTCCTGCGCTCCAGCTGTCGGCAGGGATCCGGTCACTCTGGTCGATAGCTGCATCCCGGCAGATGTGCAGTAGGAGCAGGAGCTGTGTGACGCGGTGGATCACATGGTGCCGCGTAACTGCTGCTAGATGGAGGTACAGGTGGCAAAAAGGGTCGAAACCAACGCGTTTCAGAAAACTCAGCTTCTTTCTTCAGGTCCGGGACATATTGCTTATGACTAGAGTTGAGCGATACCGTCCGATACTTCAAAGTATCGTATCGGATGGTATCGGCCGATCTTTAAAAAAAGTATCGGTATCGCCGATTCCGATACCGGAAGTCCCATTCAAGTCTATGGGACTTCCGGTATCGGAATAAGAAAAACCCTTTCCTGCCCTTGTACAGCCTCTCTGGGGTCTGTACGGGCCTTTCGGGGGGCTGTGCCGGCCTGCCAGGGGGTCTGTGCAGGCTCCGGTGGTCTGTGCCGGCCTGCCGGTGGTCTGTGCAGGCTCCGGGGGGCTGTGCCGGCCTGCCGGGGGGCTGTGCCGGCCTGCCGGGGGGCTGTGCAGGCTCCGGGGGGCCGTGCCGGCCTGCCGGGGGGCTGTGCCGGCCTGCCGGTGGTCTGTGCAGGCTCCGGGGGTCTGTGCAGGCATCGTCCGATGGGACTACAAGTCCCATCGGGCGATGCCTGCTACCATGACAGTGATTGACACATTAGCCAATGATGGGACAGTAGTAGTCCCATCATCCGGCTAATGTGTTAAATGTAAAAAAAAATAAAAAAAAAAAAAATTACATGCTACATACATACAACATGCATACTACATACATGCTACATTCATACTACATACTACATACATGCTACATTCCTACTACATAAATACTACATGCAACATACATACTACATATATACTACATGCATGCTACATACATACTGCATGCTACATACATACCACATATATACTACATATATACTACATGCATGCTACATGCATGCTACATGCTACATACATAACACATATATACTACATGCATGCTACATACATACTACATGCTACATACTACATATATACTACATGCATGCTACATACTACATGCTACATACATACTACATATATACTACATGCATGCTACAAACATACTGCATGCTACATGCATGCTACATACATACTACATACATACTACATGCTACATACATACTACATATATACTACATACATACTACATACATACTACATGCATGCTACATACATACCACATACATAACACATATATACTACATGCATGCTACATACATACTACATGCTACATACATACCATATACATACTACATGCATGCTACATACATACTACATGCATGCTACATACATACTACATGCTACATACATACTACATATATACTACATGCATGCTACATACATACTACATGCTACATACATACTACATATATACTACATGCATGCTACATACTACATGCTACATACATACTACATACATACTACATGCTACATACATACCACATATATACTACATACATACAATACATTCATACAATACATACATAGACATACAGTACATATAACATAGAGTAACATACTTACCAATACTTGTCACATTGTTCCCCGAAGCCATTGTCTTTTCCGGAATAAATATTAACATAACAAACCACAAAAATACTCACCCACGATCCGAAGCAGTCCACGAGTGAGTCCCACGACGATCTTGGGTAGAGAACTGCAGCATCAGCTGTTGCTGCCGTTCTCTACGGGCTGCAGGAATCCAATGACGGAAGGTAGGTATCCTTCCGCACTGTATTCCTCCGCCACTTAAAAAAAAAGTCCCTAGTCTCACTTTATGCCATTGCTGTGTGGGAAATTCCCACGCAGCAATGGCATAAAGTGAGACTAGGGACTTTTTTTTTTTAAGTGGCGGAGGAATACAGTGCGGAAGGATACCTACCTTCCGTCATTGGATTCCTGCAGCCCGTAGAGAACGGCAGCATCATCTGATGCTGCAGTTCTCTACCCAAGATCGTCGTGGGACACACTCGTGGACTGCTTCGGATCGTGGGTGAGTATTTTTGTGGTTTGTTATGTTAATATTTATCCCGGAAAAGACAATGGCTTCGGGGAACAATGTGACAAGTATTGGTAAGTATGTTACTCTATGTTATATGTACTGTATGTCTATGTATGTATTGTATGAATGTATTGTATGTATGTAGTATATATGTGGTATGTATGTAGCATGTAGTATGTATGTAGCATGCATGTAGCATGTAGTATGTATGTAGCATGCATGTAGTATATATGTAGTATGTATGTAGCATGCATGTAGTATATATGTAGCATGTATGTAGTATGTATGTGGTATGTATGTAGCATGTAGTATGTATGTAGCATGCATGTAGTATATATGTAGTATGTATGTAGCATGTAGTATGTATGTAGTATGTATGTGGTATGTATGTAGCATGTAGTATGTATGTAGCATGCATGTAGTATATATGTAGTATGTATGTAGCATGTAGTATGTATGTAGTATGTATGTAGTATGTATGTGGTATGTATGTAGCATGTAGTATGTATGTAGCATGCATGTAGTATATATGTAGTATGTATGTAGCATGTAGTATGTATGTAGTATGTATGTAGTATGTATGTGGTATGTATGTAGCATGTAGTATGTATGTAGCATGCATGTAGTATATATGTAGTATGTAGTATGTATGTAGTATGTATGTGGTATGTATGTAGCATGTAGTATGTATGTAGCATGCATGTAGTATGTATGTAGCATGCATGTAGTATGTATGTAGCATGCATGTAGTATGTATGTAGTATGTATGTAGTATGTATGTAGCATGCAGTATGTATGTAGCATGTATGTAGTATGTATGTAGTATATATGTAGTATGTATGTAGCATGTAGTATGTATGTAGCATGCATGTAGTATATATGTAGTATGTATGTACCATGCATGTAGTATGTATGTAGTATGTATGTAGTATGTATGTAGCATGCAGTATGTATGTAGCATGTATGTAGTATGTATGTAGCATGCATGTAGTATGTATGTAGCATGTAGTATGTATGTAGCATGCATGTAGTATGTATGTAGCATGTATGTAGTATGTATGTAGTATGTATGTAGCATGTAGTATGTATGTAGCATGCATGTAGTATGTATGTAGTATTTTTTTTTTTTTTTTAACATTTAACACATTAGCCGGATGATGGGACTACTACTGTCCCATCATTGGCTAATGTGTCAATCACTGTCATGGTAGCAGGCATCGCCCGATGGGACTTGTAGTCCCATCGGACGATGCTTGCACAGACCCCCGGACATCAGCACAGCCCCCCGGCAGGCCGGCACAGCCCCCCGGCAGGCCGGTACAGACCTCCACAGGGTGCACAGACCACCGGCAGGCCGGCACAGCCCCCCGGCAGGCCGGTACAGACCCCGGGCAGTCCACACAGCCCCCCGGCAGGCCGGCAGAGACCCCCGGAAGGCCCGAAATGACGGCGCATCATGATGCGCACACACCGCGCATCATGATGACGTCAGGCCGTCAATCAACTGAACTTCCGATTCCGATGCCGAATTCCGATATTGAAAAAATATCGGAAGTCGGTATCGGAATTCCGATACAGCAAGTATCGGCCGATACCCGATACTTGCGGTATCGGAATGCTCAACACTACTTATGACCATTTAATATTTTCACCCAATTGTGTTCTATGTACATATTAACCCTTTACTTCTAGGAGAATTCTATTCGGGTACATGCCATCTCTCCTTGGTTAATCAACTGTTTGAGTGCAATACTTACTATTTCCATTAACTACCATTTTTTTCACAGCTTTGTACTGGGCGAGTTGCAATATATTCATTAAGATATACTAATCACTATTTATTTCTCAGCTATTTATCCCCACGATTGGGTTAACTGCAGTTTATTGTTTATTCTTGTCAGGTTTTACCTATTAAATATTCTTCTATTTGTCTCATTAATAAGTGACTAGCTTTTCTCCCACATCTTGGTTTTTTCAGCGTGAGTCTATCACAAATATTTATAATCCTTTCGATTTCCTTGTGGTTGGTATCTAGAGTCGCAGCAGTTACAAAACCTTTTAGGCTACTTTCACACATCCGGTGTGTGGGGTCCGGCGGCGTGCGGCGAAAAGCCGGGCCGCCGGATCCGGCCTGCAGCCGTGACACCCAGTGGCGGATTATAATGAGGTCAATTTGGGCAGTTGCCCCGGGCCCAGTGGGGTTAAGGGGCCCACAGCCCAGGCCAGTAAATTGCCCCATTATAATCCGCCACCGCGCAGGGCCGGATTATAGGCAGGACAGGCGGGGCTTCAGCCCCGGGGCCCCCACCACAAGAGCTTCTAAGGGGGCCCCCACCACATTCCTGCTGGCTGCTGCAATGGCACTCCATCTTCTCCCCACCTAAAAGTGAGTGACCGTAGGGGCGGCATTATGTGCTCTGCTACCAGCAGCATCTACAAGTAGCGTGAACGCTGATGCTGCTGGTAGCGTGCAAAGGCTTGTGATGAGATCACAGGAGGTAAGGTGTCAGGGCCCCCGATCATGTGACCCCTGTCTCCTCCCCTCCTGTGACCTCATCACAGGTCCTGTGCGCACAGCACAGAGAGCAGCCATGTATGTGGAGTGCGGCTCTGCGGGTGGAGGTAGGTGCTGGAGGCCCCATTATTCTCTATGTGGAGTGTGGCTCTGCGGGTGGAGGTCGGTGCTGGAGGCTCCATTATTCTCTATGTGGAGTGTGGCTCTGCGGGTGGAGGTAGGTGCTGGAGGCCCCATTATTCTCTATGTGGAGTGCGGCTCTGCGGGTGGAGGTCGGTGTCGGAGGCCCCATTATTCTCTATGTGGAGTGCGGCTCTGTGGGTGGAGGTAGGTGCTGGAGGCCCCATTATTCTCTATGTGGAGTGCGGCTCTGCGGGTGGAGGTCGGTGTCGGAGGCTCCATTATTCTCTATGTGGAGTGCGGCTCTGCGGGTGGAGGTCGGTGCTGGAGGCTCCATTATTCTCTATGTGGAGTGCGGCTCTGCGGGTGGAGGTCGGTGTCGGAGGCTCCATTATTCTCTATGTGGAGTGAGGCTCTGCGGGTGGAGGTCGGTGTCGGAGGCTCCATTATTCTCTATGTGGAGTGCGGCTCTGCGGGTGGAGGTCGGTGTCGGAGGCTCCATTATTCTCTATGTGGAGTGAGGCTCTGCGGGTGGAGGTCGGTGTCGGAGGCTCCATTATTCTCTATGTGGAGTGAGGCTCTGCGGGTGGAGGTCGGTGTCGGAGGCTCCATTATTCTCTATGTGGAGTGCGGCTCTGCGGGTGGAGGTCGGTGCTGGAGGCCCCATTATTCTCTATGTGGAGTGGGGCTCTGCGGGTGGAGGTCGGTGTCGGAGGCTCCATTATTCTCTATGTGGAGTGTGGCTCTGCGGGTGGAGGTCGGTGCTGGAGGCCCCATTATTCTCTATGTGGAGTGGGGCTCTGCGGGTGGAGGTCGGTGCTGGAGGCCCCATTATTCTCTATGTGGAGTGCGGCTCTGCGGGTGGAGGTCGGTGCTGGAGGCCCCATTATTCTCTATGTGGAGTGTGGCTCTGCGGGTGGAGGTCGGTGCTGGAGGCCCCATTATTCTCTATGTGGAGTGGGGCTCTGCGGGTGGAGGTCGGTGTCGGAGGCTCCATTATTCTCTATGTGGTGTGCGGCTCTGCGGGTGGAGGTCAGTGCTGGAGGCTCCATTATTCTCTATGTGGAGTGTGGCTCTGCGGGTGGAGGTCAGTGCTGGAGGCCCCATTATTCTCTATGTGGAGTGCGGCTCTGCGGGTGGAGGTCGGTGTCGGAGGCTCCATTATTCTCTATGTGGAGTGTGGCTCTGCGGGTGGAGGTCGGTGCTGGAGGCCCCATTATTCTCTATGTGGATTGTGGCTCTGCGGGTGGAGGTCGGTGCTGGAGGCTCCATTATTCTCTATGTGGAGTGTGGCTCTGCGGGTGGAGGTCGGTGTCGGAGGCCCCATTATTCTCTATGTAGAGTGTGGCTCTACGATTCGTGACCCCCGTCACGTGACGAAGGGGGCCCACAGGGTCTGAACTGCCCCGGGCCCTGGCTACCCTTAATCCACCCCTGGTGACACCGGATGTGTGTGCGGCGAGACGATACGGCTCGGACATTATTAAAGGAGCCGCAGGACGAGGTGGACAGAGGCAGCCAATGAGACAGCTGCTGAAAGGGAGGTGAGGGGAGGGGAGGAGAGGAGAGGGGGGTGGAGAGAGAGAGACATGGGGGTTAACACTTAGTGTCCAGGCAAGAGAATCTATCTCTTTTGCCGGGCACTTGTGGGGTTAACCCCACAGAGAGATCTCTCTCTCTCACCCAGACACTGTGAGTGTTAACCCCACAAGTGCCCGGCGAGAGAGATCTCTCACAAGTGTCCGGGTGACAGAGAGAGATCTCTCTCTCTCGCCGGGCACTTGTGGGGTTAACATTCACAGAGTCCGGGCATGCGCTGCGGAAAAAGCCGTTCCGGCGCTGACAAAAAGCATTGCAGGGAACGTTTTTTGCAGATACCGGACGGCTAATTTATGCCGTGTCCGGCAACAACCGGACACGACGCATAACCATCCGGCACGATGCGGCGCCCATGAAAACTTATGGGACAAAACCGGATCTGGTGCTGGATCCGGTTATTAAAAATTTTGCCGCATCGTGCCGGATGACAAAAACCGGATGTGTGAAAGAGGCCTTACACAGGCGCCACTTTATCGCTCTCCTTCATTTTTTGTTTTTAACAATTTTTCCCTGGATCTGTAGCTGGATATTTCCTGCTTTTGAATTGCCTCCTATATACAGTATGAGCCTGCACATTGCTTCCTATATACAGTATGAGGCCGCATATAGCCTCCTATATACAGTATGAGCCTGCACAGCGCTTCCTATATACAGTATGAGTCTGCACATAGTCTCCTATATACAGTATGAGCCTGCACATCGCTTCCTATATACAGTATGAGGCCGCATATAGCCTCCTATATACAGTATGAGGCCGCATATAGCCTCCTATATACAGTATGAGGCCGCATATAGCCTCCTACATGCAGTATGAGGCCGCATATAGCCTCCTATATACAGTATGAGCCTGCACATCGCTTCCCATATACAGTATGAGGCCACATATAGCCTCCTGAATACAGTATTTTCCTCCTATATACAGTATGAGGCTGCATTTACCCTTCTATACACAGTATGAGCCTGCACATCGCTTCCTATATACAGTATGAGGCCGCATATAGCCTCCTATATACAGTATGAGCCTGTACTTCGCTTCCTATATACAGTATGAGGCCGCATATAGCCTCCTATATACAGTATGAGCACCCACATATAGCCTCCTGAATGCAGTGTTTACCTCCTATATACAGTATGAGCCTGCACATAGCCTCCTATATACAGTAGCAAAAAAAAAAATGATTGAATGAGAGAAATGGTTTTGGGTCCTTTCTGTAAAAATCGTATGGGTATCTTTTTAGTCTTGGTTTTAGTTTTCTGTTTTTAATTAATTTTTCCTGTGCTTATACTCCAGTTCTCTATCTTCGCATCGCAATATATGATCTGGCATGGAATTCATTGTTGAGGGCATTTCAAGATTTTATGAAGAAACACTCCTCTCACAAGAAATCTACGGCTCTTTTCGTACCCATTGGGTCTTCAATATTTCATATTATTTGTTCACATTTTTATTCATTTTTTCTTTTTTAATTTGTTTATTTCATTTACATTTTTATTTGTTTTATTTTTATATATATTTTTTTCACTCATTTTTTATTTTTTTCACAATTTTCTTTGTGTATTTGTGCTATGTATTATGCATTATACATAATTGTGTGTATAATTACTTTATGATATATGATATTTGATGTATGTATTGAATGCCATGTGTTATTTTTATATACATTTGTTTTTTAACAGAGACATGATATATAGTTGTTATAGTTATATGATGCACATACACTTTCATATAGCCTGCATACACATTATGCTAATTGTTAAAAAAAAATTTTATTGCTTGCATAGTGTGCTTATAATTGACACATATGTGTGTGCCTTTGCACTCTATGTCAGGCATATTCACTTTAATGGTTCATACACACCGCTATAATTATTTCAGCATCATTATGTTTTATCCCCTCACTTTCAACACTTGCTATCACTTTAAGTAGTGATTATTATTCTTCATAATTATTTTATTTTCTTGTCCTCACTTGAGCGCATGCCCAGTTCTGTCCTCCCTAGGAGCCGTCTGACGTGCTCAGTCTGGTATGTGGTTGTCTCTGGCTGTTTTGCAGCTTGAGCCGCTTTCATGCTGATGAGCGCTGATCATAGACTCCCTGTTCATAGTGGGGACTCAACAGCGCATGCGCCGATAATGCTGTGGACGTTTAGAACTGGATACTATTGACGTCATTGTGGACACTACAGCGCAGGTCCTGAATTTTACAAGCTTTATTAGGGAGAGCGGTTTATTGGTTGACCGCACTATATAAACTAGATCCGGGGCACTTGTAAACCACGCCTCCTGAGGAAGCTGCGGTGTGATGCGCGTAGGGGCGGCAGGTTTTACAGAGACATACACTACACATGTAAGTTGTTACTTTCTAATGCAGTCCTTGTATCTTACTCTGGAATTTGTATAGACAGTTTTTACTCTGTGTACACTTAACTCCTACCAGGCTTATTTGATACAAGGCACTTATGCACTTTATATTCAGCAGTTTACTCTGGGCACTTATTGTATGCAAAACCATATCTGGGCATACATATTATGTAAATGGGGAGTTTGCGGTTTACTATGCATTCTATTTGTGAAAGGAAAGCAAAGAAACTACATGTTTTATACAGATAAAAACTTTATTAACTGTCAAGGTGCTGGTTTACTTATATTGTGTTTATGTCTGCTGTAACTTGCATTTAGCATTTATGCTCTGTTAATTATTCTAAATAAATTATTTAGCTTGAAAAACTCCAATTTTGATCTCTTGTGATGCTTAATAGCTCATTTATGAGATTTTTTTTGCTACTATATTTCCAGTGAGTTGAGCCTTTGAAGAATTTTTTCCAGTATTTGGGATATATTTGTACTTTATCCTATATACAGTATGAGCCTGTACATCGATTCCTATATGCAGTATGAGGCTGCATATAGCCTCCTATATACAGTATGAGCCCACATAGCCTCCTCCACATAGCCTCCTGTCATACCAGGAACGCACGCCCGAGGCATGACGGGTAATGTAGTCCTGCAGTGTTACCATAGCAACACGGCTGCTGGGGCCTTTCCTAAAAGCAGCCGAGGAGCTGTCATGCTGCTGCGCCGCCCCCACACACATGCCGCCTGGGGCGGACCGCCCTCCCCCACGCTACTCCAGTGCTGCAGCTATGGGTCCCTGTTATCAGCCATTCATAGGCCAGGACCAGCCCTCAACATAAAGGGGACACAATTATAGCACTGAGCACAATAGTCAGGGGGACCGTGAGACCACCCCCTGACATCAGCAGAGACCTGTGCAGTGGCTGAAGAGTTAACCAGCCCTCGGGAATCTGCAGAGCTTCATTATACATCGGTGCCAATGTTCACTACAGGACTGGCATTGTATTCATGAATCAGATGGCTCAGGATGAACTCCAGGCAAGTATCAGAGACTCTACAGCGGAAACTCCAGATCTCATCCAGGGCTTCCTGGTGCCTGATCAGTAAGCAATGAGGTCCCTGTATCCACAATGATCCTTGGAGAAACAATTGTCCAGCAGACCCAGCACGCCCTATAACTGGTAAAACCATCCTTTTTACCTCCCTGGTGGCTTTGCAGCTCGTTCTGGCTGCCGGTGTCACGTCGCCGCCAGACTTGGGGCCTGCTGTTCCGATCGCGGCCACTAGGAGGCGCCGGACCGCCACTTCGTCGTCAGACTCAGGGACGGCTGTTCCTGCCTCGGCCACTGGGAGGGGCCGTGGTTCCGTCGCATCAGACTCAGGGCCTACTGTCCCGGCTTTAGCCTCTAGGAGGCGCCGGTCTGTCACGTTGCCTTTTAATTCGGGGTCTGCTGTTCTGGGCGCGGTCACTAGGAGGCGCCGTGACTCGCCCGTGAGTTATGGTGCTGACAGAGTAAGGGCACCTGTGCAGGCATCTGGTGGGCGCAGGCTCCGCCCCTCTGTCAGTCATCAGAAGGTTACTGCATCATCATCTGGCCTGGTCCTGGGGCGGTACTGATGACATCAGCAGTCCGGGAACCTGTGAGGGGTGACCTGATCCCTCAAATACCTTGGGAATGGTCTTGCAAGCCGCCGGATATATTCTTGGTTCCCCTGTGTGTTACTTGCTATAGTTGAATAACTATGACCTTGGCCTGGACTTCTGACTCTGCTTCTGCCTAACGATTCTGTACCTCTGCTGCCCTCCTGATTTATGACTCTGACCTTGGCCTGGACTTCTGACTCTGCTTCTGCCTAACGATTCTGTATCTCTGCTGCCCTCCTGGTTATGACTCAGACCTTGGCCTGGACTTCTGACTCTGCTTCTGCCTAACGTTTTTGTACCCTGCTGCCCGACTGGTTTAGACCCGGATACTACCACGTTTTTGTCCTGTATTGGAACTCCCTCTCTGGCGACCGTCCTGCTCTGGACACTGCTCCTATTCAGACAGCACCTCCTGGGCTCTGCTATAAATCCAGATCCCTGTATAGGGGTAAAGGGTATCAGTGTTTCTCGGGGTGTTGTCTGGCTGCAGCCCAGACCGCAGACGGACGTTACATTATATCCGGCCCAAAATAATACAAGGAAAAAAAACTTGCTTTTTGTGTATATGTTCACCATATATAAAAGCAGTCTCCTGAATTTTTTTTTTTCTTCTTCTGTCTGAGCTGATTTCCTGGCCTAACACCTGCTCCAGAGCACAGCCTGAAGGAACACTCCCATCTTCCTACACCAGCATGCTGCAGCCTGGAGGCCAGGGAAATGCTGAGCGTCAGAGATCCACATTCCTGGGACGTCGGCCTCTGGGCAGCTCTGGTCGTGCTGGCCCAGAGGCTCAGGTATTGCCCGCAAATGCGGCTAAACTTTTGTTACCCGTCTCACACTCATTTTCTAATAAATCCCTGTATGTGAAGGCTTATGTGGATTGTGGTTCTGCGGGCTATTTCATGGATTTTTTGCTCGCAAGGAATCTCTGTGTACCACTGCTAAGACTTAATGCCCCTATTCAGACCACTGCGATCAATGGTACATCCATTATCCAGGGTGGAGTGGAGTTTGTTACTGCAGACATTACTATGTCAGTGGGGGCATTACACAACGAACAGATATCATTTTTTGTTCTACATAATTTATCTAATCCAGTTATGTTAGGCATGCCATGGTTGCACCAGCATAATCCGGTTATTGACTGGCGCTTAGGTGATATCGTGCGCTGGAGTCCACGGTGTCAGAGTAACTGTATGTCACTGTCAGTGAACCAAGTTAAAATTAAAAACCCCTCTATTCCATATGCGCTCAGAGATTATGAAGATGTCTTCTCCATAGTGGAGTCTGAGAAACTACCTCCTCATAGAGAGTATCACTGTCCTATCGACTTGGTCCCAGGTGCCCGCCTCCCTAAGGGGAGAATATTTAACCTCTCTGGTCCTGAGCGTGTAGCCATGAATGACTACATAGCAGACAGCCTGCGAAAAGGTTTTATTAGACCCTCCACTTCACCTGTAGGGGCTGGGTTTTTCTTTGTAGGAAAAAAAGATGGTGGACTCAGACCATGTATAGATTGTCGTGAGCTTAACGCTATTACTGTAAAAAACCAGTATCCGCTTCCACTCATTCCTGATCTGTTTAATCAGCTACTGGGAGCCCACTGGTTTACTAAACTTGACCTCCGGGGGGCATATAATCTGGTCCGCATAAGAAATGGTGACGAATGGAAAACGGCCTTTAATACACCTCTTGGTCACTTTGAATACCTGGTAATGCCGTTCGGACTCAGTAACGCGCCTGCAGTATTTCAACACTTCGTCAATGATGTTTTCAGAGACATTTGTGGGGTGTATGTCGTCGTGTATCTTGATGACATTTTGATTTACTCTGCTGACCCTGTGACACATACTCAACACGTCAGGTCGGTGCAGCAGAGACTGCGAGAACACTCTTTGTTTGCGAAACTGGAAAAATGTGTTTTCTTTGCCGAAGAGGTACAGTTTTTAGGATACATGGTCTCAGGCAAGGGGTTTCGCATGGATCCTGCCAAGATTCAACCTATTAAGGCTTGGGTGCAACCCAAATCGCTGAAGACGCTGCAGCAGTTTTTGGGATTCGCGAATTACTACCGCAAGTTTATCAGGGGTTTCTCGGAGATTGCCAAGCCACTCACGGACCTTACCCGAAAAGGGGCGGACGTGACCAATTGGAATCCTGAGGATATTCAGGCATTTTCCACACTGAAAGAGTGCTTCGTGGCCAACCCGGTTTTGGTGCAACCGGACTTAGACCACCCATTTGTTGTGGAAGTGGATGCCTCCGAGGTCGGAGTGGGAGCAGTGCTATCGCAAGGCACTGCATCCCTCACTCAGCTTCGCCTGTGTGCGTTTTTCTCCCACAAATTCTCTACCACGGAGAGAAACTATGACATTGGTAATTGAGAATTATTGGCGATCAAATGGGCCTTCGAGGAATGGCGCCACTTCCTCGAAGGTGCCAAACACAAGGTCACTGTTATTACAGACCACAAAAACTTAACCTACCTAGAGTCAGCTAAGAGACTAAATCCCAGGCAGGCCAGGTGGGCCTTGTGTTAGCGTGGGTGGTCAGGAGCGGGAGCTCCGAGAGTGGACCCTCTGGGCCGTGGCACCGAGGGGCCCCGGGCGAGCTGCCAGGTGGAACCGACCCCTATACAGGGACCGTTAGGAGCAGGCCCAGGGGTTCGAGTACCACGGTAGCCGGTACCGAGAGGGGCGGCTCAGGATGGACCGGAGTAAGACTGAGACTGGAGTAGGACGGCAGGAGCACTGAAGACAGGACTGGAGTAGGACGGCAGGAACACTGAAGACAGGACTGGAGTAGGACGGCAGGAACACTGAAGACAGGACTGGAGTAGGACGGCAGGAACACTGAAGGCAGGACTGGAGTAGGACGGCAGGAACACTGAAGACAGGACTGGAGTAGGACGGCAGGAACACTGAAGGCAGGACTGGAGTAGGACGGCAGGAACACTGAAGGCAGGACTGGAGTAGGACGGCAGGAACACAAGGCAGGACTGGAGTAGGACGACAGGAACACTGAAGGCAGGACTGGAGTAGGTAACCAGGAACACGGGTAGCAGGACTGAGAAGCTGCTGTGAGGAGCAGCCGAGACAGGAACTGCAGGAGCAGAGTGTGCACGATGGAGCGAGGCCAGAGTGTCAGGAAACACAACGATCAGGCGCCTCCCTCAGGGGGAAGCGGCCTGATATGGCCCCGTCTGGTCAGCCATTGGTCCAAAGGTGCTTCCGGGTCAGGGCACAGCCGGAGCATAAGGAGCAGGAAGAAGGCCGCGGCCTATGGCGCATGCGCATAGCATGCAGGGAAGGCATCGGTCGCGGGCCTGTCTCAGGTGACCGCCGCGGCCGTCGGGTGGAGAGAGGCTGCGGCGTGGGAGCGGAGGGCGACTGCGGCGTGGGAGCGGAAGCCGGCTAAGTATGGCGGAGTGGTGTAACAGTACCCCCTCCCCTAAGCCGCCCCCCCCCCCGGAGATTAACAAGAAACCTCTTGAGGATACGGGGAGCATTAATATTCTCCCGAGGCTCCCAGGATCTCTCCTCAGGACCAAAGCCCTTCCAATCAACGAGAAAGAAAGTCCTACCTCTAACCCTTTTCACAGCGAGGATGTCCTGCACTTCAAAAACGTTGTCGGCACCCACCGGCTGAGGACCAAGATCAAGCGAGGAATGGAAACGATTCAGCACCACAGGCTTCAGGAGAGAGACGTGAAAGGTGTTCGGGATCCGGAGCGAAGCAGGCAACCTCAATTTGTAGGCAACTTCGTAAATACGTCCCAGAATTTCAAACGGACCGATGTAGCGTGGACCCAACTTGTAGGAGGGCAGTTTTAGTCGGACGAATTTGGAGGAGAGCCAGACCTTGTCGCCAACACGATACGGAGGAGAATCCAACCTCTTTTTGTCTGCATAGTTCTTCATCTGATCAGCGGATCTCTTGAGTGATGTGTTGGTCTCAGCCCAAATCTTAGAAAATTCCGAGGACAAGGCATTGGCCGCGGGTACCTCAGAGGCAGGGGTTATCGGAAGAGGGACACCAGGATGTCTGCCAAAAACAATGAAAAACGGAGACTTGGCCGAAGACTCACCAGCATGGTTGTTATAAGCGAACTCTGCCCAGGGAAGTAAGTTGACCCAATCGTTCTGGTGGGCGTTAGAGAAGTGGCGTAAGTATCCCGTAAGTGTCTGGTTGGTACGCTCTACTTGTCCGTTGGACTGTGGATGGTAGGCCGAGGAGAAGTCGAGGGAAACGTTCATAAGCTTACAAAGCGAACGCCAGAACTTGGAGGTAAACTGAACCCCTCGGTCAGACACAATGCGTCGAGGTAGTCCATGAAGCCTGAAGACTTGATGAATGAAGATCTCGGCCAGCTCTGGCGCTGAGGGAAGACCGGGCAGAGGGATGAAGTGAGCCATCTTGGAAAAACGATCCACCACCACCAGAATGACTGAGCAGCCCGCAGAGCAGGGTAGGTCGGTGATGAAATCCATGGCGATGTTCTCCCAAGGAACCGTAGGGACAGGCAACGGAAGCATCAAGCCAGACGGAGATCTCCGTGGCACCTTGTTCTTTGCACAGGATGGACAAGAAGCCACAAAGTCGAGTACATCTTGGCGAAGTGAGGGCCACCAGTAGTGACGTTTGATAAGGTCAAGGGTCTTCTTAGTTCCGGCATGGCCGGCCAGTTTGGAGGAGTGCCCCTATAGAAGAACCTTTTGCTTGAGATTCTCTGGCACAAGCGTCTTGCCAGGCGGAGGAGTAAGCCAGTTCACTGGAGCCACGGTGATGATCCTAGTGGGATCAATGATATGTGACGGTTCCTCCGTGGATTCGTGTGGTTGGAAGACCCTGGACAGGGCGTCGGCTTTGGAATTCTTGTTGCCGGGACGGAATCGGAGCTCGAAATCAAATCGGGCAAAAAATAAAGACCATCTGGCCTGGCGAGGGTTTAGTCTCTGGGCAGACTGGAGATAGGCCAGATTCTTGTGGTCCGAGAAGATGACAAAAGGATGGACAGCTCCTTCCAGGAGGTGGCGCCATTCCTCCAAGGCCAACTTGATGGCCAAAAGTTCCCGGTCACCGATCGAGTAGTTACACTCGGATGGAGAAAAGGCCTTCGAGAAGAAGCCACAAGGGTGTAGGCGACCGGAGGCGGTTCTCTGGGACAGCACCGCCCCGGCACCAGTCGAGGAAGCGTCCACCTCGAGTACAAAAGGTCGATCGCTCTCAGGGCGATGCAGGACCGGAGCCGTGGAGAAAGCCCGTTTTAGGGACAGAAAGGCCTCCTCTGCCTCAGGAGACCAATCCTTGGAAGTAGACCCTTTACGGGTGAGCACAGAAATGGGTCTTGTGATCGCGGAGAAGTGGAAGACAAATTGCCGGTAATAGTTGGCGAACCCGAGGAATCGTTGTATCGCCTTTAATCCGATGGGGCGAGGCCATTTGAGGATGGCAGACAACTTCTCGGGATCCATCCTTAGACCAGCGTCGGAGATAATGTATCCCAGAAATGGCAGAGAGGTCTGTTCGAAGAGACATTTCTCGATCTTTGCATACAGACGGTTCTCCCGAAGACGCTGAAGCACCAGGCGGACACTCTTTCTGTGGGACGAGAGGTCCGGCGAGAAGACGAGGATGTCGTCTAAGTACACAACCACACAGGAGTACAAGAGATCCCGGAAGATCTCGTTGACGAACTCTTGAAAGACTGCAGGAGCATTGCAAAGACCGAAGGGCATGACCAGGTACTCGTAATGGCCATCTCGAGTGTTGAAAGCGGTCTTCCACTCGTCACCTGCGCGGATACGGACCAGATTGTAGGCTCCTCTGAGGTCAAACAGTTCCGGAATGAGTGGAAGAGGGTACCTGTTCTTGATGGTAATCTCATTCAAGCCCCTATAGTCAATGCATGGCCGTAGAGTCCCGTCCTTCTTTTTGACGAAGAAGAACCCAGCTCCCGCGGGCGAAGAGGATTTCCGTATAAAGCCTTTGGCGAGGTTCTCTCGGACGTACTCGGACATGGCGGTGGTCTCCGCGGGAGACAGAGGGTAGATTCTGCCCCTTGGGGGGGTTGAACCAGAAACAAGTTCAATTGGGCAGTCAAACGGCCGGTGTGGAGGGAGGACCTCCGCTTCCTTCTTATCAAAAACATCGGCGTAGGAGCTGTAAGCTGGAGGAAGACCCGGGAGGTCTGGAGGTGACCGTGGAGCGGCCGCCAGGCGGACAGGAGTCAGACAGCGAGCTTGGCACGGGTGCCCCCAGCGGAGTATCTCCCCAGAAGACCAGTCGAGAACAGGCTGATGAGTCCTTAACCATGGAAGACCGAGTAGAATGGCGTGAGAGAGCTTAGGTAAAACGTAAAAGGCTATCTTCTCTCGATGTAAGGCTCCGATTTGCAATTCCACCTCTTCAGTGACCAAGGTGACGGTCACCTGTAGCGGTTTGCCATCCACGGTGGCAATCTGAATTGGGTTAGATAGAGTGACTACAGGAATTTGGTATTTGTCTACCTCTTCCGGCCGAATGAAGTTACCCGCTGAGCCCGAATCCACGTAGGCCACCTCGGAACCACGCCTCCCTCCTGAAACCAAAAGCACAGAAACCGTAAGGGGTTGAGAGGAATCATCATCATCATCACCTAGGAAGGCCTCTCTTACCTGACCTAGGTGGAGTCGTTTCCCTGTCTCTTAGGACAGGTGCGGATATAGTGTGACGAATGACCGCAATAGAGGCACAGACCTTGTGCCCGTCTCTCTCTCTGACGTAACTCGGCCAACCTGAGATGATCTATCTGCATGGGCTCACCCGAAGAGAGGGAAGAAGATCCGACTGAACGTGAGCTGGCCGACTGAGTGAAAGGAGAAACTGACCTGGAGGAGCGCCTGTCTCTCACTGACTCCCGAGCGCGCTCCAGGAAGCGCAGGTCAATGCGGGTAGCCAGCGAGATAAGTTCCTCTAAGGTGGACGGGGTATCTCGACCAGCGAGTTCATCCTTTATTTTACTAGAAAGACCGCGCCAGAATGCCCCCACCAAAGCTGCGTTATTCCAGCCGAGCTCAGAGGAAATAGTGCGAAAGCGAATAGCGTACTGTCCGACGGTGAGAGAGCCCTGGTGTAAGTTAAAGAGTGACTCAGTGAGAGAGGCTAACCGGCCCGGCTCATCGAAAACCTTACGAAACGTATCCAGGAAAACCGGGAGACTCGAAACGACCGGGTCGTCACGTTCCCAGAGCGGGTTTACCCAAGAAAGGGCCTCTCCCTCCAGATGGGACATGATGAAGGCCACTTTGGCCCGGTCCGAGGGATATTGCTGCGGCAGCCATTCAAAGTGGAGACTACACTGATTTAAGAACCCCCTACAGAGTTTGGGATCCCCGGTGAAACGAGGCGGCTTGGCGGGGTGTCGGAGGAGCAGCAGACGCAGGGGGAGGAGTCGGCACTGCAGCGGCAGCCTGGAGGGCCGACAAGCGACTATCAAAGGAGGCCATGTAGGACAAAATGTGGGTTTGAGTATCTTGCTGCTGACCCAGCTCCTGTTGGAGACTGGCCAGCTGAGTGGCATTTCCAGGATCGGCCACCTGTAAGGCCGACAAACGGGTGTCCATCGACTTCATGATTGACATAATGCGCCCCTGATTCTCCCGTAGGAATAGCAACTCTTTCTGGGTAGCAGCCGTAGTACCGGCGGAGTCCATGGCCTGATCGTACTGTTAGCGTGGGTGGTCAGGAGCGGGAGCTCCGAGAGTGGACCCTCTGGGCCGTGGCACCGAGGGGCCCCGGGCAAGCTGCCAGGTGGAACCGACCCCTATACAGGGACCGTTAGGAGCAGGCCCAGGGGTTCGAGTACCACGGTAGCCGGTACCGAGAGGGGCGGCTCAGGATGGACCGGAGTAAGACTGAGACTGGAGTAGGACGGCAGGAGCACTGAAGACAGGACTGGAGTAGGACGGCAGGAACACTGAAGACAGGACTGGAGTAGGACGGCAGGAACACTGAAGGCAGGACTGGAGTAGGACGGCAGGAACACAAGGCAGGACTGGAGTAGGACGACAGGAACACTGAAGGCAGGACTGGAGTAGGTAACCAGGAACACGGGTAGCAGGACTGAGAAGCTGCTGTGAGGAGCAGCCGAGACAGGAACTGCAGGAGCAGAGTGTGCACGATGGAGCGAGGCCAGAGTGTCAGGAAACACAACGATCAGGCGCCTCCCTCAGGGGGAAGCGGCCTGATATGGCCCCGTCTGGTCAGCCATTGGTCCAAAGGTGCTTCCGGGTCAGGGCACAGCCGGAGCATAAGGAGCAGGAAGAAGGCGCGGCCGCGGCCTATGGCGCATGCAGGGAAGGCATCGGTCGCGGGCCTGTCTCAGGTGACCGCCGCGCCCGTCGGGTGGAGAGAGGCTGCGGCGTGGGAGCGGAGGGCGACTGCGGCGTGGGAGCGGAGGCCGGGTAAGTATGGCGGAGCGGTGTAACACCTTGTTTTTCTCCAGGTTTGATTTTTTTAATTACTTTTCGCCCCGGTACTAAAAATGTGAGGGCAGATGCCCTCTCTCGCAGTTTTTGCCCCACACAGACCGAGGACTGTGAACCAGTACCGATATTGGCTAATGGAATCGTCGTGTCGGCAGTGTCTTTGGACCTTCTGGAGGAGATCCGTAGGTCTTCAGAGCAAGCCCCTGACGCTACGCCCCCCAAAAAATTGTTTGTTCCAGCTAACCTTCGTCTGCAGGTTCTAAAAGAATCACACGACTCTGTCCTGGCAGGCCATCCCGGTCTCAATAATACCATCAGGCTGGTAACCAGGAACTTTTGGTGGCCGACGGTGGCCAAGGACTGTAAAGACTATGTTTCTGCGTGTGAAGTCTGTGCCCGTGCCAAATCCCTCCATAGCCGCCCTGCCGGCTGGCTTCAGTCCTTGCCCACCCCTGAGAGTCCATGGACCCACATCTCCATGGACTTCATTACAGATTTGCCACCCTCAGATGGGAAAACTTGTATCTGGGTGGTGGTAGACAGGTTCAGCAAGCAGTGTCATGTTATTCCCTTGTCTGGCATGCCTAACTCTGAAACTTTAAGTAAGCTGTTCATTCTGCACATACGGCGTTCTGACAAATATTGTGTCCGACAGGGGTACCCAGTTTGTCTCAAAGTTCTGGAGGGCGTTCTGTAGACGCGTCGGTGTGGAGTTGTCCTTCTCCTCGGCATACCATCCCGAGACCAATGGTCAAACTGAGCGTACTAACCAAGCTCTAGAACAATACCTCCGCTGTTATGTGTCAGGACATCAGTCCGATTGGGTGGAACATCTGCCATTGGCTGAGTTCGCGCTCAATAATCGATATCAGGACTCCATTAAAACTACCCCCTTTTTCTGTAACCTTGGACTACATCCGCGCTTTGAGTCGTTTTCGGCCAGGATGTCGGAGCTCCCTGGGGTTGAGCAAAATATACATCGGCTGAAAACGATTTGGTCTGAGGTTAATTCAAATTTGTAAGGGGCTCAGGTTAGACAGGCTTCGGCCTCAAATAGACGACGATCTAAGGTGCCGCACCTGGGAGGTGGCGATAAGGTTTGGCTCTCTACAAAAAATATCAAGCTTAAGGTACCATCTGCCAAACTGGGTCCCAGGTTCATCGGCCCATACGAAATTATCGAGGTGGTTAACACAGTAGCCTTCCGCTTAAAACTTCCACAGTTTCCACATTCAAATTACCTAACGTATTCCACAGGTCTCTCCGCAAGCCTTATCGTTCTCCCATTCACCCTGTCCAGTCCCCCCCCTCCTCCTGTTTCGGTCGGGGGAGCTTTAGAGTATGAAGTCCAGGGTATCCTTGACTCCCGCCTGGTGAGAGGCTCCATACAGTATCTTGTACACTGGAAGGGCTACGGCCCGGAGGAGAGGTCCTGGGTCCCTGCAAGGAACATCCATGCCAAGGCATTAATTAGAAGGTTTCACCTCCTTCACCAGGACAAACCGGGTTTTGAGGGTCCGGAGGCCCCTCTTGGAAGGGGGGGTACTGTCACGTCGCCGCCAGACTTGGGGCCTGCTGTTCCGGTCGCGGCCACTAGGAGGAGCTGGACCGCCACTCCGTCGTCAGACTCAGGGACGGCTGTTAATGCCTCGGCCACTGGGAGGGGCCGTGGTTCCGTCGCATCAGACTCAGGGCCTACTGTCCCGGCTTTAGCCTCTAGGAGGCGCCGGTCTGTCACGTTGCCTTTTAATTCGGGGTCTGCTGTTCTGGGCGTGGTCACTCGCCCGCGAGTTATGGCGCTGACAGAGTAAGGGCACCTGTGCAGGCATCTGGTGGGCGCAGGCTCCGCCCCTCTGTCAGTCATCAGAAGGTTACTGCATCATCATCTGGCCTGGTCCTGGGGGCGGTACTGATGACATCAGCAGTCCGGGAACCTGTGAGGGGTGACCTGATCCCTCAAATACCTTGGGACTGGTCTTGCAAGCCGCCGGATATATTCTTGGTTCCCCTGCGTGTTACTGTGTGAATTGCTATAGTTGAATAACTCTGACCTTGGCCTGGACTTCTGACTCTGCTTCTGCCTAACGTTTTTGTACCCTGCTGCCCGACTGGTTTAGACCCAGATACTACCACGTTTTTGTCCTGTATTAGAACTCCCTCTCTGGCGACCGTCCTGCTCTGGCCACTGCTCCTATTCAGACAGCACCTCCTGGGCTCTGCTATAAATCCAGATCCCTGTATAGGGGTAAAGGGTATCAGTGTTTCTCGGGGTGTTGTCTGGCTGCAGCCCAGACCGCAGACAGACGTTACAGCCAGAGCCTGCAGCTCTTCCTGTCGAGTGATCATGTGGTACTGCTCATTAAGGTAATGAATATGCGCTCCACGCCTAAGGGAGCGGAGAGGCGTGCAGGCATGTGAGTATGGTGTGATGGAAGCTGGTGGCCTCTGTGACCTGCTGCTCCCCCTCCTCTGCTTTCTGGGACCGTGACTCGTGTATAAGCCAAGGGGGGTGTTTTCAGCACAAAAAAAGTGCTGAAAAACTCGGCTTATACACGAGTGTATACGGTAAATATTCTTCTATTTGTCTCATTAATAAGTGACTACCTTTTCTCCCACTTCTTGTTTTTTTTCGAGTCTATCAAATATTTAACCCCTTCCTGCCATCCGACGTACTATCCCGTCCATGGGACCTGGGCCCCTATGCCCATGGACGGGATAGTACGTCTCAGCGATCAGCGGCGCCCATGTGGTGAGCACCGCTGATCGCGGCCGGGTGTCAGCTGATTATCACAGCTGACACCCAGCACAATGTGTCAGGGACGGTCACGGACCGCCCCCGACACGTTAACCCCTTGCACACCGCGATCAAACATGATCGCGGTGTACCGGGAGTTAAAGGGAAGCATCGGCAGGGAGGGGGCTCCCTCCGTGCTTCCCTGAGCCCCCCACAGCAGCGCAATGTGCAGCGCTGCTGCGGGGGGCTCCTTTCCTCCAGGCCCCCGAATCCAAGATGGCGACGGGGGCCTTCGGGGGCCTGCAGGAAGCTGGCTTCCTCAGTGCCTGCAAAGCGCAGGCAAGAGGAAGTCTGCTTCAATGCCTGTGACAGATCGCTGATCTGTCACAGTGATCTGTGATGTGACAGATCAGCGATCTGTCACAGGACAGTGATGTCCCACCTGGGACTGTGTAATAAAGTAAAAAAAAATTAAAAAAAAGTGTAAAAATAATTTTAAAAAAATCGCCAAATAAATTAGTAAAAAAAAAAAAAAAAAAAAATATTCCCCAATAAATTCATTTTTTGAAAAAAATAAATAAAATAAAAGTACACATATTAGGTATCGCCGCGTCCGTAACGACCCGCCCTATAAAACTGTCCCGTTAGTTAACCCCTTTAGCGAACCCCTTAAAAAATAAAAATAAAAAACGAAGCAAAAAATGATTTATCATACCGCCAAACAAAGTGTAATAACGCGCGATCAAAAAGACGCATATAAATATCCATGGTACCGCTGAAAATGGCATCTTGTCCCACAAAAAAGAGCCGCCACACAGCATCATCAGTGAAAAAATAAAAAAGTTATAGCTCGCAGAATAAAGCGATGCAAAAATAATTATTTTTTATAGAAAATAGTTTTCATTGCATAAAACCGACAAAACCTAAAAAAACGACCTAAATGAGGTATCGCTGTAACCGTACTGACCCGAAGAATAAAACCGCTTTATCAATTTTACTGCACGCAGAACGGTGTAAACGCACTCCCCCAAAAGAAATTCATGAAACGCTGGTTTTTGTTCATTCTGCGTCCCAAAAATCGGAATAAAAAGCGATCAAAAAATGTCACGTGCCCGAAAATGGTACCAATAAAAACGTCAACTCGTCCCGCAAAAAATAAGACCTCACATGACTCGGTGGGTCAAAATACGGAAAAATTATAGCTCTCAATATGTGGTGATGCAAAAACTATTTTTAAAATAAAAAGCGTCTTTTAGCGTGCGACAGCTGCCAAATATAAAAACCGCCATAAATAGTAAATCAAACCCCTCGTTATCACCCCCTTAGTTAGGGAAAAATAATAAAATAAAAAAAAATGTATTTATTTCCATTTTTCCGTTAGGGCTAGGGTTAGGGTTAGGGCTTGGGTTAGGGTTAGGGCTGAGATTAGGGTTAGGGGTGTGTTGGGGTTCGGGTTGGAGTTAGAATTGGGGGTTTCCACTGCTTGGGCACATCAGGTGCTCTCCAAATGCAACATTGTGTCTGATCTCAATTCCGGCCAATTCTGAGTTGAAAATGTCATATGGTGCTCCTTCCTTTCCAAGCTCTGCCATGCGCCCAAACAGTGTTTTACCCTCACATGTATCAGCCTACTCAGGAGAAATTGCAAAACAATTTTTGGGGTCCAATTTCTCCTGTTACCCTTAGGAAAATAAAAAATTGGGGGCAAAAATATCATTTTTGTGGAAAAAAATGATTTTTTTATTTTCACGTCCGAGCGTTATAAACTTCTGTGAAGCACTTGGGGGTTCAAAGTGCTCAGCACACATCTAGATAAGTTCCTTAGGGGTTCTCGTTTCCAAAATGGGGTCATTTGTCGGTGTTTCCACTGTTTAGGTACATTAGGGGCTCTCCAAAGGCAACATGACACCCGCAGACCATTCCATCAAAGTCTGCATTCCAAAACGTCACTACTTCCCTTCCGAGCCCTGACGTGTGTCCATACAGTAGTTTTCTCCCACATATGGGGTGTCAGCGTACTCAGGACAAATTGGACAACAACTTTTGGGGTTCAATTTCTCCTGTTACCCTTGGGAAAATAAAACAATTGGGGACTAATTGATCATGTTTGTGGAAAAAAAACGATTTTTTTATTTTCATGCCCTGGCATTATAAACTTCTGTGAAGCCCTTGGGGGTTCAAAGTGCTCACCTCACATCTAGATAAGTTCCTTAGGGGGTCTAGTTTCCAAAATGGTGTTATTTGGGGGGGGTTTCCACTGTTTAGGTACATCAGGGGTTTTCCAATCGCGACATGGTGTCCGATCTCAATTCCAGCCAAAAACGTCAAATGGCGCTGCTTCCCTTCCGAGCTCTGCCATGCGCCCAAATAGTGGTTTACCCCCACATGTGGGGTATCAGCATACTCAGGACAAATTGCACAATAACTTTTAGGGTCCTGATACCCTTGGGAAAATAAAAATTGGGGTGAAAAGATCATTTTTGTGGAAAAAATATGATTTTTTTAATTGTACCGCTGTACGTTATAAACTTCTGTAAAGCCCTTGTGGGTTCAAAGTTCTCACCACATATCTAGATAAGTTCCTTGGGGGGTCTAGTTTCCAAAATGGGGTCACTTGTAGGGGGTTTCCACTGTTTAGGTACATCAGGGACTCTCCAAACGTGACATGGCGTCCGATCTGAATTCCAGCCAATTTTGCATTGAAAAAGTCAAACGGCGCTCCTTCCATTCTGAGCTCTGCCATGCGCCGAAACAGTCGTTCCCCCCCACAAATCGGGTATCAGCGTACTCAGGACAAATTGCACAATAACTTTTGCAGTCCAATCTCTCCTGTTACCCTTGGTAAAATAAAAAAAATTGAACCTGAAGTACTTTTTTTGTGAAAAAAAAGTTAGATGTTCATTTTTTTTTTAAATATTCAAAAAAATTCCTGTGACGCACCTAAAGGGTTAATAAACTTCTTGAATGTGGTTTTGAGCACCTAAGGCCGGTTTCACATTAGCGCTTTTTAAGCGCACGCACGGCCGGGGGTAGCTCCGCCCCCGAGCCGGCTCTCTGCCCGGCGTGCCCGCCCCTTGCTTGTAGCGCCGCCTCCTAGCGGACAGCGGCGCCTGCGATCGGCGCACCCTGTCTTTAGCATAGGGTGCGCAGATCGTGCGCAGGCCGTGCGCTAGTTGCGCTTTGACCTGCGCTGCGCACTTCTGACGGTGCGCCGTGCGCGCCAAAATCCGAAAAGTTCAATTTTGGCGCGCACTGCGCACCGTCAAAAGTGCGCAGCGCAGGTCAAAGCGCAACTAGCGCACGGCCTGCGCACGATTTGCGCACCCTATGCTAAAGATAGGGTGCGCCGATCGCAGGCGCCGCTGTCCGCTAGGAGGCGGCGCTACAAGCAAGGGGCGGGCACGCCGGGCAGAGAGCCGGCTCGGGGGCGGAGCTACCCCCGGCCGTGCGTGCGCTTAAAAAGCGCTAATGTGAAACCGGCCTTAAGGGGTGCAGTTTTTAGAATGGTGTCACTTTTGGGTATTTTCTATCAAAAAGACCCCTCAAAGTGGCTTCAAATGTGATGTGCTCCTAAAAATAAAATGGTGTTGTAAAAATGAGAAATCGCTGGTCAACTTTTAACCCTTATAACTTCCTAACAAAAAAAATTTTGGTTCCAAAATTGTGCTGATGTAAAGTAAACATGTGGGAAATGTTAGTTATCAAGTTTTCTCCTTCGTCTCATTGGGGGACACAGAGACTGTGGGGTGTGTGCTTCTGCCGTCTGGAGGCCGACACTAAGTGTACAAAAAAAGAGTTAGCTCCTCCTCCGCCGCATACACCCTCGCCCCTAGGCCGGGCGTAACTCAGTTTTTGCTTAGTGTCTGATGGAGGTACACGCAGTCTGGAGTTCCAGACTAGATTTTTTTTTTTTTTTTCTTTTTTCCCTTCCTTTTTTTCTATGAAGATAAGATAGGGGCGACGGATCCTATAGAGAGGATCCGATCTCCCCAAATCACCAACGGGCGACCACGTGTGAGTAACCCTCCACGTGTCCTCTCCCGCACCGAGGGACACATCTGGGACTTTTTTCCAGACATCTATTTTTTTTTAACGAAAGAGGGGCAACGCGTCCTGATTAGAGGACTCGGTTTCCCCACAACTTCATCAGGCGCGTGTGAGCAGCCAGTGGTCAGCCTCCACGTTGTTCCTCTCCTACAGCAGCAGTGTATGGAGGCCCCGTCCACCCCTTGGTTGTGAGTCCAGGGGGTTGAATCGGAGGCGCAGGTGAGAGCGGAGCGGGGGTTCCGGTACAGGGGAAGAGGCCGCGAGTAAAACCGACAGAGCCAGACCCCCCCCCCCCCCCCTGCACGGCGAGTGGTCCTGCTCACCTATTTAATATATGGGTCCGCTCCGGGAGCGCACCGCAAATTGGCGCTGGTGAGTAGCGGTAGCCAGGGCGTTGCACCCGGGCTCCGCACGCCGCGTGTATCGGAGCGGGCCGCGGCCCCGCTGCAAGAGGAGCGCGAGTATCGCGCGAGGCCGCGCGCCGACTTCCGGTGGTAGCCGGAAGTCCCGCCCGCTGACTTCCGGTGGTAGCCGGAAATCCCGCCCGCTGACGCGGCGGTGGCGGCGGTATGAGGCCCCTCCTTTGATGCGGAGACGTGCGATATAGGGCAGGAGGTCAGAGAAACGGCGGGCGCACAGATCCCGGAGAGACTTCCGCCCTAACACCTCGCATCCACGCAGGGGTACTGCAGACAGGAGCCGGTGGGTGAGTGTAACTCCGTGTGGAGAACCACGCTGCTTGTCAAGGAAGAGGTTACCCTCCTCCTCCTTCTACTCTGCCTTCAGCCTGTGCAAGTATGTCTGCCAAAGGGAAAGCTCACTCTTTCCTTTACGCGGTTTGCGTCTCCTGTGGGGTCAGGCTGCCAAAGGCACAGGCGGGTAAATATTGTGAAGCCTGTGAGTCGGAGCGCGCCCAGGAGCCCCCCACTGTTTCTGAACCCAGGGGTCAGGACCCCCCGGAATGGGCGGTGTCCTTATCGCAGTCTATGCTGTCCCTTACAAGGGCAATTGAATCCCTTCAGGGCCCGGGCAGGAACAGGGAGGGGGGTCTGCCAGCGGAAGAGAGCTCGTCCTCGTCTCAGGACCCTCCAACCATTAGAGGTCGCTCCAGTACCAGGCAAGCTCATATCAAGAGGGTTCGTTCCCCGTCGGCCGGACCCTCCGGGGCTTCGGCGGCGGGTATTAGGGCATCCCGTTCCCCGTCACTAAGCTCTGGGAGCGATCAGGATGAAGGAGAGGAGGAAGAGGCCTGGAATCTAGAGAGTCTGGGGTTCCAGGATTCGGTGGACAGTCTCATTGAGGCAGTCAACCAGACATTAGAGATCGAGGACGATTTGCCCACAGCCTCAGGTCACAAGGTCTCTTTTAAGAAATCCAGGCGACCACATAGAAGATTTGCCACGCATCCGGAGTTTGAGGAGCTAGTCCAGAAACATAGAGATCACCCGGATAAGCGTTTTGCAATGCAAAAAGCGCTGCAGGCAAAGTATCCGTTTCCTCCTGAGCTCCATAAGGCTTGGGTAGAGTCGCCAGTAGTGGATCCTCCGGTGTCACGTTTAGCATCAAGATCGCTATTGTCGATACCCAGTGTTTCCTCTATAAAGGACCCAACTGATCGCCTCATGGACGGGCTTGCCCGCTCGGTATATGAGGCAGCAGGGTCGGCTCTGGCCCCCTCCTTTGCGGCGACTTGGGTGGCTAAGGCCATGGTTTCGTGGGGGGACGCTCTGTATAAGGCCCTCCAGGACAGGGATCTCCCCGCGGAGGTCTTAGAGGTGGCAAATCAGATGTCAGGAGCAAGTGATTATCTTGTCAGCGCCTCACTGGACGCGGCCGAGTGTTCGGCGGTGGCGGCGGCAAATGCGATCGCCATTAGGCGTGCATTATGGCTGAGACTGTGGAAAGCGGATTCTATCTCTAAAAAATCCTTAACCTCATTGCCGTTTCAGGGCAATCGACTGTTCGGTGAGAAGCTGGATAGGCTTATCTCAGAAGCCACAGGGAGGAAGAGTAGTTTCCTTCCGCAGCAGAGAAGTCGCCCGGCATTCAGGCAAACGCAAAGGCATTTTCGACCCTTTCGTAGCCCCTGGGGGGGGACTTCGGCCAGGGCATACTCCTCCGCAAACGATGGCCAGAGTAGGGAAAGACAAGTCTCTTACAGGGCCAATCCGCTGGGTAGAGGCCGAGGCCAGTTACCCAGAGCGAAGGGGGCCAAGCCCCAAAAACCTCCAGCTAAATGACTGGAGGCACTCCGTACCTACGGACGACAGAGTGGGCGGACGCCTACTAAGGTTCAGCCACGTTTGGGTCGCAGTGACACGCGACGCTTGGGTGGCAGAACTTGTATCGTCCGGGTACAAGATAGAGTTTGTCGGACGGCCTCCTCAGCGATTCTTCCGTTCGCGACTTTCCATAACAGATTCGCAGGCGAAGAGTTTGTTACAGGCTGTAGCGTCGCTACAGCACAAAGGGGTCATCGCCCCAGTGCCGCAGAGCGAAGAGTCGCAGGGGTTTTACTCCAATCTTTTTTCGGTCCCCAAAAAAGACGGGACTGTGAGGCCGGTTCTGGATCTAAAGATCCTAAACAGATTCATCAGGGTCAGGCGATTCCGGATGGAATCCCTCCGCTCGGTCATTGCAGCCATGGATCCAGGGGAATTCCTGGCCTCAATCGATGTGCAGGATGCATATCTGCATGTTCCGATATTCCCCCCACACCAGAGGTTCCTGCGATTTGCGATCGGAGGACGTCACTTCCAATTCGTGGCTCTGCCCTTCGGTCTGGCCACTGCCCCCAGAGTCTTTACAAAGATAATGGCGGTGGTTATGGCCATCCTGCATGCACGGGGCATAACGGTGTTACCTTACCTGGACGACCTTTTGGTAAAGGGGCCGTCGTTTCAGGAGTGCCAGGACAATGTCAGTATTACTCTGGATACCCTGGCCCGTCTGGGCTGGCTGATCAATTGGAGCAAGTCGTCCTTGGTTCCAGCCCAAAAAATTGTGTTCCTAGGCATGATTTTCGACACCTCCCGGGGGCTGGTGATCCTCCCTCAGGACAAGGCGCAAAAAATCAAGCAAGGGATACGGAACCTTCTACAGCCGGGCTCCAGGTCCATCCGGTATGGCATGAGTGTTTTGGGCAGAATGGTGGCGGCGATAGAAGCAATCCCGTTTGCCCAGTTCCATCTCCGTCCGCTTCAGCATGCGCTCTTGACAGCATGGGACCGGAGGCTGCTGTCTCTCAGTCATCGGTGCAAGTTGTCTCCGCTGGTACGGAGTTCTCTCCGGTGGTGGTCTCGCGACTCGTCTCTGGTCCAGGGGAAACCCTTTCCCCCGGAACAATGGTTGGTGGTGACGACCGATGCAAGCCTGCAAGGTTGGGGAGCAGTTTTCCAGAGTCACATAGCCCAGGGGCGGTGGTCCGTTCAGGAGATAGTTCTCCCGATCAACATTCTGGAGATACGGGCAATACGATTGGCCCTACAACATTTCCAGTGTTTCCTGAGACACCAGCCGGTGCGCATCCAGACGGACAATGCTACAGCAGTAGCATATGTCAACCATCAAGGGGGCACGCGCAGCCAGGCAGCCATGCGCGAGGTCGGACTGGTACTACGTTGGGCGGAGAAGAACCGCGTGGTAATTTCAGCGGTGCACATCCCAGGAGTCGAAAACTGGGCGGCAGATTTTCTCAGCCGACAGGGGGTCGCGGCAGGGGAATGGTCCCTGCACCCCGAGGTCTTTCAGCAGATCTGCCAACGGTGGGGGACACCAGACGTGGACCTTATGGCATCCAGAGAGAATGCCAAAGTACTAAGGTTTGTTGCTCGATCCCTCGATCCGCAGGCAATCGCAGCAGACGCGCTGGTGCTCCCGTGGAGCCAGTTTCGTCTCCCGTACTTGTTCCCCCCGCTGCCGCTGCTTCCAAGAGTTATCAGGAAAATAAGGAGAGAGAAGGTTCCAGCAATTCTGCTGGCCCCGGACTGGCCCCGGCGGGCCTGGTACGCAGATCTGGTCCAACTAGTGGTGGACGTACCCTGGCGTCTTCCAGATCGGCCGGACTTACTGTCCCAAGGGCCGATCTGCCATCCGAACTTAGGGGCCCTGTGTTTGACGGCGTGGCCATTGAATCTTGGCTGTTAACACAGGCAGGATTCAGACGCGATGTGGCGGCCACGATGGTGAGTGCCCGAAAGCCTTCCTCGGCGAGGGTGTATCATCGAACTTGGGAAGTTTTCTTCCGTTGGTGTAGGGATCGTGAAGTGGCTCCTCTGGTTTTTTCGATCCCCAACGTACTGGCTTTTCTACAGGCAGGGCTGGACGCAGGGTTGGCCCCGAGTTCCCTCAGAACGCAAATCTCGGCCCTGTCGGTACTTTTCCAACGAAAAGTCGCTTCCGTCTGGCAGGTTAGGACGTTTATGCAAGGGGTCGCACATTTAGTACCCCCCTATAAGGCGCCGACGGAATCATGGGACCTGAACTTGGTGCTCAGAGCCCTTCAGGAGGCCCCTTTCGAACCATTGCAAGAGGTATCCTTGCCTTACCTGTCCAGAAAGGTCGTTTTTCTAGTAGCCATAACGTCTATTAGGCGGGTTTCGGAATTGGCGGCCTTATCTTGTAAACCACCGTTCCTAACCTTTTATAAGGATAAGGTAGTTTTAAGGCCAGCTCCCCCCTTCTTGCCGAAGGTTGTGTCTGCATTTCATATCAACGAGGACATCGTCTTACCTTCATTTTGCCCGGCACCGGTGCACAGGGTAGAGAAGGCTTTGCACACCCTGGATCTGGTAAGAGCTCTTAGGAGGTATGTGACAAGGACGGCGCCATTCCGCCAGACAGATTCTCTATTCGTGGTTCCAGAGGGACGGCGGAAGGGGCTCGCTGCGTCCAGAGCGACTTTGGCCAGATGGGTTCGCCTGACGGTCCAAGAAGCTTATCAAATCAGTGGCACGCCGGTTCCGGCAGGGATCAAGGCTCACTCGGCACGGGCAGTGGGTGCCTCATGGGCACTACAACACCAGGCTTCAGCGGAGCAGGTATGCAAAGCAGCTACCTGGTCCAGTTTACATACGTTTGTCAAACATTATAACGTACATACCCAGGCATCCTCGGATGCAAGCCTGGGAAGAAAGATTCTCCAGGCAGCAGTTGCGCACCTCTAATCAGGGGCGCAAATTAGCATGGATTGGGTGAGCTAAGATCCCGCCCAGAGGACTGCTTTAGGACGTCCCACAGTCTCTGTGTCCCCCAATGAGACGAAGGAGAAACATGGATTTTTGTGAGTACTCACCGTAAAATCCTTTTCTCCGAGACGCTCATTGGGGGACACAGCACCCACCCTATCAGCCAGTTGGCATTTACTTATTTTGAGTTTTACAATTCCTTGTACAAGGTTTAGGGTGGCCCCCTTTTTCAGACATATAGTTTCTTGCCTGAGTTTAAGGCGCGTTCTCCTACTGCTTATGCACTAAACTGAGTTACGCCCGGCCTAGGGGCGAGGGTGTATGCGGCGGAGGAGGAGCTAACTCTTTTTTTGTACACTTAGTGTCGGCCTCCAGACGGCAGAAGCACACACCCCACAGTCTCTGTGTCCCCCAATGAGCGTCTCGGAGAAAAGGATTTTACGGTGAGTACTCACAAAAATCCATGTTTTTGTGTGCCATATCTCCGTGATTTAAGGGCATAAAAATTCAAAGTTGGAAAATTGCGAAATTTTCAAAATTTTTACCAAATTTCCATTTTTTTCACAAATAAACGCAAGTTATTTGAATGAAATTTTACCACTAACATGAAGTACAATATGTCACGACAAAACAATGTCAGAATCACCGGGATCCATGGAAGCGTTCCAGAGTTATGACCTCATAAAGGTACAGTGGTCAGAATTGTAAAAATTGGCCCGGTCATGAACGTGCAAACCACCCTTGGGGGTGAAGGGGTTAAAAACAAAAAATATATTGAAAAAATGTTCAAAAAACCATAAAGAAAATGATGTGTCAGACTTTCTCTTGATGAAATGTATCACTCTGCGGTGGATTAGGCTGTGAAGCTGGTGAAAATACCGGGAGGAGAGGGCTTCAGTGACATGACTACTGAAGACGGAAACACCCTTCAGCAAGTGAAGAAGAGGATGAGGAACAGTTTGAACAACGGGTTTAAGAAGAGGAGGAGGTTGGCCCAACACTTGATCAACTTGTAACCATGGTCATAATGGGCAATGTACTTCATCGATTGGCTGAGGAATAGGACCTCCGTATGGTTCATAAGAAGCAGAACCAGCATCTCTCCATGACTATGTTCATCACTCGAACAAGAGGTTGGTTACGCATTTAGTGGTAGTAAAAGTTACGGATGAGGCTGAAGATACTACTGCCTCACCTGAAGAAGCTCCTGATGAAGTGGTGCCAATAGGAGAGCTGTAATGCTCTTCCATGCTGTGCAGTACAGTACTGTATATTCATCCCATTTTCATCACCTTCAATCATCAGTACTACACAGCTAATTCATCATCTTCATCATGTAGAATTTGTTTATGAACATAAGTAGTGTTTATAAAAAGGTGCAAAAGGTTAATAAGGAACTGGGGCCGATTAATAAGGGACTGGTAATGGTAAATAAGTGTGTGGGAGGGGTTTGTAAATCCTTAAAATATATAAATGCTAAAATAAATGTAAGTTTCTTACTTGGGGGATTTTCAACTATCGTGTTGGAGGTTTAGAATGTAATGCCCGCGATAAGTGGGGGATCATTGTGTAGGATTGCTGTGGATTATATTCACTTTTTGCAGTGGTTTTGAGGCTCTTTTTAAGGCAGATTCCAGGCAGAATTTAAAACCGATTGGGGGCAATATGAAAATAACACCTGACACCAGATAAAAAGGGGAGAAGTTGACTCAATCTTTGCAATGTATGTCTCTGTGCCACACTAAGCATGGAGGACATAAAGAGAAGATGAGAACTGTGAGGACTTGAGAACCAAAATTGTTGAAAGATATCAACAATCTCAAGGTGGGGCGTGGCTATGCCATGATCGGGAGAAGACGCTGGCTAGGAGAGCTCCTCATCATCCTGCTGGATCCTGGACCCTATATAAGATATAGTTTGTGACGCCACCTGTGGTATTCGGCAATTGATAGCCGACGCTGCTTAAAAAGACCGCTGAGGCTGATGGTGATGCAGCAGAGTTGGTACAGCTCTCCACAGGTAGAGCTAAGTCTCAGGGCAATTATATTATAAAAGATGGTGATGATGGATGTAATGCGGGGCTGAGGTGACGCAGCAAATAGGAGAACACAGCGGGGTGCAGTCTTTACGCTTTTACTCACATTTTGAGTTGCAAACCAGGGCACTAAGTACTGATGGTAATGGAGATCCAGCCAGCCTGGAAGCAATTTAGGATCCACTAAGCCAGATGGGTTGGAGGCCTCCTTTCTACGCTGTCCCATGAGGTCTAAAGCTATGCTCAGTCCTGTGTTCATAGAATCGTAGAGTTGGAAGGGACCTCCTGAGCCATCTGGTCCAACCCCCTGCTCAAAGGAGGATTCGCTAAATCATCCCAGTCAGATGTCTGTCCAGCCTCTGTTTGAAGACTTCCATTGAAGGAGAACTCACCACTTCTCATGGCAGCGTGTTCCACTCATTGATCACTCTAACTGTCAAAAAGTTTTTTCTAATATCTAATCTGTGTCTCCTCCCATTCAGTTTCATCCCATTGCTTCTAGTCTTTCCTTGTGCAAATGAGAATAAAGTTGATCCTTCTACAATGTGACAGCCCTTTAGATATTTGTAGACAGCTATTAAGTCTCCTCTCGGTCTTCTCTTTTGCAAACTAAACATTCCCAAATCCTGCAACCTTTCCTCATAAGACAGGGTTTGCAGACCGGTCACCATTCTGGTCGCTCTTTTCTGAACTTGCTCCAGTTTGTTGATGTCTTTTTTACAATGTGGTGCCCCTAACTGGACACAATATTCCAGATGAGGTCTGACCAAAGAGGAGTAGAGGGAAATAATGACTTCACGTGATCTAGACTGTATGCTTCTGTTAATACATCCTAGAATTGCATTTGCCTTTTTTGCTGCTGCATCACACTGTTGACTCATATTCAGTCTGTGATCTATTAGTATACCCAAGTCTTTTTCACATGTGCTGTCACTTAGCCCTATTCCTCCCATTCTATATATGCTTTTTTATGCTTTTTTCATTTTTATTGCCCAGATGTAGTACTTTGCATTTCTCCCTGTTAAAAACCATTCTGTTAGTTGCTGCCCACTTCTCCAGTTTATTTAAATCTTTTTGAATCCTCTCTCTCTCTTCTCTAGTATTATCTATCCCTCCTAGCTTTGTGTCATCAGCAAATTTAATCAGTTTACCCTCAATTCCTTACGGTTCTTTAGTCCTTGCCTGTATGGCAGGCAGCTTGAGCCTTTCACAGGTGTCACTCCTTCGTGGTGGCTCTGGCTCTGGTATGCTGCTGTGCGTTCAGGTGTGTGATGGGGTCAGGAGGCCTGCAGTCTCCTGCCCTCCGGATTTGGCTGCTGGGACTGTTGTACCCGTGCAGCCACGGACTCTGGCGTCCAGTGTCAAGCGCTCTTCGCTGGGGTGAGCTTGGTCACAGCTCCAAACTTAATGTGTATGGCGGTGTAGCACTATAACACCTTATATTACTGGGTCATATTATAGTAATTTATATCTTGGCATATTTTAGTATACGTAAACTTTCATTTGTATTTATCCCTCATATTTTGCAGTACTCTGCAATTCATCTATAGCATTGCAGTACTTTTTGGAGAACATTATTTCTTGGTTATACTTGTATATTCATTTATTTTCAATGTGCATTGTATGTTTTGTCCTCTAGCACTTTATAGTACTGAATCATTTACAGTGGATTTAATTCTATATCTTGCAATACTTTTCACTTTTGCACAATTTTTGTTTTACAGCACTATAGCACTTTTTAGTGCAATTTTTAGAATATTATGGTAGTACTTTTCACGATATTATTGTCTACACTATATATTTAACTTACACATTATTAATAGAAAAAAGTTTTTTGAGCGATATATTTTAGCACTTAGCATTTTTTTTACATATTTTTTATTTATTTTTTTCTGGTGCTGATATTATACAAATTTTGGCAAGATGCATTGATATATTTATTATTCAGATTTTTATGTCATCACATTATAATTTGGTATACAATATATATATATACACTCACTGGCCACTTTATTAGGTACACCTGTCCAACTGTGTGTTAAGACTTAATTTCTAATCAGCCAATCACATGGCGGCAACTCAGTGCATTTAGGCATGTAGACATGGTCAAGACAATCTCCTGCAGTTCAAACCGAGCATCAGTATGGGGAAGAAAGGTGATTTGAGTGCCTTTGAACGTGGCATGATTGTTGGTGCCAGAAGGGCTGGTCTGAGAATTTCAGAAACTGCTGATCTACTGGGATTTTCACGCACAACCATCTCTAGGGTTTACAGAGAATGGTCCGAAAAAGAAAAAAAATCCAGTGAGCGGCAGTTCTGTGGCCGGAAATGCCATGTTGATGCCAGAGGTCAGAGGAGAATGGGCAGACTGGTTCGAGCTGATAGAAAGGCAACAGTGACTCAAATTGCCACCCGTTACAACCAAGGTAGGCAGAAGAGCATCTCTGAACGCACAGTGCGTCGAACTTTGAGGCAGATGGGCTACAGCAGCAGAAGACCACACTGGGTACCACTCCTCTCAGCTAAGAACAGGAAACTGAGGCTACAATTTGCACAAGCTCATCGAAATTGGACAGTAGAAGATTGGAAAAACGTTGCCTGGTCTGATGAGTCTCGATTTCTGCTGCGACATTCGGATGGTAGGGTCAGAATTTGGCGTAAACAACATGAAAGCATGGATCCATCCTGCCTTGTATCAACGGTTCAGGCTGGTGGTGGTGGTGTCATGGTGTGGGGAATTTTTTCTGGGCACTCTTTGGGCCCCTTGGTACCAATTGAGCATCGTTGCAACGCCACAGCCTACCTGAGTATTGTTGCTGACCATGTCCATCCCTTTATGACCACAATGTACCCAACATCTGATGGCTACTTTCAGCAGGATAATGCGCCATGTCATAAAGCTCGAATCATCTCAGATTGGTTTCTTGAACATGACAATGAGTTTACTGTACTCAAATGGCCTCCTCAGTCACCAGATCTCAATCCAATAGAGCATCTTTGGGATGTGGTGGAACGGGAGATTCGCATCAGGGATGTGCAGCCGACAAATCTGCGCCAACTGTGTGATGCCATCATGTCAATATGGTCCAAAATCTCTGAGGAATGCTTCCAGCACCTTGTTGAATCTCTGCCACGAAGAATTGAGGCAGTTCTGAAGGCAAAAGGGGGTCCAACCCCTTACTAGCATGGTGTACCTAATAAAGTGGCCAGTGAGTGTGTATATATATATATATATATATATATATATATATATATATATATATATATATATATATATATATATATTTATAGTTTTGGCTTTCCATCATTTTTTCATGCTGGATCCGTTTTTTTCTCATAGACTTGTATTAGTGACGGATGGCCACACGTTTCATCTGTCGTCCAACGGATCCGTCAGAAAATCTCTGTCCGTCGGCCGGAGACAACGGACAGATGAACGTTTTTTGTGTACGTCGAAAAGTCGGATAGCGACGGATTCCGTCTTTTAAAACTGAGCATGCCCGGAATCATTTTTCTTCCTTTATTTTAACCCCCTGCGGCTGCTTTTTCTATTCTGGCACAAAATCCTTCTCTCTCTCTCTCACTCCAGAATTCTGTTTCTTTAATTCCTACAGCAAGGCTGCTACAACGGATCAGTCATAAACACAGATCCAGTGCATTAGTTTTTTGCAATATACGCAGGATCCGTCCACTTGACGGATCTGAACACTTTGACGGATTGTGACTGATTGCAAAAGACTGGAGTGTGAAAGGGGCCTTAAGAAGCGAGATGTGGATGAGAAAAGGCGGTGGATCCGTTGCCAACCGTTAATTGACGGAATCTGCCATCGGATCCTCCTTTTTATAGTGAGCATGCCCGAATGAATGTCCTTTCATGATATTTAACCCCAAATCCCATTCTGGCAGCTAAATCTCTCTCTCTCTCTCGTGAAACAGGCCTTACTTTAAATTTCATGCACTAGCGTCTAAAGCGGATCCGTACAAAAAACGGATCCAGTTGCATCCGTTTGCCACAAAACGGAAACGGATCCGCTTTTGCACACTGGCGGATTTTGACTAACGCCAGAAAACTGAAGTGTGAAACAGGCCTAAGAGAAAGAAAAGACTCAATCTGAGAAGAGGTCACCTATAAGGTACCAGGATGTACATTTTTAGCTATTGGTACTGACTGCGTCTCATCAGTACTATGGTTCCTGTATAGTCCACAGTCTGATAAAGACTGATAACTCCCAGCATCTCCTTACCATTGTTAAGGACATACTGGGAGTTGTAGGTTCATGAGATACAAATGTATATGGGCCTGACTTAGAAGGATTCAGCTCATCAGTTATTAATCACATGATGTCATAGACCTAAAGGAAAAGGGAAGAATTAGCTGGGTAGAAATGCAAAATGGGCGCCTTCGGCTTCATCTGCCTTGGGCACCCAAAATACTTTGTTTTGGCCCTGGTAACGGATAAAGCAAAATCCTACATGACCTATCAGTGTTCTACGATTTGGGTTGAGGACACTTATTGCATGTGGGCTGGTGAATTTTGTGTGCCAGGGCTGCTTTTTAGTCCCAACTCTGCCCTGAATCCCCTCGTGTATCTGAATGGGAGGAAGAGTGTGAACTTGTGCTAATTGTGCAGTCACACTTTGTCATCTCTGCTCCGTCCTGTCTTCCAGCGCAGGGTTAAATTGCTCTGACTTCATATCTGGCTTCATGGCTTGATCATAGATGCTGGATCCTCATCCCCCAACAAAATCTCACCAACCGAAGATTGTGAAAGAAACACACAAAACACTTTTATTGGATGTTAAATTGACCGAATTTTATTCCAAATCTCATCATTATTATTTCTTTCAGTGTCTGAAATTTAGAATCAGCCAATTACTATGAAAGAGACACTGAAAATGGCAGAACCCCCGACTCACGAAGAATCGTCCTTCAGCACTCAGGAGAGGAAAAACCCCCTGTGGTGGAAACCTCTAGGGAACCATGGCTGCAGGACTGCCCTTCCCTTGGGCTTAGAAGGTTAGTGCCAACATGTAACAGCAAATTGTACCTGAATTTGTACATTGTGTCATATTTGTTTTGGAGAAGCCTAATGCAACCTCTCCAGGCCGTACACATAAAGTGAAGGCGGCGAGTACCGGACGTGAGGGAGATCTGGCTGCAACATCTGTCACCCCATTGATCTGGCTGGCTAGGCGCTATGGCTGATCTGGCTGGCTAGGCGGTGTCCCCTTCCTCCCATTGTGGAGTGATGAAGCTCCAGGTCTCCAGACACATCAAGTATGGCTCCGTCTACGGCTGAATGACTTGTGGTTCTGGAATCTTCTCCTGCATCATAGATGCATGTGTTTATGACATCAGCGCAGTTGCCATAGTTATCACAGGTGTTTTATACTGTGGTTTCATTGGCTAGAAAGTCCCTCTCAGTGTTCCAAAGAATTAACCCTTGAATGACTGGTATTGTGCCTTTCTCCAGAAGCCTGTAAAATAAACTTGTCACTAGACAGGACCATTATCATTATTATATTTTAAAGTTGCCCCAACCAAAGTCTAATAAGTGAGCGCATCTAGAGTTGATGTGTAACAAGCGCAATCATTCCATTAAGCCCTACTAAATGCATAAATGCACAATATGAAAACAGAGCAGTCTCATAGAAAATGAATGATACCAAGGTAAATGCAGTTAGATATGGGATGCTATATAGGGGCTCATACTGTATATAGGAGCTATATGGGGACTCACACTGTATATAGGAGGCAATATGGTGGCATACAATGTATTCAGGAGGCTATATGTGAGTGCTCATACTGTATATAGGAGGCTATATGGAGACTCACACTGTATATTGGAGGCAAACACTGTATTCAGGAGGCTATATGTGGGCTCATACTGTATATAGGAAGCGATTTGCAGGCTCATACTGTTTATAGGAAGCGATGTGCAGGCTCATACTGTACATAGGAGGCTATATATGGATGCTCATACTGTTTATAGGAAGCAATGCGCAGGCTCATACTGTACATAGGAGGCTATATGTGGATGCTCATACTGTATATAGGAGGCTATATGCGGCCTCATACTGTATATAGGAAGTGATGTACAGGCTCATACTGTATATAGGAGGCTATGTGCAGGCTCATACTGTATATAGGAAGCAATGTGCAGGCTCATACTGTTTATAGGAAGTAAACACTGCATTCAGGAGGCAATATGTGGGTGCTCATACTGTATATAGGAGGCAAATACTGTATTCAGGAGGCCTCATGTGGCCTCATACTGTATATGGGAAGCGATGTGCAGGCTCATACTGTATATAGGAGGCTATATGTGGCCTCATACTGTATATAGGAAGCGATGTGCAGGCTCATACTGTATATAGGAAGCGATGTGCAGGCTCATACCGTACATAGGAGGCTATATGTGACCTCATACTGTATATAGGAAGCGATGTGGAGGCTCATACTGTATATAGCAGGCTATGTGGGCTCATATTGTATATAGGAAGCAATGTGCAGGCTCATACTGTATGTAGGAGGCTATATGCGGCCTCATACTGTATATAGAAGGCTATAAGCTGCCTCATACTTTATACAGGAGGCTATGTGGGCTCATACTGTATATAGGAGGCTATATGCAGCCTCATACTGTATATAGGAAGCGTGCAGGCTCATACTGTATATAGGAGGTAAACACTGCATTCAGGATGCTATATGTGGGTGCTCATACTGGATATAGGAGGCTATATGCGGCCTCATACTGTATATAGGAAGCGAAGTACAGGCTCATACTGTATATAGGAGGCTATATGCAGCATCATATTGTATACAGGAGGTTATATGTGGGTGCTCATACTATACAGTGGGGCAAAAAAGTATTTAGTCAGTCAGCAACAGTGCAAGTTCCACCACTTAAAAATATGAGAGGCGTCTGTAATTTACATCATAGGTAGACCTCAACTATGGGAGACAAACTGAGAAAAAAAAATCCAGAAAATCACATTGTCTGTTTTTTTTTTCATTTTATTTGCATATTATGGTGGAAAATAAGTATTTGGTCAGAAACAAAATTTCATCTCAATACTTTGTGATATATCCTTTGTTGGCAATGACAGAGGTCAAACGTTTTCTGTAAGTCTTCACAAGGTTGCCACACACTGTTGTTGGTATGTTGACCCATTCCTCCATGCAGATCTCCTCTAGAGCAGTGATGTTTTTGGCTTTTCGCTTGGCAACACGGACTTTCAACTCCCTCCAAAGGTTTTCTATAGGTTTGAGATCTGGAGACTGGCTAGGCCACTCCAGGACCTTGAAATGCTTCTTACGAAGCCACTCCTTCATTGCCCTGGAGGTGTGCTTTGGATCATTGTCATGTTGAAAGACCCAGCCACGTTTCATCTTCAATGCCCTTGCTGATGGAAGGAGGTTTGCACTCAAAATCTCACGATACATGGCCCCATTCATTCTTTCATGTACCCGGATCAGTCGTCCTGGCCCCTTTGCAGAGAAACAGCCCCAAAGCATGATGTTTCCACCACCATGCTTTACAGTAGGTATGGTGTTTGATGGATGCAACTCAGTATTCTTTTTCTTCCAAACACGACAAGTTGTGTTTCTACCAAACAGTTCCAGTTTGGTTTCATCAGACCATAGGACATTCTCCCAAAACTCCTCTGGATAATCCAAATGCTCTCTAGCAAACTTCAGACGGGCCCGGACATGTACAGGCTTAAGCAGTGGGACACGTCTGGCACTGCAGGATCTGAGTCCATGGTGGCGTAGTGTGTTACTTATGGTAGGCCTTGTTACATTGGTCCCAGCTCTCTGCAGTTCATTCACTAGGTCCCCCCGCGTGGTTCTGGGATTTTTACTCACCGTTCTTGTGATCATTCTGACCCCACGGGGTGGGATTTTGTGTGGAGCACCAGATCGAGGGAGATTATCAGTGGTCTTGTATGTCTTCCATTTTCTAATTATTGCTCCCACAGTTGATTTCTTCACTCCAAGCTGGTTGGCTATTGCAGATTCAGTCTTCCCAGCCTGGTGCAGGGCTACAATTTTGTTTCTGGTGTCCTTTGACAGCTCTTTGGTCTTCACCATAGTGGAGTTTGGAGTCAGACTGTTTGAGGGTGTGCACAGGTGTCTTTTTATACTGATAACAAGTTTAAACAGGTGCCATTACTACAGGTAATGAGTGGAGGAAAGAGGAGACTCTTAAAGAAGAAGTTACAGGTCTGTGAGAGCCAGAAATCTTGATAGCTTGTTTCTGACCAAATACTTATTTTCCACCATAATATGCAAATAAAATGAAAAAAAAACAGACAATGTGATTTTCTGGATTTTTTTTTCTCAGTTTGTCTCCCATAGTTGAGGTCTACCTATGATGTAAATTACAGACGCCTCTCATCTTTTTAAGTGGTGGAACTTGCACTATTGCTGACTGACTAAATACTTTTTTGCCCCACTGTATATAGGAGGCTATATGTGGCCTCATACTGTATATAGGAAGCGATGTGCAGGCTCATACTGTATATAGAAGGCTATATGGGGACTCACACTGTATATAGGAGGCAAATCCGCGTACACTGGGTTTGAACGCCCACATTGCCAAACTAATCTCGTTTGAGATGATGCCCTTTCGGTTGGTGGAAAGCGCAGCTTTCCGCGAACTCATGGCCTATGCAGTACCACGCTATGACCTACCCAGTCGCCACTTCTTCTCTCGCAAAGCCATCCCAGCCCTCCACCATCATGTGAAAGACCGCATTGTCCATGCACTCAAGCAGTCAGTGAGCGGAAAGGTGCACCTCACAACTGATGCATGGTCCAGTCGGCATGGCCAGGGCCGTTACGTGTCCATCACTGCGCACTGGGTTAATGTGGTGGATGCAGGGTCCACAGGGGACAGCGGTGGTGGGACAGTGCTGCCTAGCCCACGGTATAGGAAACAGTTGGCTGTAGGCATTCGACCCTCCTCCTCCTCCTCCTCCTCCTCCTCCTCCTCCAGAAGCGAAAGCTCATCCACAGAGCGCAGTCGTACGAGCACTCCATCTGCAGCTGCCACTGTTGCACACGATGTGTCCCCCTATCGAGCAGCTAGTGGAAAGCGTCAGCAGGCTGTGTTGCAGATGATGTGTTTGGGCGACAGACACACCGCCGAGGTACTGGCCGAGTACTTGAAGCGACAAACTGAGTCATGGCTGGGCAGTGTACATCTTGAGGCAGGCAATATCCAACCTGGATAAGAATGAAGTGATTAAACAGAGTCAGCATGGGTTTCTAACTAATAAGTCATGTCAGACTAACTTAATTTCCTTCTATGACGGTATCACTGATTGGGTGGATCAAGGAAATGCTGTAGATATAGTATATCTTGACTTCAGCAAAGCATTTGACAAAGTCTCTCATTCAATCCTTATTGAAAAAATGACTAAGTATGGAATGGACAAGGCAACTGTTAGGTGGATTCATAACTGGCTTAGTGATCGGACCCAAAGAGTGGTCGTAAATGGCTGCACATCCAGTTGGAAGAATGTCTCAAGTGGGGTACCACAGGGCTCTGTCCTGGGCCCTGTATTGTTCAACATCTTTATCAACGATTTAGATGAAGGAATTGAGGGTAAACTGATTAAATTTGCTGATGACACAAAGCTAGGAGGGATAGCTAATACTAGAGAAGAGAGAGAGAGGATTCAAAAAGATTTAAATAAACTGGAGAAGTGGGCAGCAACTAACAGAATGGTTTTTAACAGGGAGAAATGCAAAGTACTACATCTGGGCAATAAAAATGAAAAAAGCATATATAGAATGGGAGGAATAGGGCTAAGTGACAGCACATGTGAAAAAGACTTGGGTATACTAATAGATCACAGACTGAATATGAGTCAACAGTGTGATGCAGCAGCAAAAAAGGCAAATGCAATTCTAGGATGTATTAACAGAAGCATACAGTCTAGATCACGTGAAGTCATTATTTCCCTCTACTCCTCTTTAGTCAGACCTCATCTGGAATATTGTGTCCAGTTTTGGGCACCACATTTTAAAAAAGACATCAACAAACTGGAGCAAGTTCAGAAAAGAGCGACCAGAATGGTGACCGGTCTGCAAACCCTGTCTTATGAGGAAAGGTTGCAAGATTTGGGAATGTTTAGTTTGCAAAAGAGAAGACTGAGAGGAGACTTAATAGCTGTCTACAAATATCTAAAGGGCTGTCACATTGTAGAAGGATCAACTTTATTCTCATTTGCACAAGGAAAGACTAGAAGCAATGGGATGAAACTGAATGGGAAGAGACACAGATTAGATATTAGAAAAAACTTTTTGACAGTTAGAGTGATCAATGAGTGGAACAGGCTGCCACGAGAAGTGGTGAGTTCTCCTTCAATGGAAGTCTTCAAACAGAGGCTGGACAGACATCTGACTGGGATGATTTAGCGAATCCTGCTTTGAGCAGGGGGTTGGACCAGATGGCCCAGGAGGTCCCTTCCAACTCTACGATTCTATGATTCTATGATTCTATAGGTAGTTAGTGATAACGGCCGTAATTTTGTGGCAGCCATAGCCCTTTCAAAACTCAGCCACATACCTTGCTTGGCTCACACCTTGAACCTGGTGGTGCAGTGCTTCCTCAAAAATTATCCGGAGTTAACAGCCCTGCTCCAGAAGGTGCGAAGACTGTGCGCGCACATCCGCCGGTCGCCTGTACACTCCATTCGTATGCAGAAGCTGCAGCGATTGCTCCACCTTCCCAACCACCGCCTCATTATCGACATTGCAACAAGGTGGAACTCCACCCTGCACATGGTGGAGCGGCTGTGCGAGCAGAGGCAGGCCATAATGCATTTGTGGGAGGATACACGGCCAGGCACTTTGAGAGCAGACATGGAGTTGACAGGTGTGCAGTGGTCGAAGCTGAAAGACCTCTGTAAAGTCCTTCAGTGTTTTGAGGAATGCACACGGCTGGTAAGAGCAGAAGACGCCATCCTAAGCATGAGCATCCCACTTATGCGTCTGCTCATGCAAACTTTGACGCACCTTAAGGAGCAGGCGTCTGCAGCCAATGTTGATGAGGAGGAAGGGGAGGAGGGAATCCTTGATGACATTCAGCCATTGTCTGCTCAGGGACCTCTCCTGGACGAGGTGGAGGAAGAAGAGGAGGAGGAGGAGGATGATGATGGGGATGATTACTTAGGGGAGGAGGATGCATCTCATGGGGCAAGTGAAAATGTTGGCGTGGTAAGGTCTGGTACAGGGTTTGTGCGTGACTGGAGGGATGTGGATTTGCCAGAAAGTGCTCCTCCAACCAGCACTCGCAGTGCATCATTGACACCGGGAACATTGGCCCACATGTCAGATTATGCCTTGCGGATCCTAAAAAGGGACCCCCGCATTGCCAAAATGATGAACGATGACGACTACTGGTTGGCCAGCATCCTGGATCCACGCTATAAAGGCAAATTACAAAACATCATGCCACAGGAGAACCTTGACCTAATATTGGCTAATAAACAAGCAACTTTTGTAAATCGGTTGCTTGAGGCATTCCCAGCACACAGCAGCGGTGATGGTTCTCACACGAGCCGTACGGGCCGGGGGCAGCTTGGCAGAGGTGTTCGTGGTGCACACAGCAGAAATGGCGTTGGAGACAGGGGTTTCATGACAATGTTGTGGACTGATTTTTCAAATACCGCTCACACAACTGGTAATACTGTATCGATGGAAAGTGACAGGAGACAGCAGTTGTCAACTATGGTTACAAACTACTTTTCCTCCCATATCGATGTTCTCCCACACAGGTCATTCCCCTTTGACTATTGGGCCGCTAAACTGGACACCTGGCCTGAATTGGCCCAATATGCCTTACAGGAGCTCGCTTGGTGTGCTATCGGAAAGAGTCTTCAGTGCAGCTGGATCAATCCTGACAGAAAAAAGGACAGTCTGTCAACCCAAAATGTGGATGATCTAACCTTCATTAAAATGAACCATGCATTGGTTTCCAAGGATTTTGTCCCACCTTCCCCTGATGACACATAGGGTGACAGAAAAATGGCTTGCTTTGGTCCACCTCTTCCTGGGACTTCACCTATTTCGCCTTTTGCATCAGCTGAATGTCCAAAATCAACATATGCCACTTTCTAAAACTCCCTAAGTGTGCTGCCTCCCCCACCATGGCCGGGGTCACCACCTAGCACACGACACCGTGCGAGTGCCGTTGCCCTGGACAGGTGGGTAGGCCGACTCTTGGGCGCGGGCACTGGCACAGGGTCCCTCATAGTGCAATCAAGTGTCTCTGACGGTGGTGGCGCACACCCGCCGTCAGACACACCGCTGTACTATGAGGGGACCAGTGCCAGTACCGACGCCCACGAGTGGGCCCCCTTGCTTGGGCAGGGCCCCAGCATTTGCAATCTTTACCTCTCCCTGCTCCTCCGCTGTGTAATCTGGGCCGTCAAATCCATACTGTGCCTGACACCGTCTGAGCCTGCCTCCTGATGTATAGACATATATTTTGAATGTGTACGCTATCCATACATGTTATCTGGGGATACGGTACCCTTTCTAACCTTTGTGCAATCACGTGCAATCCATACTGGGCCTAACACCGTCTGAGTAGAAATGCAAAATGGGCGCCTTCGGCTTCATCTGCCTTGGGCACCCAAAATACTTTGTTTCGGCCCTGGTAACGGATAAAGCAAAATCCTACATGACCTATCAGTGTTCTACGATTTGGGTTGAGGACACTTATTGCATGTGGGCTGGTGAATTTTGTGTGCCAGGGCTGCTTTTTAGTCCCAACTCGGCCCTGAATCCCCTCGTGTATCTGAATGGGAGGAAGAGTGTGAACTTGTGCTAATTGTGCAGTCACACTTTGTCATCTCTGCTCCGTCCTGTCTTCCAGCGCAGGGTTAAATTGCTCTGACTTCATATCTGGCTTCATGGCTTGATCATAGATGCTGGATCCTGATCCCCCAACAAAATCTCACCAACCGAAGATTGTGAAAGAAACACACACAACACTTTTATTGGATGTTAAATTGACCGAATTTTATTCCAAATCTCATCATTATTATTTCTTTCAGTGTCTGAAATTTAGAATCAGCCAATTACTATGAAAGAGACACTGAAAATGGCAGAACCCCCGACTCATGAAGAATCGTCCTTCAGCACTCAGGAGAGGAAAAACCCCCTGTGGTGGAAACCTCTAGGGAACCATGGCTGCAGGACTGCCCTTCCCTTGGGCTTAGAAGGTTAGTGCCAACATGTAACAGCAAATTGTACCTGAATTTGTACATTGTGTCATATTTGTTTTGGAGAAGCCTAATGCAACCTCTCCAGGCCGTACACATAAAGTGAAGGCGGCGAGTACCGGACGTGAGGGAGATCTGGCTGCAACATCTGTCACCCCATTGATCTGGCTGGCTAGGCGCTATGGCTGATCTGGCTGGCTAGGCGGTGTCCCCTTCCTCCCATTGTGGAGTGATGAAGCTCCAGGTCTCCAGACACATCAAGTATGGCTCCGTCTACGGCTGAATGACTTGTGGTTCTAGAATCTTCTCCTGCATCATAGATGCATGTGTTTATGACATCAGCGCAGTTGCCATAGTTATCACAGGTGTTTTATACTGTGGTTTCATTGGCTAGAAAGTCCCTCTCAGTGTTCCAAAGAATTAACCCTTGAATGACTGGTATTGTGCCTTTCTCCAGAAGCCTGTAAAATAAACTTGTCACTAGACAGGACAATTATCATTATTATATTTTAAAGTTGCCCCAACCAAAGTCTAATAAGTGAGCGCATCTAGAGTTGATGTGTAACAAGCGCAATCATTCCATTAAGCCCTACTAAATGCATAAATGCACAATATGAAAACAGAGCAGTCTCATAGAAAATGAATGATACCAAGGTAAATGCAGTTAGATATGGGATGCTATATAGGGGCTCATACTGTATATAGGAGCTATATGGGGACTCACACTGTATATAGGAGGCAATATGGTGGCATACAATGTATTCAGGAGGCTATATGTGAGTGCTCATACTGTATATAGGAGGCTATATGGAGACTCACACTGTATTCAGGAGGCTATATGTGGGCTCATACTGTATATAGGAAGCGATTTGCAGGCTCATACTGTTTATAGGAAGCGATGCTTTGAACAAATTATTAAACAACATGTATGTCAATACCTGGATAAGAATGAAGTGATTAAACAGAGTCCGCATGGGTTTCTAACTAATAAGTCATGTCAGACTAACTTAATTTCCTTCTATGATGGTATCACTGATTGGGTGGATCAAGGAAATGCTGTAGATATAGTATATCTTGACTTCAGCAAAGCATTTGACAAAGTCTCTCATACAATCCTTATTGAAAAAATGACTAAGTATGGAATGGACAAGGCAACTGTTAGGTGGATTCATAACTGGCTTAGTGATCGGACCCAAAGAGTGGTCGTAAATGGCTGCACATCCAGTTGGAAGAATGTCTCAAGTGGGGTACCACAGGGCTCTGTCCTGGGCCCTGTATTGTTCAACATCTTTATCAACGATTTAGATGAAGGAATTGAGGGTAAACTGATTAAATTTGCTGATGACACAAAGCTAGGAGGGATGGCTAATACTAGAGAAGAGAGAGAGAGGATTCAAAAAGATTTAAATAAACTGGAGAAGTGGGCAGCAACTAACAGAATGGTTTTTAACAGGGAGAAATGCAAAGTACTACATCTGGGCAATAAAAATGAAAAAAGCATATATAGAATGGGAGGAAAAAGGGCTAAGTGACAGCACATGTGAAAAAGACTTGGGTATACTAATAGATCACAGACTGAATATGAGTCAACAGTGTGATGCAGCAGCAAAAAAGGCAAATGCAATTCTAGGATGTATTAACAGAAGCATACAGTCTAGATCACGTGAAGTCATTATTTCCCTCTACTCCTCTTTGGTCAGACCTCATCTGGAATATTGTGTCCAGTTTTGGGCACCACATTTTAAAAAAGACATCAACAAACTGGAGCAAGTTCAGAAAAGAGCGACCAGAATGGTGACCGGTCTGCAAACCCTGTCTTATGAGGAAAGGTTGCAGGATTTGGGAATGTTTAGTTTGCAAAAGAGAAGACTGAGAGGAGACTTAATAGCTGTCTACAAATATCTAAAGGGCTGTCACATTGTAGAAGGATCAACTTTATTCTCATTTGCACAAGGAAAGACTAGAAGCAATGGGATGAAACTGAATGGGAAGAGACACAGATTAGATATTAGAAAAAACATTTTGACAGTTAGAGTGATCAATGAGTGGAACAGGCTGCCACGAGAAGTGGTGAGTTCTCCTTCAATGGAAGTCTTCAAACAGAGGCTGGACAGACATCTGACTGGGATGATTTAGCGAATCCTGCTTTGAGCAGGGGGTTTTACCAGATGGCCCAGGAGGTCCCTTCCAACTCTACAATTCTATGATTCTATGATGTGCAGGCTCATACTGTACATAGGAGGCTATGTGGATGCTCATACTGTTTATAGGAAGCAATGCGCAGGCTCATACTGTACATAGGAGGCTATATGTGGATGCTCATACTGTATATAGGAGGCTATATGCGGCCTCATACTGTATATAGGAAGTGATGTACAGGCTCATACTGTATATAGGAGGCTATGTGCAGGCTCATACTGTATATAGGAAGCAATGTGCAGGCTCATACTGTTTATAGGAAGTAAACACTGCATTCAGGAGGCAATATGTGGGTGCTCATACTGTATATAGGAGGCAAATACTGTATTCAGGAGGCTATATGTGGCCTCATACTGTATATGGGAAGCGATGTGCAGGCTCATACTGTATATAGGAGGCTATATGCGGCCTCATACTGTATATAGGAAGCGATGTGCAGGCTCATACTGTATATAGGAGACTATGTGCAGACTCATACTGTATATAGGAAGCGATGTGCAGGCTCATACCGTACATAGGAGGCTATATGTGACCTCATACTGTATATAGGAAGCGATGTGGAGGCTCATACTGTATATAGCAGGCTATGTGGGCTCATATTGTATATAGGAAGCAATGTGCAGGCTCATACTGTATGTAGGAGGCTATATGCGGCCTCATACTGTATATAGAAGGTTATATGCTGCCTCATACTTTATACAGGAGGCTATGTGGGCTCATACTGTATATAGGAGGCTATATGCAGCCTCATACTGTATATAGGAAGCGATGTACAGGCTATGTGCAGGTTCATACTGTATATAGGAAGCGTGCAGGCTCATACTGTATATAGGAGGTAAACACTGCATTCAGGATGCTATATGTGGGTGCTCATACTGGATATAGGAGGCTATATGCGGCCTCATACTGTATATAGGAAGCGAAGTACAGGCTCATACTGTATATAGGAGGCTATATGCAGCATCATATTGTATACAGGAGGTTATATGTGGGTGCTCATACTATATATAGGAGGCTATATGTGGCCTCATACTGTATATAGGAAGCGATGTGCAGGCTCATACTGTATATAGAGGGCTATATGGGGACTCACACTGTATATAGGAGGCAAATCCGCGTACACTGGGTTTGAACGCCCACATTGCCAAACTAATCTCGTTTGAGATGATGCCCTTTCGGTTGGTGGAAAGCGCAGCTTTCCGCGAACTCATGGCCTATGCAGTACCACGCTATGACCTACCCAGTCGCCACTTCTTCTCTCGCAAAGCCATCCCAGCCCTCCACCATCATGTGAAAGACCGCATTGTCCATGCACTCAAGCAGTCAGTGAGCGGAAAGGTGCACCTCACAACTGATGCATGGTCCAGTCGGCATGGCCAGGGCCGTTACGTGTCCATCACTGCGCACTGGGTTAATGTGGTGGATGCAGGGTCCACAGGGGACAGCGGTGGTGGGACAGTGCTGCCTAGCCCACGGTATAGGAAACAGTTGGCTGTAGGCATTCGACCCTCCTCCTCCTCCTCCAGAAGCGAAAGCTCATCCACAGAGCGCAGTCGTACGAGCACTCCATCTGCAGCTGCCACTGTTGCACACGATGTGTCCCCCTATCGAGCAGCTAGTGGAAAGCGTCAGCAGGCTGTGTTGCAGATGATGTGTTTGGGCGACAGACACACCGCCGAGGTACTGGTCGAGTACTTGAAGCGACAAACTGAGTCATGGCTGGGCAGTGTACATCTTGAGGCAGGCAAGGTAGTTAGTGATAACGGCCGTAATTTTGTGGCAGCCATAGCCCTTTCAAAACTCAGCCACATACCTTGCTTGGCTCACACCTTGAACCTGGTGGTGCAGTGCTTCCTCAAAAATTATCCGGAGTTAACAGCCCTGCTCCAGAAGGTGCGAAGACTGTGCGCGCACATCCGCCGGTCGCCTGTACACTCCATTCGTATGCAGAAGCTGCAGCGATTGCTCCACCTTCCCAACCACCGCCTCATTATCGACATTGCAACAAGGTGGAACTCCACCCTGCACATGGTGGAGCGGCTGTGCGAGCAGAGGCAGGCCATAATGCATTTGTGGGAGGATACACGGCCAGGCACTTTGAGAGCAGACATGGAGTTGACAGGTGTGCAGTGGTCGAAGCTGAAAGACCTCTGTAAAGTCCTTCAGTGTTTTGAGGAATGCACACGGCTGGTAAGAGCAGAAGACGCCATCCTAAGCATGAGCATCCCACTTATGCGTCTGCTCATGCAAACTTTGACGCACCTTAAGGAGCAGGCGTCTGCAGCCAATGTTGATGAGGAGGAATGGGAGGAGGGAATCCTTGATGACATTCAGCCATTGTCTGCTCAGGGACCTCTCCTGAACGAGGTGGAGGAAGAAGAGGAGGAGGAGGAGGATGATGATGGGGATGATTACTTAGGGGAGGAGGATGCATCTCATGGGGCAAGTGAAAATGTTGGCGTGGTAAGGTCTGGTACAGGGTTTGTGCGTGACTGGAGGGATGTGGATTTGCCAGAAAGTGCTCCTCCAACCAGCACTCGCAGTGCATCATTGACACCGGGAACATTGGCCCACATGTCAGATTATGCCTTGCGGATCCTAAAAAGGGACCCCCGCATTGCCAAAATGATGAACGATGACGACTACTGGTTGGCCAGCATCCTGGATCCACGCTATAAAGGCAAATTACAAAACATCATGCCACAGGAGAACCTTGACCTAATATTGGCTAATAAACAAGCAACTCTTGTAAATCGGTTGCTTGAGGCATTCCCAGCACACAGCAGCGGTGATGGTTCTCACACGAGCCGTACGGGCCGGGGGCAGCTTGGCAGAGGTGTTCGTGGTGCACACAGCAGAAGTGGCGTTGGAGACAGGGGTTTCATGACAATGTTGTGGACTGATTTTTCAAATACCGCTCACACAACTGGTAATACTGTATCGATGGAAAGTGACAGGAGACAGCAGTTGTCAACTATGGTTACAAACTACTTTTCCTCCCATATCGATGTTCTCCCACACAGGTCATTCCCCTTTGACTATTGGGCCGCTAAACTGGACACCTGGCCTGAATTGGCCCAATATGCCTTACAGGAGCTCGCTTGCCCAGCTGCAAGTGTGCTATCGGAAAGAGTCTTCAGTGCAGCTGGATCAATCCTGACAGAAAAAAGGACAGTCTGTCAACCCAAAATGTGGATGATCTAACCTTCATTAAAATGAACCATGCATTGGTTTCCAAGGATTTTGTCCCACCTTCCCCTGATGACACATAGGGTGACAGAAAAATGGCTTGCTTTGGTCCACCTCTTCCTGGGACTTCACCTATTTCGCCTTTTGCATCAGCTGAATGTCCAACATCAACATATGCCACTTTCTAAAACTCCCTAAGTGTGCTGCCTCCCCCCCCATGGCCGGGGTCACCACCTAGCGCACGACACCGTGCGAGTGCCATTGCCCTGGACAGGTGGGTAGGCCGACTCTTGGGCGCGGGCACTGGCACAGGGTCCCTCATAGTGCAATCAAGTGTCTCTGACGGTGGTGGCGCACACCCGCCGTCAGACACACCGCTGTACTATGAGGGGACCAGTGCCAGTACCGACGCCCACGAGTGGGCCCCCTTGCTTGGGCAGGGCCCCAGCATTTGCAATGTTTACCTCTCCCTGCTCCTCCGCTGTGTAATCTGGGCCGTCAAATCCATACTGTGCCTGACACCGTCTGAGCCTGCCTCCTGATGTATAGACATATATTTTGAATGTGTACGCTATCCATACATGTTATCTGGGGATACGGTACCCTTTCTAACCTTTGTGCAATCACGTGCAATCCATACTGGGCCTAACACCGTCTGAGTAGAAATGCAAAATGGGCGCCTTCGGCTTCATCTGCCTTGGGCACCCAAAATACTTTGTTTCGGCCCTGGTAACGGATAAAGCAAAATCCTACATGACCTATCAGTGTTCTACGATTTGGGATGAGGACACTTATTGCATGTGGGCTGGTGAATTTTGTGTACCAGGGCTGCTTTTTAGTCCCAACTCGGCCCTGAATCCCCTCGTGTATCTGAATGGGAGGAAGAGTGTGAACTTGTGCTAATTGTGGAGTCACACTTTGTCATCTCTGCTCCGTCCTGTCTTCCAGCGCAGGGTTAAATTGCTCTGACTTCATATCTGGCTTCATGGCTTGATCATAGATGCTGGATCCTGATCCCCCAACAAAATCTCACCAACCGAAGATTGTGAAAGAAACACACACAACACTTTTATTGGATGTTAAATTGACCGAATTTTATTCCAAATCTCATCATTATTATTTCTTTCAGTGTCTGAAATTTAGAATCAGCCAATTACTATGAAAGAGACACTGAAAATGGCAGAACCCCCGACTCACGAAGAATCGTCCTTCAGCACTCAGGAGAGGAAAAACCCCCTGTGGTGGAAACCTCTAGGGAACCATGGCTGCAGGACTGCCCTTCCCTTGGGCTTAGAAGGTTAGTGCCAACATGTAACAGCAAATTGTACCTGAATTTGTACATTGTGTCATATTTGTTTTGGAGAAGCCTAATGCGACCTCTCCAGGCCGTACACATAAAGTGAAGGCGGCGAGTACCGGACGTGAGGGAGATCTGGCTGCAACATCTATCACCCCATTGATCTGGCTGGCTAGGCGGTATGGCTGATCTGGCTGGCTAGGCGCTATGGCTGATCTGGCTGGCTAGGCGGTGTCCCCTTCCTCCCATTGTGGAGTGATGAAGCTCCAGGTCTCCAGACACATCAAGTATGGCTCCGTCTACGGCTGAATGACTTGTGGTTCTGGAATCTTCTCCTGCATCATAGATGCATGTGTTTATGACATCAGAGCAGTTGCCATAGTTATCACAGGTGTTTTATACTGTGGTTTCATTGGCTAGAAAGTCCCTCTCAGTGTTCCAAAGAATTAACCCTTGAATGACTGGTATTGTGCCTTTCTCCAGAAGCCTGTAAAATAAACTTGTCACTAGACAGGACCATTATCATTATTATATTTTAAAGTTGCCCCAACCAAAGTCTAATAAGTGAGCGCATCTAGAGTTGATGTGTAACAAGCGCAATCATTCCATTAAGCCCTACTAAATGCATAAATGCACAATATGAGAACAGAGCAGTCTCATAGAAAATTAATGATACCAAGGTAAATGCAGTTAGATATGGGATGCTATATAGGGGCTCATACTGTATATAGGAGGCTATATGGGGACTCACACTGTATATAGGAGGCAAACACTGTATTCAGGAGGCTATATGTGGGCTCATACTGTATATAGGAAGCGATTTGCAGGCTCATACTGTTTATAGGAAGCGATGTGCAGGCTCATACTGTACATAGGAGGCTGTGTGGATGCTCATACTGTTTATAGGAAGCAATGCGCAGGCTCATATGAGGCTATATGTGGATGCTCATACTGTATATAGGAGGCTATATGCGGCCTCATACTGTATATAGGAAGCGAAGTACAGGCTCATACTGTATATAGGAGGCTATGTGCAGGCTCATACTGTATATAGGAAGCAATGTGCAGGCTCATACTGTATATAGGAGGCAAAAACTGTATTCAGGAGGCTATATGTGGGTGCTCATACTGTATATAGGAGGCTATATGCAGCCTCATACTGTATATAGGAAGCGATGTGCAGGCTTATACCGTACATAGGAGGCTATATGTGGCCTCATACTGTATATAGGAAGCGATGTGCAGGCTCATACAGTATATAGGAGGCTGTGGGCTCATATTGTATATAGGAAGCAATGTGCAGGCTCATACTGTATATAGGAGACTATATGCGGCCTCATACTGTATATAGAAGGCTATATGCGGCCTCATACTGTATACAGGAGGCTATGTGGGCTCATACTGTATATAGGAGGCTATATGCAGCCTCATACTGTATATAGGAAGCAATGTGCAGGCTCATACTGTATATAGGAGGCTATGTGCAGGCTCATACTGTATATAGGAGGTAAACACTGCATTCAGGTGGCTATATGTGGGTGCTCATACTGTATATAGGAGTCTATATGCGGCCTCATACTGTATATAGGAAGCAAAGTACAGGCTGATACTGTATATAGGAGGCTATATGCGGCCTCATACTGTATATAGGAGGCTATATGCAGCATCATTGTATACAGGAGGCTATATGTGGGTGCTCATACTGTATATAGGAGGCTATATGTGGCCTCATACTGTATATAGGAAGCGATGTGCAGGCTCATACTGTATATAGAAGGCTATATGGGGACTCACACTGTATATAGGAGGCAAATACTGTATTCAGGAGGCTGTATGTGGGCTCATACTGTATATAGAAAGCGATTTGCAGGCTCATACTGTTTATAGGAAGCAATGTGCAGGCTCATACTGTTTATAGGAAGCGATGTGCAGGCTCATACTGTACATAGAAAACAAAAAGCAAAAAACACAAATATCCTGAACTAAAAGTAAAAAATATACTGCAAATAATGCATAAAGATAATAATAAGGGTATTTAGTAAACATAATATTGATCAAACTAATGTACAAGCCATCCCGCCACGTCACGGCAACCCTTGTGGGACAGTCCCTACTCTAGTATTTAAAACCTTTTCACTTGCCAAGTGGCGTGAATGTGAATAAGGATCGAGCAGCTGAACCACTTGTAACAGCTTAGGCCAGACTGGATGGCTTTCCCAGCTCAGAAAGAGGGCGGTCACACCCATATATGCACTGAATGCACAATGAAATGAATGAAAAACAAATCTGAACTGAGAAAAGTAAGTTAATGTGTATGCACAATGTAAGTGCATATTAACACATGACCATTAACCAGAGAAAACAAAAAGCAAAAAACACAAATATCCTGAACTAAAAGTAAAAAATATACTGCACATAATGCATAAAGGTAATAATAAGGGTATTTAGTAAACATAATTTTGATCAAAATAATGTACAAGCCATCCCGCCACGTCACGGCAACCCTTGTGGGACAGTCCCTACTCTAGTATTTAAAACCTTTTCACTTGCCAAGTGGCGTGAATGTGAATAAGGGTCGAGCGGCTGAACCACTTGTAACAGCTTAGGCCAGACTGGATGGCTTTCCCAGCTCAGAAAGAGGGCGGTCACACCCATATATGCACTGAATGCACAATGAAATGAATAAAAAACAAATCTGAACTGAGAAAAGTAAGTTAAGTTTAAGGTAAGTTTTTTTATTGTTTTTTATTCATACTGTACAAAGGAGGCTATGTGGATGCTCATACTGTTTATAGGAAGCAATGCGCAGGCTCATACTGTACATAGGAGGCTATATGTGGGTGCTCATACTGTATATAGGAAGCTATATGCGGCCTCATACTGTATATAGGAAGTGATGTACAGGCTCATGCTGTATATAGGAGGCTATGTGCAGGCTCATACTGTATATAGGAAGCAATGTGCAGGCTCATACTGTATATAGGAGGCAAAAACTGTATTCAGGAGGCTATATGTGGGTGCTCATACTGTATATAGGAGACTATATGCAGCCTCATACTGTATATAGGAAGCGATGTGCAGGCTCATACCGTACATAGGAGGCTATATGTGGCCTCATACTGTATATAGGAAGCGATGTGCAGGCTCATACTGTATATAAGAGGCTATGTGGGCTCATATTGTATATAGAAGCAATATGCAGGCTCATACTGTATATAGGAGACTATATGCGGCCTCATACTGTATATAGATGGCTATATGCGGCCTCATACTGTATATAGGAATCGATGTACAGGCTCATTCTGTATATAGGAGGCTATGTGGGCTCATATTGTATATAGAAGCAATATGCAGGCTCATACTGTATACAGGAGGCTATGTGGGCTCATACTGTATATAGGAGGCTATATGCAGCCTCATACTGTATATAGGAATCGATGTACAGGCTCATACTGTACATAGGATAAAGTACAAATATATCCCAAATACTGGAAAAAATTCTTCAAAGGCTCAACTCACTGGAAATATAATAGCAAAAAAAATCTCATAAATGAGCTATTAAGCATCACAAGAGATCAAAATTGGAGTTTTTCAAGCTAAATAATTTATTTAGAATAATTAACAGAGCATAAATGCTAAATGCAAGTTACAGCAGACATAAACACAATATAATTAAACCAGCACCTTGACAGTTAATAAAGTTTTTATCTGTATAAAACATGTAGTTTCTTTGCTTTCCTTTCACAAATAGAATGCATAGTAAACAGCAAACTCCCCATTTACATAATATGTATGCCCAGATAAGGTTTTGCATACAATAAGTGCCCAGAGTAAACTGCTGAATATAAAGTGCACAAGTGCCTTGTATCAAATAAGCCTGGTAGGCGTTAAGTGTACACAGAGTAAAAACTGTCTATACAAATTCCAGAGTAAGATACAAGGACTGCATTAGAAAGTAACAACTTACATGTGTAGTGTATGTCGCTGTAAAACCTGCCGCCCCTACGCGCGTTACGCCGCAGCTTCCTCAGGAGGCGTGGTTTACAAGTGCCCCGGATCTAGTTTATATAGTGCGGTCAACCAATAAACCGCTTTCCCTAATAAAGCTTGTAAAATTCAGGACCTGAGCTGTAGTGTCCACAATGACGTCAATAGTATCCAGTTCTAAACGTCCACAGCATTATCGGTGCATGCGCTGTTGAGTCCCCACTATGAACAGGGAGTCTATGATCAGCGCTCATCAGCATGAAAGCGGCTCAAGCTGCAAAACAGCCAGAGACCGCCACATACCAGACTGAGCACGTCAGACGGCTCCTAGGGAGGACAGAACTGGGCATGCGCTCAAGTGAGGACAAGAAAATAAAATAATTATGAAGAATAATAATCACTACTTAAAGTGATAGCAAGTGTTGAAAGTGAGGGGATAAAACATAATGATGCTGAAATAATTATAGCGGTGTGTATGAACCATTAAATTGAATATGCCTGACATAGAGTGCAAAGGCACACACATATGTGTCAATTATAAGCATACTATGCAAGCAATAAAAATTTTTTTTAACAATTAGCATAATGTGTATGCAGGCTATATGAAAGTGTATGTGCATCATATAACTATAACAACTATATATCATGTCTCTGTTAAAAAACAAATGTACATAAAAATAACACATGGCATTCAATACATACATCAAATGTCATATCATAAAGTAATTATACACACAATTATGTATAATGCATAATACATAGCAAAAATACACAAAGAAAATTGTGAAAAAAATAAAAAATGAGTGAAAAAATATATATAAAAATAAAACAAATAAAAATGTAAATGAAATAAAGAAATAAAAAAAGAAAAAATGAATAAAAATGTGAACAAATAATATGAAATATTGAAGACCCAATGGGTACGAAAAGAGCCGTAGATTTCTTGTGAGAGGAGTGTTTCTTCATAAAATCTTGAAATGCCCTCAACAATGAATTCCATGCCAGATCTTATATATTGCGATGCGAAGATAGAGAACTGGAGTATAAGCACAGGAAAAAATAATTAAAAACAGAAAACTAAAACCAAGACTAAAAAGATACCCATACGATTTTTACAGAAAGGACCCAAAACCATTACTCTCATTCAATCATTTTTTTTTTTTTTTGCTACTGTATATAGGAGGCTATGTGCAGGCTCATACTGTATATAGGAAGCAATGTGCAGGCTCATACTGTATATAGGAGGTAAACACTGCATTCAGGAGGCTATATGTGGGTGCTCATACTGTATATAGGAGGCTATATGCGGCCTCATACTGTATATAGGAAGCGAAGTACAGGCTCATACTGTATATAGGAGGCTATGTGCAGACTCATACTGTATATAGGAAGCGCTTTGCCGGCTCATACTGTATATAGGAGGCTATATGCGGCCTCCTACTGTATATAGGAAGCAATGTGCAGGCTCATACTGTATATAGGAGACTATGTGCATACTCATACTGTATATAGGAAGCAATGTGCAGGCTCATACTGTATATAGGAGGCAATTCAAAAGCAGGAAATATCCAGCTACAGATCCAGGGAAAAATTGTTAAAAACAAAAAATGAAGGATAGCGATAAAGTGACGCCTGTGTAAAAGGTTTTGTAACTGCTGCGACTCTAGATACCAACCACAAGGAAATCGAAAGGATTATAAATATTTGTGATAGACTCGCGCTGAAAAAAACAAGATGTGGGAGAAAAGCTAGTCACTTATTAATGAGACAAATAGAAGAATGTTTAATAGGTAAAACCTGACAAGAATAAACAATAAACTGCAGTTAGCCCAATTGTGGGGATAAATAGCTGAGAAATAAATAGTGATTAGTATATCTTAATGAATATATTGCAACTCGCTCAGTACAAAGCTGTGAAAAAAATGGTAGTTAATGGAAATAGTAAGTATTGCACTCAAACAGTTGATTAACCAAGGAGAGATGGCATGTACCCGAATAGAATTCTCCTAGAAGTAAAGGGTTAATATGTACATAGAACACAATTGGGTGAAAATATTAAATGGTCAGAAGCAATATGTCCCGGACCTGAAGAAAGAAGCTGAGTTTTCCGAAACGCGTTGGTTTCGGCCCTTTTTGCCACCCGTACCTCCATCTAGCAGCAGTTACACGGCACCACGTGATCCACCGCGTCACACAGGTCCTGCTCCTACTGCACATCTGCCGGGATGCAGCTATCAACCAGAGTGACCGGATCCCTGCCGACAGCTGGAGCGCAGGAGCGCTGGTCTCACACTACACCTCGGCATATCGCCGCATCTCCCAGGTCCGACCTTTACTGCACCAGCCAGAACGCAGTCACCGGATTCTACGCAGACCATCGGAGGTATTGTGAGTAGCAACACTCACATACAACTATATATGGTGAAATCACCTTGTACTGTTCAGCGAGCTATTTCACAGTGCACGAGCCCTCCACTCATTGGAGAAAGTACTTGGTGTATCCGTCATCGGCCGGGGCAGCTCTCCCCACGGCTATAGACATTGGACTATTTTATGAATGCAGGTTTATACCAAGCATTAACTATGGACTAAGGATATAATCACACTCTTTATGCCGGGACATATTGCTCATGACCATTTAATATTTTCACCCAATTGTGTGTTCTATGTACCAATTAACCCTTTACTTCCTGCCGCTCTTATTTGCAGCCTCTAGGAGAATTCTATTCGGGTACATGCCATCACTCTTGGTTAATCAACTGGTTGAGTGCAAAACTTAATGGAAATAGTAACTACTATTTTTTTTTCACAGCTTTGTACTGGGCGAATTGCAATATATTTATTAAGATATACTAATCACTATTTATTTCTCAGCTATTTATCCCCACGATTGGGCTAACTGCAAATTATTGTTTATTCTTGTCAGGTTTTGCCTATTACCATATATACTCGAGTATAAGCCGACCCGAGTATAAGCCGAGGCACCAACTTTTGCCACGAAAAACTGGGTAAACTTATTGACTTGAGTATAAGCCGGGTGTGCATTGACCACTCATCCCTACCGTGGTATGCATGTTTCCCCCGTCCCTGTCATTGTATGCATGGCTCCTTATCCCCTATCTTTGTATGTATGATTCCTGTTAAGAAAAAAACCATCCTATTTACCTGCCTGCGCGCCGTCGGTGGCACTGCATCTTGTTCCGGCCATATAACACGGATAATTCTTGGTAATGACAGTGAATATTTAGAACATTCATTACTGTGCACTTTATACACATTATACATTCCTGCAGCTCAGTGGCATAGCAACTGTTTGTGGCGCCCGGGGCGGTCGAAAAATTTGCCGCCCCTTTGGTCGTTGATAGAGTTGAGCGACTTTTGGTTTTTTAGGGTCGAGTTTCGTTTTGTGAAACCCGACTTTTCCAAAAGTCAGGTCGAGCAAGATCGTCCGATTATAGGGAAAAGTCGGGGTCGTCCCGAAACACGAAACCCAATGTAAGTCAATGGGGAATAAAAGTCAGCAGTGAGAGGAGGACAGGAAACACACCTACAGTGCCCATTTGAATGCCAAATGCATCAATTCTTCTTACTTAAGCTTGTCAACCTTAATTAACTTCATAATACAAGTTACGCTCTGAAAAATGGGGGTTATTTGGCTAAAGTTGTGGGGGGGGGGCTGGCTCCAGGTTTTCATGTGCCCTGGGCGAAAGAGCGCCCCTTTAACACATACCAAAACTCATCATGCTCCGATACGGCAGAGAAATAGCGGTATAGTACAATGAAAAATACTTCACTTTTTACATCTCATGACGAGGCCCATCTTTTTCTCCATACAGAATCATTGGTCCCATATAATGTTTGTATATGATGAGCTCCACATAATGCTACAGTATATGTTGGTCCCCATGGATGAAGCTCCACTGTCTTATGGGCCCAAATAATGCTCCAAACATAATGGGCCCCATTTCTAATGCTCTAGTGTATAATGGGCCCTGTAAATGCTGCTCCAGTGTCTGATGTCCACCTTTGGAATGTTCCAGTGTATGGTGGGCCCCATCTATGATTCTCCAGAGTATAGTGCTCCCCAAAAATTGCTGTCCCAACATTGAAAACAATCAAATAAGTCTCCTCGATAGGGAATCCCTGTACTAGTCTGGACTCCTCGTCGTCCCCATCTTCCATCTCACTGCACAGTATTTCAACCTTTCAAGTGCTGTGATCCTGAGCAAGCAGGGGGGGCCCACTCGTTGGCGACGGCACTGGCACAGGGCCCCTGATAGTACGGTGGTGTGTCTGATGGCGGGTGGGCCGAACCTGCACTTTCATCTGCAGCTTCCTCTTTGTCACCGTGTAAGATGGAACTGTATATGGGAAGGGTAACCTGAGTTTCATCAGGGTCAGATTCAGGCCGTGTAGCGTGCGAGGGGAATGTAGTGGTCTGGGTCAATGTACCAGCAGATTCATCGAGCAGTGGCTGGGCATCAGTGCACTTGTGTCGCCCCCAGGAGTACGGTCGCCACAGTGGCATTACCTTTTTCCTAGGGAGTGTGATGTCATGCTTGGGAGCAACGAAGGATCTCTCTAGTAGGTTAACTGATTGGGCGGCGTTATTCCCACGAGTCATGACCCTCCAAACAGCGTTCATGAAGGCAAAGTGTTTGTTTTACGTGGGCAGTATGGTTGCAAAGCTGAACCTTAAAGGAATGTCCAGAAGGGCACCAGCAGGAGTGGAGCCTACGGTTAAATTCGACTCCACCTGGGAAACCTCAACCATGCCAGCTACAGAACAGATGCACACATTGCAAGCTTAATTCCGTTAACGAACGAGACTCCGTCATGCCCTGCGGTCCGAGTCCGGCTTACTAGAGGGACACGTGAGGCTCTGGCACATGAGATTGGCCAATAACTGGTGTGTCATGCCCTTACATGTCCGTGGCTGCTTGTGCGCTACACTGAAAAGGCCAGCGTTTGTCGCTTACAGGTGCAGATAACCCGCTGAACAACGTTAGTGATGGGGATCACTGATTACAATTATTACCCGCGAACGATCATTTCCCAGTAAGTGCAGGTCAACCGCAGTTCCGGAATTAGGCCTAACCGTCATTCCTGAAAAAATTAAAAACTTATGTGTGTAAACCACAGGTGCTGTAGCTTGCTTAACAGCTCGCCAGCCGTTCTCACGCCCAGTATGGATTACACGTGATTGCACAAAGGTGAGAAAGGGTACCGTATCCCCAGATAACATGTATGGATAGCGTACACATTCAAAATATATGTCTATACATCAGGAGGCAGGCTCAGACGGTGTTAGGCCCAGTATGGATTGCACGTGATTGCACAAAGGTTAGAAAGGGTACCGTATCCCCGGATAACATGTATGGATAGCGTACACATTCAAAATATATGTCTATACATCAGGAGGCAGGCTCTCTGGAGCTAGAGCCCGGACAGCAGGACAGGGCATAGCTACATCTTATCCATCATCTTTCAGTTCAATCAATTTGTAGTGGCAGTCCCAGTGAAGGATTTGACAGACCAGACTACACAGCGGAGGAGCAGGGAGAGGTAAACATTGCAATTGCTGGGGCCCTGCCCAAGCAAGGGGGGCACACTCGTGGGCGTCGGTACTGGCCCTGGGCCCCTCATAGTATGGCGGTGTGTCTGACGGCGGGTGTGCACCACCACCGTCAGAGACACTTGATTGCACTATGAGGGACCCTGTGCCAGTGCCCGCGCCCAAGAGTCGGCCCACCCACCTGTCCAGGGCAACGGCACTTGCACGGTTTCAGGTGCTAGGTGGTGACCCCGGCCATTGGGGGGGGGGGGCAGCCCAGTTAGGGAGGTTTACAAAGTGGCATATGTTGATGTGGGACATTCAGCTGCTGCAAAAGGCGAAATAGATCAAGTTCGCGGAATAGGAGGATAACCAAAGCAAGCCATTTTTCTGGCAACCTATGTGTCATCAAGGGAAGGTGGGACAAAATCCTTGGAAACCCATGCATGGTTCATTTTAATGAAGGTTAGATCATCCACATTTTGGGTTGACAGACTGGTCCTTTTTTCTGTCAGGATTGATCCAGCTGCACTGAAGACTCTTTCCGATAGCACACTTGCAGCTGGGCAAGCGAGCTCCTGTAAGGCATATTGTGCCAATTCAGGCCAGGTGTCCAGTTTAGCGGCCCAATAGTCAAAGGGGAATGACCTGTGTGGGAGAACATCGATATGGGAGGAAAAGTAGTTTGTAACCATAGTTGACAACTGCTGTCTCCTGTCACTTTCCATCGATGCAGTATTACCAGTTGTGTGAGTGGTACTTGAAAAATCAGTCCACAACATTGTCATGAAACCCCTGTCTCCAACGCCACTTCTGCTGTGTGCACCACGAACACCTCTGCCAAGCTGCCCCCGGCCCGTACGGCTCGTGTGAGAAACATCACCGCTGCTGTGTGCTGGGAATGCCTCAAGCAACCGATTTACCAGAGTTGCTTGTTTATTAGCCAATATTAGGTCAAGGTTCTCCTGTGGCATGATGTTTTGTAATTTGCCTTTATAGCGTGGATCCAGGATGCTGGCCAACCAGTAGTCGTCATCGTTCATCATTTTGGCAATGCGGGGGTCCCTTTTTAGGATCTGCAAGGCATAATCTGACATGTGGGCCAATGTTCCCGGTGTCAATGATGCACTGCGAGTGCTGGTTGGAGGAGCACTTTCTGGCAAATCCACATCCCTCCAGTCACGCACAAACCCTGTACCAGACCTTACCACGCCAACATTTTCACTTGCCCCACGAGATGCATCCTCCTCCCCTAAGTAATCATCCCCATCATCATCCTCCTCCTCCTCTTCTTCCTCCACCTCGTCCAGGAGAGGTCCCTGAGCAGACAATGGCTGAATGTCATCAAGGATTCCCTCCTCGTCAACATTGGCTGCAGACACCTGCTCCTTAAGGTGCGTCAAAGTTTGCATGAGCAGACGCATAAGTGGGATGCTCATGCTTAGGATGGCGTCATCTGCGCTTACCAGCCGTGTGCATTCCTCAAAACACTGAAGGACTTTACAGAGGTCTTTTAGCTTCGACCACTGCACACCTGTCAACTCCATGTCTGCTCTCAAAGTGCCTGGCCGTGTATCCTCCCACAAATGCATTATGGCCTGCCTCTGCTCGCACAGCCGCTCAACCATGTGCAGGGTGGAGTTCCACCTTGTTGCAATGTCGATAATGAGGCGGTGGTTGGGAAGGTGGAGCAATCACTGCAGCTTCTGCATACGAATGGAGTGTACAGGCGACCGGCGGATGTGCGCGCACAGTCTTCGCACCTTCTGGAGCAGGGCTGTTAACTCCGGATAATTATTGAGGAAGCACTGCACCACCAGGTTCAAGGTGTGAGCCAAGCAAGGTATGTGGCTGAGTATTGAAAGGGCTATGGCTGCCACAAAATTACGGCCGTTATCACTAACTACCTTGCCTGCCTCAAGATGTACACTGCCCAGCCATGACTCAGTTTGTCGCTGGAAGTACTCGGCGAGCACCTCGGCGGTGTGTCTGTCGCCCAAACACATCATCTGTAACACAGCCTGCTGACGCTTTCCACTAGCTGCTCGATAGGGGGACACCTCGTGTGCAACAGTGGCAGCTGCAGATGGAGTGCTCGTACGACTGCGCTTTGTGGACGAGCTTTCGCATCTGGAGGAGGAGGAGGAGGATCGAACGCCTACAGCCAACTGTTTCCTATACCGTGGGCTAGGCAGCACTGTCCCACCACCGCTGTCCCCTGTGGACCCTGCATCCACCACATTAACCCAGTGCGCAGTGATGGACACGTAACGGCCCTGGCCATGCCGACTGGACCATGCATCAGTTGTGAGGTGCACCTTGCCACTCACTGACTGCTTGAGTGCATGGACAATGCGGTCTTTCACATGATGGTGGAGGGCTGGTATGGCTTTGCGAGAGAAGAAGTGGTGACTGGGTAGGTCATAGCGTGGTACTGCATAGGCCATGAGTTCGCGGAAAGCTGCGCTTTCCACCAACCGATAGGGCATCATCTCAAATGAGATTAGTTTGGCAATGTGGGCGTTCAAACCCAGTGTACGCGGATGAGAGACTGAGTACTTTCTTGACCTACTCATAGTGTCTGGGAGGGTGAGCTGGACTTGAGAGCTGCATATGGTGGAAGTAGCAGTGGACAGGGCGGACTGAGAGAGGGTTGATGATGGTGATGGAGTTGGTGTTCTTTCTGATGGCCTAGATTCAGTCTTTCGTTGATATAACAGTGGGATTCCCTGACTGCTGTGGCCTTGGAACAACACCTCAACATTTGCTGCTGTGCTAACCGGTGGGCTTACAGTGGGGGAAACAATGTAGCATTGCTGACTACCTTCTTTGTGATCAGTTGCACATGTGGTACTTGAGGTTTGGTGTTGTGTCCACGCTTGCAAGTGCATGGTGGTTGAATGTCTAAGCATGCAACTGGTATTCAAATTTTTTAGATTTTTCACTCGGCTAAAGGTCTTTGCGCACTTCTTACAGATAACCTTGGCCTGATCATGAGGATTTTGTTCAAAAAAGTGCCACACTGCACTCTTCCTACTTTGGCAGACATTTTGCGGCCTAGCACGCTGTGATATTTTGACCCTCTGGACAAGCTGTCCAGCAACTCTTTTGATTTTTGGAACCTGTCTTTGGAGTGCTCCGTGCCTGCCAGATAACAGCTGTTGCGATGTCGATGTCTGCTGTGGATGCTCCTCATCTGAGCTATTGGAAGCAGCACCCTCTTCCCCCAATGGATGCCAATCTGGGTCAGCAACTGGATCATCCATCACCTCCTCTTCAATGTCATGTGCACCTTCCTCTGTGTCACCGTGTATGGTGGTATAGTGTGCGGGAAGGGGCACCTGAGTCTCATCAGGGTCAGAATCTGGCTCTGTACACTGCGAGGACAATGTAGTGCTCTGAGTGAATGTACCAGCAGAATCATCTATCAGTGGCTGTGCATCAGGGCACTCGATGTCAGATTCATCTTGGCCTGGGTAATTCACCATTTCACTTGATAATCCAGGCATGGTATGTGAAAACAGCTCCATGGAGTAATCAGTAGTATGGCCTGCGTCATCCTTCAATCTTGGTTGGGGTGAAGGACACAAGGAAATTTGTGGTTCATGAACATGAGCCTCCAATGACGACTCAGTGCTTTTATTTTTTACAACTTCAGAAGAGGAGGCGATAGAGCTGGAGGCTGAGTCAGCAATGTAAGCCAAAACTTTTTCCTGAAGCTCTGGCTTTAAAATCGGTTTGCCAACTCCTAGAAAAGTAAGCCTTCGAGGCCTTGTGGAGCCAGATGATGACACAGGCTCAACACCTCCTGCATTCGGTCCTATTTTGCTTTTGCCACTACCATCAGATCCACCACCAACACCATCATTACCAGCTGCCAACCCCCGCCCAATTCCACAGCCTCTTCCACCAGCCTTCCTCATTTTTGGTAGAAATGTAGACAAAATCCAACAAACTATATAGTAATGTAAAACAAGGTACAAGGTGTCTATAGGACAGGGGAGATTTTGAATTTCTGCACACATTTGTGGACACTGTACACTTTTGGATTGCGTGAGGCCCACTGAATATCACAGCGCTATGTCACAGGCTCGATGGCACAGGTGTGAAAAAAGTGACTACAGGATAACAGAGATTTTGAATTTCTGCACACACTAGTGGACACTGGACACTTTTGGATTGTGTGAGGCCCACTGAATATCACAGCGCTATGTCACAGGCAGAAATTTTCTAGTGTATCACAAACTACAAGGTGTATATAGAATTGGGCAGAATAGGAATCTCCCTAGAGTCTGTAAGAACGGAACAAGTCCTCCACTTATCCTTCCAGAGTGACACACAGATAGCTTCACTGTGGCCGTGATAACAGCCGTTACACGGTACTGAGAGGAGCGTGCACATACATGGCTGTCCGGTGTACGTAAAATTGTCAAGGTCCGTGTTTTTTAAGTATACGGACTGACACACGCTGTCTCTCTATAGTTCTGAATGTGATCACACAGCAAATATATTTAACTGTTTGAAAGCTAGACAAAACTAGAAGGTGCAGGTCTGTAAGAATGGAACATGTCCTCGACTTATTCTTACAGAGTGACACACAGCTTCACTGTGGCCGTGATAACAGCCGTTACACGGTACTGAGAGGAGCGTGCACGTACACGGCTGTCCGGTGTACGTAAAATTGTCAAACTCCGTGTTTTTTAAGTATACGGACTGACACACGCTGTCTCTCTATAGTTTTGAATGTGATCAAACAGCAAATATATTTAACTGTTTGAAAGCTAGACAAAACTAGAAGGTGCAGGTCTGTAAGAACGGAACATGTCCTCAACTTATTCTTACAGAGTGACACACAGATAGCTTCACTGTGGCTGTGATAACAGCCGTTACACGGTACTGTGTGAGGAGTGTGCACCGCTGTATGGTGTGAAAAAATGCACGCTCAGTACCTCAGCAGGACAAAAAAAAAATTGGGATTGCTTTTAAAAAAGCAGTTTGCAGAGCAGTGGGTAAACAGCAATGCAGCCGTCAGGAAGCCTTAGAAGGCAGCCTAACAACCAACACCGCTGATCCAGCAAAATATAGCCTCCCCTTGCACTGCACACACAGTGACTGGTGTGTTGTACAGGCAAAATCGCTAGCAGCAGAAGCAGTTTTTGGTGTCTTCTTCCCTGCCTAACGCTCTCCCTACAGAATCAGCAGCAGCTCTCCCTATTCTGAGATCAGCATGAGGAACATGGCGGTCGGCGTGCACGCCCTTTTATACCCCCTGTGACGCCCACCAAAGCAAGCCAATCACTTGCATGCCCTTCTGAAAGATGGTGGTGACCCCTGCCTATGTCATCACGTTGCCCACAGTGTCCGTGGATCCTGATTGGCTGAAAAAGAGCGCAAAACAAACTTTTGAAACGCGACTTTGGCGCGTAAGTCGCCGACCTCGTGGCCGACCTCATCCTAGGGTCGGGTTTCGTTTCATGAAACCCGACTTTGCCAAAAGTCGGCGACTTTTGAAATTTTTCGATCCGTTTCGCTCAACTCTAATTTTGGCTTTCCATCATTTTTTCATGCTGGATCCGTTTTTTTTCTCATAGACTTGTATTAGTGACAGATTGTGATGGATGGCCACACGTTTCATCTGTCGTCCAACGGATCCGTCAGAAAATCTCTGTCCGTCGGCCAGAGACAACGGACAGATGAACATTTTTTGTGTACGTCGAAAAGTCGGATAGCGACGGATTCCATCTTTTAAAACTGAGCATGCCCGGAATCATTTTTCTTCCTTTATTTTAACCCCTGCGGCTGCTTTTTCTATTCTGGCACAAAATCCTTCTCTCTCTCTCTCGCTCCAGAATTCTGTTTCTTTAATTCCTACAGCAAGGCTGCTACAACGGATCAGTCATAAAAACAGATCCAGTGCATCAGTTTTTTGCAATATACGCAGGATCCGTCCACTTGACGGATCTGAACACTTTGACGGATTGTGACTGATTGCAAAAGACTGGAGTGTGAAAGGGGCCTTAAGAAGCGAGATGTGGATGAGAAAAGGCGGTGGATCCGTTGCCAACCGTCAATTGACGGAATCTGCCATCGGATCCTCCTTTTTATACTGAGCATGCCCGAATGAATGTCCTTTCATGATATTTAACCCCAAATCCCATTCTGTGGCAGCCAAATCTCTCTCTCTCTCGTGAAACAGGCCTTACTTTAAATTTCATGCACTAGCGTCTAAAGCGGATCCGTACAAAAAACGGATCCAGTTGCATCCGTTTGCCACAAAACGGAAACGGATCTGTTTTTGCACACTGGCGGATTTTGACTAACGCCAGAAAACTGAAGTGTGAAACAGGCCTAAGAGAAAGAAAAGACTCAATCAGAGAAGAGGTCACCTATAAGGTACCAGGATGTACATTTTTAGCTATTGGTACTGACTGCGTCTCATCAGTACTATGGTTCCTGTATAGTCCACAGTCTGATAAAGACTGATAACTCCCAGCATCTCCTTACCATTGTTAAGGAGATACAAATGTATATGGGCCTGACTTAGAAGGATTCAGATAATCAGTTATTAATCACATGATGTCATAGACCTAATGGAAAAGGGAAGAATTAGCTGGGTAGAAATGCAAAATGGGCGCCTTCGGCTTCATCTGCCTTGGGCACCCAAAATACTTTGTTTCGGCCCTGGTAACGGATAAAGCAAAATCCTACATGACCTATCAGTGTTCTACGATTTGGGTTGAGGACACTTATTGTATGTGGGCTGGTGAATTTTGTGTGCCAGGGCTGCTTTTTAGTCCCAACTCGGCCCTGAATCCCCTCATGTATCTGAATGGGAGGAAGAGTGTGAACTTGTGCTAATTGTGCAGTCACACCTTGTCATCTCTGCTCCATCCTGTCTTCCAGCGCAGGGTTAAATTGCTCTGACTTCATATCTGGCTTCATGGCTTGATCATAGATGCTGGATCCTGATCCCCAACAAAATCTCACCAACCGAAGATTGTGAAAGAAACACACAAAACACTTTTATTGGATGTTAAATTGACCGAATTTTATTCCAAATCTCATCATTATTATTTCTTTCACTGTCTGAAATTTAGAATCAGCCAATTACTATGAAAGAGACACTGAAAATGGCAGAACCCCCGACTCACGAAGAATCGTCCTTCAGCACTCAGGAGAGGAAAAACCCCCTGTGGTGGAAACCTCTAGGGAACCATGGCTGCAGGACTGCCCTTCCCTTGGGCTTAGAAGGTTAGTGCCAACATGTAACAGCAAATTGTACCTGAATTTGTACATTGTGTCATATTTGTTTTGGAGAAGCCTAATGCAACCTCTCCAGGCCGTACACATAAAGTGAAGGCGGCGAGTACCGGACGTGAGGGAGATCTGGCTGCAACATCTGTCACCCCATTGATCTGGCTGGCTAGGCGCTATGGCTGATCTGGCTGGCTAGGCGGTGTCCCCTTCCTCCCATTGTGGAGTGATGAAGCTCCAGGTCTCCAGACACATCAAGTATGGCTTCCGTCTACGGCTGAATGACTTATGGTTCTGGAATCTTCTCCTGCATCATAGATGCATGTGTTTATGACATCAGCGCAGTTGCCATAGTTATCACAGGTGTTTTATACTGTGGTTTCATTGGCTAGAAAGTCCCTCTCAGTGTTCCAAAGAATTAACCCTTGAATGACTGGTATTGTGCCTTTCTCCAGAAGCCTGTAAAATAAACTTGTCACTAGACAGGACCATTATCATTATTATATTTTAAAGTTGCCCCAACCAAAGTCTAATAAGTGAGCGCATCTAGAGTTGATGTGTAACAAGCGCAATCATTCCATTAAGCCCTACTAAATGCACAATATGAGAACAGAGCAGTCTCATAGAAAATTAATGATACCAAGGTAAATGCAGTTAGATATGGGATGCTATATAGGGGCTCATACTGTATATAGGAGCTATATGGGGACTCACACTGTATATAGGAGGCAATATGGTGGCAAACAATGTATTCAGGAGGCTATATGTGAGTGCTCATACTGTATATAGGAGGCTATATGGGGACTCACACTGTATATAGGAGGCAAACACTGTATTCAAGAGGCTATATGTGGGCTCATACTGTATATAGGAAGCAATTTGCAGGCTCATACTGTTTATAGGAAGCGATGTGCAGGCTCATACTGTACATAGGAGGCTATGTGGATGCTCATACTGTTTATAGGAAGCAATGCGCAGGCTCATACTGTACATAGGAGGTTATATGTGGATGCTCATACTGTATAGCTATATGAGGCTATATGCGGCCTCATACTGTATATATGAAGTGAAGTACAGGCTCATACTGTATATAGGAGGCACAAACTGTATTCAGGAGGCTATATGTGGGTGATCATACTGTATATACTGTAGGAGGCTATGTGGGCTCATATTGTATATATGAAGCAATGTGCAGGCTCATACTGTATATAGGAGACTATATGCGGCCTCATACTGTATACAGGAGGCTATGTGGGCTCATACTGTATATAGGAGGCTATATGCAGCCTCATACTGTATATAGGAAGTGATGTACAGGCTCATACTGTATATAAGAGGCTATGTGCAGGCTCATACTGTATATAGAAAGCAATGTGCAGGCTCATACTGTATATAGGAAGCGATTTGCAGGCTCATACTGTTTTTAGGAAGCGATGTGCAGGCTCATACTGTTTAGGAAGCGATGTGCAGGCTCATACTGTACATAGGAGGCTATGTGGATGCTCATACTGTTTATAGGAAGCAATGCGCAGGCTCATACTGTATATAGGAAGCGATTTGCAGGCTCATACTGTTTTTAGGAAGCGATGTGCAGGCTCATACTGTTTAGGAAGCGATGTGCAGGCTCATACTGTACATAGGAGGCTATGTGGATGCTCATACTGTTTATAGGAAGCAATGCGCAGGCTCATACTGTACATAGGAGGCTATATGTGTGTGCTCATACTGTATATAGGAAGCTATATGCGGCCTCATACTGTATATAGGAAGTGATGTACAGGCTCATACTGTATATAGGAGGCTATTTGCAGGCTCATACTGTATATAGGAAGCAATGTGCAGGCTCATACTGTATATAGGAGGTAAACACTGCATTCAGGATGCTATATGTGGGTGATCATACTGTATATAGGAGGCTATATGCGGCCTCATACTGTATATAGGAAGCGAAGTACAGGCTCATACTGTATATAGGAGGCTATATGCGGCCTCATACTGTATATAGGAGGCTATATGCAGCATCATACTGTATACAGGAGGCTATATGTGGGTGCTCATACTGTATATAGAAGGCTATATGTGGCCTCATACTGTATATAGGAAGCGATGTGCAGGCTCATACTGTATATAGAAGGCTATATGGGGACTCACACTGTATATAGGAGGCAAATACTGTATTCAGGAGGCTATATGTGGGCTCATACTGTTTATAGGAAGCGATGTGCAGGCTCATACTGTTTATAGGAAGCGATTTGCAGGCTCATACTGTACATAGGAGGCTATGTGGATGCTCATACTGTTTATAGGAAGCAATGCGCAGGCTCATACTGTACAAAGGAGGCTATATGTGGTTGCTCATACTGTATATAAGAGGCTATATGCGACCTCATACTGTATAGAGGAAATGATGTACAGGCTCATACTGTTTATAGGAGGCTATGTGCAGGCTCATACTGTATATAGGAAGCAATGTGCAGGCTCATGCTGTATATAGGAGGCAAAAACTGTATTCAGGAGGCTATATGTGGGTGCTCATACTGTATATAGGAGGCTATATGCGGCCTCATACTGTATATAGGAAGCGATGTGCAGGCTCATACCGTACATAGGAGGCTATATGTGGCCTCATACTGTATATAGGAAGCGATGTGCAGCCTCATACTGTATATAGGAGGCTATGTGGGCTCATATTGTATATAGGAAGTAATGTGCAGGCTCATACTGTATATAGGAGACTATATGCGGCCTCATACTGTATATAGAAGGCTATATGCGGCCTCATACTGTATACAGGAGGCTATGTGGGCTCATACTGTATATAGGAGGCAATATGCAGCCTCATACTGTATATAGGAAGCGATGTACAGGCTCATACTATACAGTATATATATATAGTATATAGTGCATATATATAGTATAAAGTGCAAATATATCCCAAATACTGGAAAAAATTCTTCAAAGGCTCAACTCACTGGAAATATAATAGCAAAAAAAATATCATAAATGAGCTATTAAGCATCACAAGAGATCAAAATTGGAGTTTTTCAAGATAAATAATTTATTTAGAATAATTAACAGAACATAAATGCTAAATGCAAGTTACAGCAGACATAAACACAATATAATTAAACCAGCACCTTATCATTTTCACTTTTAACAGCCAATCAGAGCGATTGTAGACATGTGGGGGTGAAGCCACCCCACCTGTGGAGAAGTACAAAGCCCCCTGTGTGTGTGGGTCGGGTGGGGTCACTGAAAGGTCAGTCACCCGACCCGCAGGAGGGCAATTAATTCATGACGCCACATAGGCGTCACTGGTCAGATTGGCACAGCTTTTCATGATGCCTATGTGGAGTCATTGGTCGGGAAGGGGTTAAAGGAGCATACACGCCTTTGCACAGTGGGGGTATTAATATTTTCTATGGGACACTAATTTTTGGGGGAGGGAGTAATCATAGTAATGGCACAGTTTTTTAAAATATTGGGGTCAGTATCCTATGCCTCAGGTAAGCAGAGTGGGGAGTTTTTGTAGGTTGGGAATAAATGAGACATCAGTAGAAATGTGAGATGTCAAATGTGTTTTTGTTGTAATCTGTGCAGATGAGTTGTGGCTGGAGAAGTGGTAATGGAGGTCTGGGCCTGATGAAAAAGACAGGAAAAGTGAGCGACCCAAATCAGAAAGATTGTCAGCTGTAAGGTTCTATATATAACTACTGTACTCACGTGTATGTTCTGTGGGACTAGTATCTACCAATATACGATAACAGTAAGATGGTAATATTGCTCTTTTTAGTAGACTATTTTTTTATTTAGTGGCCGCTAAATTTGTTTCAGTCTATGTAGTAGTAGGTGTATGGTGTTGTCATTGGTCTCTGTATAGTGTTTTGTTATGTAAAGGTAATGGTTATATTATATTATGTATTTGCTGAGTAGTGGTGATGGTGGTGGACATTGAGTAGTTTTATTGTTTTGGTCTTTTATAGTAGTAATTTTGATAATATTGGTCTTTGCATTGTATGTTTTTGGTTAGCAACAGTGGTATACTGTACTTATATATCTATAGATGCTCTTTAGATGATTATAGGGGGGTCAGATGGGTAGACATGCACTTTGAGGCATGGACCCCTGAACTTTTAGAACCCTAGCAATGCCCCTGCTGTAATGTGTGTTTACTTGTCAGTGTTTCTAGAGATATATGTATGTTTGTCAGTAAGCTCAGTTATGGTACCATATCTAAGCAGTAAGCTTGGTTCTGGTTCTGTATTGATGTAGTAATCTAGATTCTTGTACCATATGCATGCCGTAAGCTTGGTTCTGTTCCCATATCTGTGAAGTAGACATATTAAGCTTGGTTCTGCTCCCTTATCTCTGTAGTAAACTCGGTTCTGCTCCCTTATCTCTGTAGTAAGATCGGTTATGCTCCCATAGCACTGTAGTAAGCTCGGTTCTGCTCCCATGTCTCTCTCGTAAGGTTGGTTCTGCTCCCTTATCTACGTAGTAAGGCTCGTTTCACACTAGCGTTTGATTACGCAGCGCATCATGCACACGCGCAATGTCCCCCTATCTTTAACATGGTGATCGCAGGGTCTTGCGAATGTACGCGCTCTTCAGCGTTTAGCGTGCGCTGCGCATTTTACAGGTGTGCGCCCAGACGCGACGTACGCTACATGTTGCATTTTTTTTTCCGGCGGCATCGTTAAAAAAATCGCGCTCGCACGTGTGCGCCCAAAAATAGCATTACAGTCTATGTGGTTGCTGATGAGCGCTTGGCACCGCGCACGTCAGCGCCTTGAGCGCAAACGCGATTTGAGTAAACAATGTCTAGACACTTGTCTAGAACTCCCCCTAAACAAGCAACATTGTTTTGGAGGAGTGTACATAAAAGAATGTGTCTTCAGGGTCAGACAATTACTCTACATAATGCCTTGCAGAGACCAGACAAGCATTCTACAAGAGCCTTCTACCTGTGGATTCAAGCTTCAGGAGCCAAAATGTGAGTATTCTTAAAAATAATGTCTGTGTGTCCTGTACAATTTATTATGTACTAATGTATTTTTTGTTTTCTTTTCAGCATGTCTTCTTCCGGATCGGTCTATTCGCCATCTCGGCAAGAACTGGCCCTCCTGCGGGTCGGGTCGGGTGACTGACTTTTCAGTGACCCCACCCGACCCACACACACAGGGGGCTTTGTACTTCTCCACAGGTGGGGTGGCTTCACCCCCACATGTCTACAATCGCTCTGATTGGCTGTTAAAAGTGAAAATGATAAGGTGCTGGTTTAATTATATTGTGTTTATGTCTGCTGTAACTTGCATTTAGCATTTATGCTCTGTTAATTATTCTAAATAAATTATTTATCTTGAAAAACTCCAATTTTGATCTCTTGTGATGCTTAATAGCTCATTTATGATATTTTTTTTGCTATTATATTTCCAGTGAGTTGAGCCTTTGAAGAATTTTTTCCAGTATTTGGGATATATTTGCACTTTATACTATATACAGTATGAGCCTGTACATCGCTTCCTAGGGTTTGCAACTACTTTACTATTGGAGAAAATTCAAAACATTCATTATTCAATAGAGCCCAATAGCAAAAACCAGCGTTTTGAATGAAGAATCACATTTCTTGGTAGAATCATGTAGGATTGAAATTTTTGATGGTTTTCTACTCCTCTCAACAGCCCAAACAAGTTTCTAAAAGGATGAGTTTGCAACTACTTTACTTTTGGAGAAAATTCAAAACATTCATTATTCAATAGGGCCCAAAATATCAAAAACCAGCGGTTTGAATGAACACTCACATTTCTTGGTAGAATTGTGCAGGACTGAAATTTTTTATGTTTTTCTACTCCTCTCATGAGCCCAAACAAGACTCTAAAAGGATGAGTTTGCAACTACTTTACTTTTGGAGAAAATTCAAAACATTCATTATTCAATAGAGCCCAATAGCAAAAATCAGGTTTTGAATGAAGAATCACATTTCTTGGTAGAATCATGCAGGATTGAAATTTTTGATGGTTTTTTACTCCTCTCAACAGCCCAAACAAGTTTCTAAAAGGATGAGTTTGCAACTACTTTACTTTTGGAGAAAATTCAAAACATTCATTATTCAATAGGGCCCAAAATATCAAAAACCAGCGGTTTGAATGAACACACATTTCTGGTAGAATCATGCAGGACTGAAATTTTTGATGTTTTTCTACTCCTCTCATGAGCCCAAACAAGTCTCTAAAAGCATGAGTTTGCAACTACTTTACTTTTGGAGAAAATTCAAAACATTCATTATTCAATAGAGCCCAATAGCAAAAATCAGGTTTTGAATGAAGAATCACATTTCTTGGTAGAATCATGCAGGATTGAAATTTTTGATGGTTTTTTACTCCTCTCAACAGCCCAAACAAGCTTCTAAAAGGATGAGTTTGCAACTACTTTACTTTTGGAGAAAATTCAAAACATTCATTATTCAATAGGGCCCAAAATATCAAAAACCAGCGGTTTGAATGAACACACATTTCTGGTAGAATCTTGCAGGACTGAAATTTTTGATGTTTTTCTACTCCTCTCATGAGCCCAAACAAGTCTCTAAGGCTAGTTTCACACTTTCTTTTTTTTGCAGCGCGTTTTTCCCGCAAAAAAACGCATTGAAAAAACGCATACATAAGCATACAACTGCTGCTTTTTTTTCAAGCATTTTTATGAGCATGCATGAAAAAAACGCAGCGTTTTTATGCGTTTGTATGCGTTTTTAGCGCGTTTTTACCGCGTTTGCGTTTTTTTCCAACATTTTTAGGTGGCCCCTCACACTACCCAAACCATGACTTTACTGACCCTAACCCTAACCCTAACCCTAACCCTGACCCTAACCCTTAACCAAATCATACTTAACCCTAACCCAAACCCTAAACCCTAACTAACCCTAACCCTAACCCTGACCCTGACCCTAACCCTAACCCTGACACTAACCCTAACCCTAACCCTAACCCTGACCCTAACCCTAACCCTAATCCTTAACCAAACCATACTTAACCCTAATCCTGACCCTAACCTTGACCCTAATCCTTAACAAAACCATACTTAACCCTAACCCTGACCCTAACCCTAACCCTAACCCTAACCCTAACCCTGACCCTAACCCTAACCCTGACCCTAACCCTAACCCTAACCCTGACCCTAACCCTTAACCAAACTATACTTAACCCTAATCCTGACCCTGACCCTAACCCTGACCCTAACCCTTAACCAAATCATACTTAACCCTAACCCAAACCCTAAACCCTAACTAACCCTAACCCAAACCCTAAACCCTAACCCTGACCCTAACCCTAACCCTAACCCTAACCCTGACCCTAACCCTAACCCTAATCCTTAACCAAACCATACTTAACCCTAATCCTGACCCTAACCCTGACCCTAATCCTTAACAAAACCATACTTGACCCTAACCCTAACCCTAACCCTGACCCTAACCCTTAACAAAACCATACTTAACCCTAATCCTGACCCTAACCCTGACCCTAACCCTTAACCAAACCATACTAAACCCTAACCCTGACCCAAAATCCAACCCTAACCCTGACCCTGACCCTAACCCTAACCCTAAACCCCCTTAACTAACCCTAACTCTAACTCAAACCCCTAAATTCCATGGTTAAAAAAAAAAAACGCATATGCAAAAAAACGCTTACATGAGCATGCCAGTGCGCACATATGCGCATCCATAGGCTGTAATGGCCATTTTTAGCGCAAAACGTGCGCATATGTGCGCATGCGCTTTTTTGCAGGGCCAAAAAATGCAACATGATGCGTCTGGAAAATCCAATCGCACACCCCAAAAAAACGCAGCGCATGAAAATCGCATACATGCGCTTACAAGCGCGCAGGTATGCGCACCCATGTTAAATATAGGGGAAAAAACGCATGCGCAGGTTAGCGTTTTTTTCCAGCGCTAAAAAACGCAAATGTGAAACCAGCCTAAAAGCATGAGTTTGCAACTACTTTACTTTTGGAGAAAATTCAAAACATTAATTATTCAATAGAGCCCAATAGCAAAAACCAGCGTTTTGAATGAAGAATCACATTTCTTGGTAGAATCATGCAGGATTGAAATTTTTTATGGTTTTTTACTCCTCTCAACAGCCCAAACAAGTTTCTAAAAGGTACCAGCCCCAAATAACCAACTTCTTCTGTGCAGGAAAACTTTGTAAGAGACTTCAGCTGTTCCACTTCCTGATCTTGTAAGTTAAAAAAAAGAATCTTAGATTTTGATTGGTTCACTTTAAAATAGGATACATACGCAAACAGTTCTAAGTCTAAAACTAGTGCTCTAATGGAAATCTCTGGATCTAATAGCGTGAGCACTATATCGTCTGCAAACAGACCGATTTTAAATGATCGCTGTGAAATTTCAGGGCTGTGGATGTTTGGGTTGGATCTTATTTTTTGTGCAAAGGGTTCCATTGCTAGAACAAATAGTAGTGGTGAAAGTGGGCACCCCTGTCTTGTGCCATTCGATATTGGAAATTTCCTAGACAGATGGTTATTTGTGTAAATCTTTGCACAAGGATCTGAATATAAGGCAAAAATTGAGGACAAGAATTTATCATTGAATCCAAACTTCAAAAGCGTTCCTTTTAAATAACTCCAATCTAGCCTATCAAAGGCCTTTTCGGCATCCAACGTTACCAGTACTAAAGGATCTATAGAAAGTTTTGTAGCATTAATTATATTCAAAATCCTTCTGGTCCCGTCAGATGCCTGACGACCTTCAACAAAGCCGATCTGATCGTCCTTAACCAGGGAGGGAAGAATCCTTTTAAGTCTTTCGGCCCAAATTTTAGAATATAGTTTAACGTCCCCATTTATGAGAGATATTGGCCTGTAGCTTTGAACCTTATCAGGGTCTCCTTTCTCCTTCGGTATCATAACGATAGTAGCTTCTAGCATTTCTGCCGGAAAAGAGCCCTGACAAGAAGCCACATTGAATATCCTCTCCAAGTGGGGAATCAAAATTTGATGAAAGGTTTTATAATATTCATTTAGAAATCCATCGGGCCCCGGTGATTTCTTAATTTTAAGCTTATTAATTGCGACATTTATTTCTTCTGCGGAGATAGGTCTGTTAATATGATCCAATTCTAGGGAATCAATCTTGGGAAGAGCTAGCTTGTCTAAGAACATCTTTATTGAATTATCATTAGGTTGTGGTATATCCGACTCTAAAGCCAAATTGTATAGTCCCTGAAAAAAATCTGCAAACTCGTTCGCAATGTCTGAAGGATGAGTCCTGATCTCTCCCTTATCAGTTTTAATCTTATTTATTCTCCTGTTAATTCTTTCTTGTTTAAGTTTTTTCATCATAAAAGCGGTAGGTTTATTAACAGAAGAGTAAAAATTAAATTTTGAGTTTCTAATAACCGCGTCGTATTCAGATATAATTGCAAACCTCAGATCTTGTCTCAAGGTCAAGAGTTCAGATTGGATATCTGGTGATGGGACTGAGAGATTATTTTGAAAATCTTCTTTTAATTTTATTTGGGACTGTAGGGTTATGATTCTTTGTCTATTAATTTTCTTGAATCTGGATGAAAGTTGGATCAAGCATCCCCGTAAAACCGCCTTATGGGCATTCCAAACGACAAATGGATCCATGTCAGCAAGATCATTATTTCTAAAATATTCAGAGATTGTATCTGAGATTATTGCTTCATACTCAGGAATCCTAAAAAGGGTAGAATTAGCTTTCCAAAGGAATGTATTTGTCGAGTGAGATCCCAAATTAAATTCCGCCACTACTGGGACATGATCTGAGATAGATTTCCCTAAAATGCTGATACTTCTAAACTTGGAAATGGCAAAGACATCTGTCAATATTAAGTCTATTCTTGCTGATGTGTTGTGTGTATCTGAATAATGTGTATATTCACGTGAGGTAGTATTTAAACAACGGTAGATGTCAAAAAGTTCGTTAGAAAGTAACCAATTACCGAGTGACGGAGCTTTGTGGCGAACTAAGGACGAAGAGTCCATTTTACTATCCGGGACTATATTGAAATCTCCAGCAAATATAAGCATTCCTTTCTTGACTGCATTGATTTTGTCCATTAATCTGTTTAAGTACGATAAGATCTTTTTATTTGGGGCATAAACATTAATTATTGTGTAAGGTTCATGGTTTAATTGACAGACGAGGATATGGTACCTCCCTTGCGTATCAACTATTTCTTGTATTAGTTCAAATTGGATATTATTTTTAATAAGCGTAATAACTCCTGCTTTCTTATTTTCTTTAAGGGATTGGAACACAAATGGAAACCTCTTATTTTGAAAATATGGATGATTATTTTTAGCAAATTTAACCTCCTGCAGACAAACAATGTCTGCTTTACTATGTTCAATTTCTTTCCAGAGCATATGTCTTTTATAGGGGATATTTAGACCCCTAACGTTAAATGAAAAAAACCTTAGTTTCATATTTCAAGAAGATTAAAGTATACTGTATATACAGACGAGACTCTTTCTAAACTTACAGAGAGAAGGACTAAGACCTTAAACACACTAAAAAAAAAAAAAAAAAAAACTACAATATGTATATACTAAATATATATAAACTACAAACATGAACTCAAATGAGTTCTCCTGGAGGAATCCAAGCAAGAAGGATTCTCACCTAGTTTGGGGAGAAAATAAAAAAGTGGTTAAACTCCCACTCAACCACCCATTATTCCTAATAATTTCTCTTATTTAAAGATAACAAATATTTTGGAAAACCTTAAACTCATATGTAAATTCAACCGATACCCTCCTGAAAAGACTGAACGAAGAGCATAGCTTCCTCCGGTGAGAAAAAGGGGATGGTCTTCCCCTTATACCAGACCAGAAGTTTAGCCGGGAAACCCCACCTATACGACAACCCAAGATCTTTTATGCTTGCGTTAACTTCTCTGAAAGACTTCCTGAAGTCCATGGTTGCTTTAGAGAAGTCTCCAAAAATTCTTATATTGGCGTAGGGATCTGGAAAGTTACCTTTATCCCTAATATAAGATAAGATTTTTTCTTTGGTTTCGTAATAGTGCATATGTAAGATAGTGTCCCTTGGCTTGTCAGTAGGCAGGCTCCTCGGACGAGGAATGCGGTGGATTCTATCGATCCTAAACTCAGAATTTGGTAGGTCGGGCAGAGCTTTTTTGAAAATGGCCTTTGCATAATTTGAGAGCTCATCTTGCATGACATTCTCTGGGATACCTCTTATTTTGAGGTTGCTCCTCCTGCTCCTATCCTCCAAATCCATTAATTTAGTTTTTAGTGTCTGCACTTCCGTTTTTAATTGAGAATTTTGTTTAAACAAGGTGTCTGTTTTATTCTCAACTACCAAAATCCTATTCTCGCTCTTTTCTAATCTTTGGGAGAAATTTTTACTTATTTCGTTTAGTGTCTTGTTCTGAGATTCGAAGCCTAGAGCAATAGATTCATTAAACATTTTACAGAATCTAGCCATAAAACCCTCCGTCACTCCCTTCTCAGAAGCCAAGAGTTCATCCGGATCAATAGGGGCGAACCCTTGTCTTGGAGCATGTGGGGATGAAGAACGCTCTTTTTTAGAAGGTTGTCTATTAGGGCTGCTATCAGGCGAAGAGTAATCTGAGTTATCCTCAGATTCAGCTGTGATTGATTTCTTATCAGCGTCTCTTGAATTAGGGCCTTTCCTTTTAGCAGACTTAGATGTGTCCATTACTTCAGAGTCGGTCTGCTTTTGCATAAGGGGATTATGGGGATCAGAAACTGAGCCCTTGCCCTCTACCTCTAATTGAGAAGGTTTATATGAAGATGTCGCGGATGTCCGACTAGCCTGCGTATCCCTCTTCAATGGGGACCTTGATTTGATGGGACTTAGCAGATTAGGGGAATCCTCAGAGGGCTTATTGTGCAGCCTATTTGGGGGATGTTTCCCCTTTAGATTTTTATTTGAGGATTCATTAACCTTAAAAAGTGGTTTAAATTTAGTCCCCCCACCCTCCATCTTGACAATTAAATTAGCTTAGGATGTAGGGTGTCAATTTCACTTATATTAAATAATTATTATATAAATATTTTAACTCCGTCTTAGATACAATTTCTCTATAAAATAAGTATAAACTATAAGAATATAAACAGTGAACATCAAAGATTCACCCTTTGTAATATCAGCCCCAAAGTAGATTAAAAACAATTCAAGATATGCGTATCAACACCTTTAAACCGCTATTGTAACTATATCTTGTCTTGCCAGAAATGTATTATTATAATCTACCCAAGCCTCCCCAACCAGGGTACCCACAGATCTAAATACGCAGGTTTACACAACTATTTAAAAAAAAAAAGCTGCAATGAATCTAAGTTCCTGGCCCCAGATGTCAATCAAGCTCCTGCTTTCCCCTGCACCGCCGATGATTTTATACAGGGAAATCTCCAATTCTTTTAATTACCAGCGTGCCCGGTATCCAGCCACTCAGTGGGACCTCCCGAATCCTAAAGAAAAGGGTCCTCAAAGAAAACTGTATATATGAAGATGCAGAGTCCCAAAAACTGCGGCGGATCTGAACACCCGACCGCAGCTGACAGCTGTGTTCCTGCTCCGGCTCCTGCTTCTTGATCCCACCAAGGATTACCTTATATCTCCCCGAATCATTGTTGGAGCTCAGCGATCCTGGTCTTCAATTATCCAGGGGGGTCCCCTGGATCTTACTGAACCAGTCTTCTATTAATCCGGCTCTGCAAGGGTGCGCGGCAATCAGAAAACCGCGGCGGGTAAGAATTTCGGCAGCCGCTGTCACCCCCACAAAACTCCACGTCCAGGAATCCCCTCCTGCCTCTCACCAATATTTAGTAATAGGGCGCTGATCTGCCCCTCGGTCTCCGCGAGCTCCCACCTTCTGCCTCAGTCCTCCTCAAAGCTGTGGCTCCACCGGCTCCTGTAGTTCTCCTCACCGCCGAGGATTTCAGCGAAGAACTCCCTCAATTCTTGTCCAATCCAGGCGTGCCCGGTCTTATTCTCTTCAGGGGGGGCTCCTGAGTCGTGACAAACAGGCTCCCCCTTGATCCGGAATGGTAGGTAGTTGCAGCAGGCCAAAAACTCCGGCGTGTCTACAGCCGCGGGCCTCGGAATGCAGCGGCTGTCAATCAAGTCCTTGCTCGAGCAGCTCTCCTCACCGACAAGGATTTTTGCTAAGAACTCCCCCAATTCTTCTCAGATCTTGGCGTGCCTGGTCTTATTCTTTTCAGGGGGAGCTCCTGGATCTTGACAAGCAGGCTCCCTCGTGATCCAAAGCCGCAGTCAGCCGCAGCAGCCAAAAACCGCGGCGGGTATTAATATCAAAGGCGCCGCTACTTCCTCCGTTTCAGCTCTTCTGAAAATAGCTCCTCACCTCTGGGCAACAAGTCCACCAGAGCCAGGCAGCAAAGAAATAACGAAATCTTCTCCCCGGACTCTCCTTCAGCCGAGGGAGCCGGGTATCAGCACAAGCTCTGCTCCTCTGCAAAGCGCGGGAAAAAAAAAACACCGCCTCTCCTCAGCAGCTGCAGTTTCAGTATTATCAGCTCAATCTTCAAGATTTTGGTGTCAAAATGATCCAGGGATATTCCCGAATCTTGTAATTAGTATCAATTCTTGATTAAAGGTTGTATGTCGTTTCCAGGTCGCTTCAATTAGGTGGCTGAGCAGGAGCCCCGAGCAAACACATCCTCACACCTTCATTGCTCAGGCCACGCCCCCAAACTCATCCTTTTAGAGACTTGTTTGGGCTCATGAGAGGAGTAAAAAACCATCAAAAATTTCAATCCTGCATGATTCTACCAAGAAATGTGATTCTTCATTTAAAACCTGATTTTTGCTATTGGGCTCTATTGAATAATGAATGTTTTGAATTTTCTCCAAAAGTAAAGTAGTTGCAAACTCATGCTTTTAGAGACTTGTTTGGGCTCATGAGAGGAGTAGAAAAACATCAAAAATTTCAGTCCTGCAAGGTTCTCCCAAGAAATGTGTGTTTATTCAAACCGCTGGTTTTTGATAGTTTGGGCCCTATTGAATAATGAATGTTTTGAATTTTCTCCAAAAGTAAAGTAGTTGCAAACTCATCCTTTTAGAAACTTGTTTGGGCTGTTGAGAGGAGTAAAAAACCATCAAAAATTTCAATCCTGCATGATTCTACCAAGAAATGTGATTCTTCATTCAAAACGCTGGGTTTTGATATTTTGGGCCCTATTGAATAATGAATGTTTTGAATTTTCTCCAAAAGTAAAGTAGTTGCAAACTCATCCTTTTAGAAACTTGTTTGGGCTGTTGAGAGGAGTAAAAAACCATCAAAAATTTCAATCCTGCATGATTCTACCAAGAAATGTGATTCTTCATTCAAAACCTGATTTTTGCTATTGGGCTCTATTGAATAATGAATGTTTTGAATTTTCTCCAAAAGTAAAGTAGTTGCAAACTCATGCTTTTAGAGACTTGTTTGGGCTCATGAGAGGAGTAGAAAAACATCAAAAATTTCAGTCCTGCATGATTCTACCAAGAAATGTGTGTTCATTCAAACCGCTGGTTTTTGATAGTTTGGGCCCTATTGAATAATGAATGTTTTGAATTTTCTCCAAAAGTAAAGTAGTTGCAAACTCATCCTTTTAGAAACTTGTTTGGGCTGTTGAGAGGAGTAAAAAACCATCAAAAATTTCAATCCTGCATGATTCTACCAAGAAATGTGATTCTTCATTCAAAACCTGATTTTTGCTATTGGGCTCTATTGAATAATGAATGTTTTGAATTTTCTCCAAAAGTAAAGTAGTTGCAAACTCATGCTTTTAGAGACTTGTTTGGGCTCATGAGAGGAGTAGAAAAACATCAAAAATTTCAATCCTGCAAGATTCTACCAAGAAATGTGTGTTCATTCAAACCGCTGGTTTTTGATAGTTTGGGCCCTATTGAATAATGAATGTTTTGAATTTTCTCCAAAAGTAAAGTAGTTGCAAACTCATCCTTTTAGAAACTTGTTTGGGCTGTGGAGAGGAGTAAAAAGCCATCAAAAATTTCAATCCTGCATGATTCTACCAAGAAATGTGATTCTTCATTTAAAACCTGATTTTTGCTATTGGGCTCTATTGAATAATGAATGTTTTGAATTTTCTCCAAAAGTAAAGTAGTTGCAAACTCATGCTTTTAGAGACTTGTTTGGGCTCATGAGAGGAGTAGAAAAACATCAAAAATTTCAGTCCTGCATGATTCTACCAAGAAATGTGTGTTCATTCAAACCGCTGGTTTTTGATAGTTTGGGCCCTATTGAATAATGAATGTTTTGAATTTTCTCCAAAAGTAAAGTAGTTGCAAACTCATCCTTTTAGAAACTTGTTTGGGCTGTTGAGAGGAGTAAAAAACCATCAAAAATTTCAATCCTGCATGATTCTACCAAGAAATGTGATTCTTCATTCAAAACCTGATTTTTGCTATTGGGCTCTATTGAATAATGAATGTTTTGAATTTTCTCCAAAAGTAAAGTAGTTGCAAACTCATGCTTTTAGAGACTTGTTTGGGCTCATGAGAGGAGTAGAAAAACATCAAAAATTTCAATCCTGCAAGATTCTACCAAGAAATGTGTGTTCATTCAAACCGCTGGTTTTTGATAGTTTGGGCCCTATTGAATAATGAATGTTTTGAATTTTCTCCAAAAGTAAAGTAGTTGCAAACTCATGCTTTTAGAGACTTGTTTGGGCTCATGAGAGGAGTAAAAAACCATCAAAAATTTCAATCCTGCATGATTCTACCAAGAAATGTGATTCTTCATTCAAAACCTGATTTTTGCTATTGGGCTCTATTGAATAATGAATGTTTTGAATTTTCTCCAAAAGTAAAGTAGTTGCAAACTCATCCTTTTAGAGACTTGTTTGGGCTCATGAGAGGAGTAGGAAAACATCAAAAATTTCAGTCCTGCACGATTCTACCAAGAAATGTGTGTTCATTCAAACCGCTGGTTTTTTATATTTTGGGCCCTATTGAATAATGAATGTTTTGAATTTTCTCCAAAAGTAAAGTAGTTGCAAACTCATCCTTTTAGAAACTTGTTTGGGCTGTTGAGAGGAGTAAAAAACCATCAAAAATTTCAATCCTGCATGATTCTACCAAGAAATGTGATTCTTCATTCAAAACCTGATTTTTGCTATTGGGCTCTTTGAATAATGAATGTTTTGAATTTTCACCAAAAGTAAAGTAGTTGCAAACTCATGCTTTTAGAGACTTGTTTGGGCTCATGAGAGGAGTAGAAAAACATCAAAAATTTCAGTCCTGCACGATTCTACCAAGAAATGTGTGTTCATTCAAACCACTGGTTTTTGACATTTTGGGCCCTATTGAATAATGAATGTTTTGAATTTTCTCCAAAAGTAAAGTAGTTGCAAACTCATCCTTTTAGAAATGTGTTTGGGCTGTTGAGAGGAGTAAAAAACCATCAAAAAATTCAATCCTGCATGATTCTACCAAGAAATGTGATTCTTCATTCAAAACCTGATTTTTGCTATTAGGCTCTATTGAATAATGAATGTTTTGAATTTTCTCCAAAAGTAAAGTAGTTGCAAACTCATCCTTTTAGAGACTTGTTTGGGCTCATGAGAGGAGTAGAAAAACATCAAAAATTTCAGTCCTGCATGATTCTACCAAGAAATGTGTGTTCATTCAAACCGCTGGTTTTTGATAGTTTGGGCCCTATTGAATAATGAATGTTTTGAATTTTCTCCAAAAGTAAAGTAGTTGCAAACTCATCCTTTTTTTATTTAAATATTTTTTATTAACGTTTCAGAATTTTTAACAGGAAAGGAAAGAAAGTGGGAAAAGGTTAGGTGAGAAAAGGATACCCCCTGTAAGTACAGGGAGACCCCCAGATGGGGGATAGACAGGTATACAAACATAAAGTACCATATTACGTCATATGTACAAAAAGCTATAGTTGCATGTTACCTGTCCCGTCCGTAACCACTAAGTTGTCTAGGACCTGTTTGGAGGCTTTACCCCCCCATCCTAAACCACACAAGGTGGCTCTAGGACCGATTGGGGTAAATAAGGTTCAAACAAAGCTACAAAGCAGATACCTGCTTATTCTACATAAATATAATATATATATATATAATTATAATTATACTTCTTAATCTTCCAAGTTGTAATCTGTTAAACACAAATAATTTGCCCTGTTAAAACGTACTACTATTATTAGTGCCCGAATCTTTGTAGATTTAAAAACATGAATAATTTTACTCCTAAAAAAAAAAAATAAAATAATATAAAGAAGAACAAGTCTGCCACCATCTTAAAGTTTTGTAATCTTTAGACATCTTCACGGAGGGTTGATGTCTGCTTTAAGAAGTTTCGAGATCCCAGGTGAGTCTGCCGAGGGCAATCTTCCAATATTTTTCAAAAATTTCATACCCTCTTCCAAGGAAGAAATGAGAAACATCTTTGCTGCAAACTTTATCTGGAGTGAGGAATTTTGGGTCCAAGTATAAGAAATATTAGCACAACGAAGTTCCTTCGTTGTTGCTTGGAATGATCTTCTTTTCTTCCATGTGTCCTTGGAAAAATCTTTATAGAAGGATAGGTGGCTATAAGATGATGAGAGAAACAGCGGATCTTTAGCAATGTTCAGCAATATATTTCTAATCCAATTAGGATAAAATGAGACAATGACATCTCTGGGAACGTCAGACGGGAGGGAAGGAGGTCTGCGGACTCTAAAGGCTTTCTCAATCAGGTTTATCTTGCTTGTGTGAGGGATAATTTGATGAATCATTGAGGAGATTTAATTGTTTAATTGAAAGGCAGGGACTTTCTCTGGGATTCCCCTAATCTTAACGTTGTTTTTCCTCTTAAAGTCTTCATATATAGCCAGATTATTTCTGAAGAAGTCTATGTCTTCTTGAATTTTTTCTGCAGATTTTGCAAGTGAAAATAAATTCTTGGTTTCTTCAGGGCGTAGAGTTTCGAGTTTCAACGGAGAAATATCATTCGTTCTGAAATTTTGAATAGGAATAACTGAGGTTGTTGTAGGTTTAGAATTAAGTCCTTCCAGGAAGGAAAGCAGCACTTTTTGGAAGAGTTCTTTTAAGAAAAGCTCTGACGTACAAGTTGCTTCTGAATTTTCCCCTATAATAGAATTCCCCCTTAGTGTTTCAACAGATATTAATAAAGCTTTAACTAATTTAATTAGGAAATCCTCTGTAGGATAACCATCAGATGCAGGTATTGTGTCAATTAATGATGTGATAGGTGTACTATATTTTTCCTTCCTATGGTCATTCCCTTCATATTCAGAGTTACCCTCTTGCTCATCTTCTGAAGAAAAATCTGGAGGATTAAATTCAGAATCTGTACTAACAGATATATCACTACGTCTATGTTCAGGTGACCCCAACTCCGAATTGTCCTCTAAATGTATACCTTGCAAATCCTCTAATGAGTTATACGAATTATTTGCTTGATCAGATAAATCCCCTGAGTGGTCACTGGGCCCAGAAAATTCAAAACTTTGAGTCTCTATTTCTTCCCCTTGCCATGACCCATAAAGTACCTTCTCATCCTTTTTTGGGATAAATATTGGTGCTTCATGTCTAAGTCTACCATCAATAATTAAAATGGGTGAAAGGGGCCTATGCTGGTTATGTCCTATTAAGGTTGTAGTGTAATCCTGTTGGTCTTTATCCCCCATTACCACCCTGTCACATAACTTAAAGCTATCCCCTATGCCAAAGCTTATATCATTAGAAACATTTAATTCCTCCCCCCTCCTCTTGGGATCATCTCTATTATTATGTGTCTGTTCCACTGTAATAGAGCTTATCATTTCCATTTCCTCCATTAATACCAATCTCTCCCTCTTAGCCATCTCGCCCATTATATACAATGCTGTTTCACCCCACCTTTCCTCCATTCCCTTTTCATCTAGCTCCCCCAATGAATTAAGTGTTATTCCAGTAGCTGCTTTAAATTTTGTTATAAATTCTCTTTCCAGTACCGACCCCGGGGAGGTTTTTCCTGTAAATCTCCCCGGGATCTCCCGACACTTCAGCAGGCTTGACCGTTGAAGTACTGGGGTCGCTGTCTGCGATGTTTCTTTAGCGCCTACAGCCCAGGGAGTCTGCTGGTCAAGCTGAGTCATCTCCTTCCACTTCTCTTGGCCGGGTGCTGTAAATCCAGGCCGCGGCTTTGTTTTGGAAGGCAGGCCTCCTTCAGATCTCTTCAGAGAACTGTTTAATCCAGTATTAAAGTTGTTTTTCTTCGGATCCGGGTTCTTCTTTATTCCAGGCATTCTTAGAAAGTTTAAGAGTCCAAAGTTCTGCTTTAAAAGTAAGCTTTTGCAGGCTTAAATAGGGGAAATAACAGGAGCTCAGCAAAACACGTCTGCTCCTGTCCCCTGCAAACCACGCCCCCCGCAAACTCATCCTTTTAGAGTCTTGTTTGGGCTCATGAGAGGAGTAGAAAAACATCAAAAATGTCAGTCCTGCACGATTCAACCAAGAAATGTGTGTTCATTCAAACCGCTGGTTTTGGATATTTTGGGCCCTATTGAATAATGAATGTTTTGAATTTTCTCCAAAAGTAAAGTAGTTGCAAACTCATCCTTTTAGAAACTTGTTTGGGCTGTTGAGAGGAGTAAAAAACCATCAAAAATTTCAATCCTGCATAATTCTACCAAGAAATGTGATTCTTCATTCAAAACGCTGGTTTTTGCTATTGGTCTCTATTGAATAATGAATGTTTTGAATTTTCTCCAAAAGTAAAGTAGTTGCAAACTTATCCTTTAAGAGACTTGTTTGGGCTCATGAGAGGAGTAGAAAAACATCAAAAATTTCAGTCCTGCAAGATTCTACCAAGAAATGTGTGTTCATTCAAACCGCTGGTTTTTGATAGTTTTGGCCCTATTGAATAATGAATGTTTTGAATTTTCTCCAAAACTAAAGTAGTTGCAAACTCATCCTTTTAGAAACTTGTTTGGACTGTTGAGAGGAGTAAAAAGCCATCAAAAATTTCAATCCTGCATGATTCTACCAATAAATGTGATTCTTCATTCAAAACCTGATTTTTGCTATTGGGCTCTATTGAATAATGAATGTTTTGAATTTTCTCCAAAAGTAAAGTAGTTGCAAACTCATCCTTTTAGAGACTTGTTTGGGCTCATGAGAGGAGTAGAAAAACATCAAAAATTTCAGTCCTGCACGATTCTACCAAGAAATGTGTGTTCATTCAAACCGCTGGTTTTTGATATTTTGGGCCCTATTGAATAATGAATGTTTTGAATTTTCTCCAAAAGTAAAGTAGTTGCAAACTCATCCTTTTAGAAACTTGTTTGGACTGTTGAGAGGAGTAAAAAGCCATCAAAAATTTCAATCCTGCATGATTCTACCAATAAATGTGATTCTTCATTCAAAACCTGATTTTTGCTATTGGGCTCTATTGAATAATGAATGTTTTGAATTTTCTCCAAAAGTAAAGTAGTTGCAAACTCATGCTTTTAGAGACTTGTTTGGGCTCATGAGAGAAGTAGAAAAACATCAAAAATTTCAGTCCTGCATGATTCTACCAAGAAATGTGTGTTCATTCAAACCGCTGGTTTTTGATAGTTTGGGCCCTATTGAATAATGAATGTTTTGAATTTTCTCCAAAAGTAAAGTAGTTGCAAACTCATCCTTTTTTTATTTAAATATTTTTTATTAACGTTTCAGAATTTTTAACAGGATAGGAAAGAAAGTGGGAAAAGGTTAGGTGAGAAAAGGATACCCCCTGTAAGTACAGGGAGACCCCCAGATGGGGGATAGACAGGTATACAAACATAAAGTACCATATTACGTCATATGTACAAAAAGCTATAGTTGCATGTTACCTGTCCCGTCCGTAACCACTAAGTGGTCTAGGACCTGTTTGGAGGCTTTACCCCCCCATCCTAAACCACACAAGGTGGCTCTAGGACCGATTGGGTTACCCCAATTGGGTTACATAAGGTTCAAACAAAGCTACAAAGCAGATACCTGCTTATTCTACATAAATATAATATATATATAATTATAATTATGCTTCTTAATCTTCCTAGTTGTAATCTGTTAAACACAAATAATTTGCCCTGTTAAAACGTACTACTATTATTAGTGCCCGAATCTTTGTAGATTTAAAAACATGAATAATTTTACTCCTAAAAAAAAAAAAATAAAATAATATAAAGAAGAACAAGTCTGCCACCATCTTAAAGTTTTGTAATCTTTAGACATCTTCACGGAGGGTTGATGTCTGCTTTAAGAAGTTTCGAGATCCCAGGTGAATCTGCCGAGGGCAATCTTCCAATATTTTTCAAAAATTTCATACCCTCTTCCAAGGAAGAAATGAGAAACATCTTTGCTGCAAACTTTATCTGGAGTGAGGAATTTTGGGTCCAAGTATAAGAAATATTAGCACAACGAAGTTCCTTCGTTATTGCTTGGAATGATCTTCTTTTCTTCCATGTGTCCTTGGAAAAATCTTTATAGAAGGATAGGTGGCTATAAGATGATGAGAGAAACAGCGGATCTTTAGCAATGTTCAGCAATATATTTCTAATCCAATTAGGATAAAATGAGACAATGACATCTCTGGGAACGTCAGACGGGAGGGAAGGAGGTCTGCGGACTCTAAAGGCTTTCTCAATCAGGTTTATCTTGCTTGTGTGAGGGATAATTTGATGAATCATTGAGGAGATTTAATTGTTTAATTGAAAGGCAGGGACTTTCTCTGGGATTCCCCTAATCTTAACGTTGTTTTTCCTCTTAAAGTCTTCATATATAGCCAGATTATTTCTGAAGAAGTCTATGTCGTCTTGAATTTTTTCTGCAGATTTTGCAAGTGAAAATAAATTCTTGGTTTCTTCAGGACGTAGAGTTTCGAGTTTCAACTGAGAAATATCATTCGTTCTGAAATTTTGAGTAGGAATAACTGAGGTTGTTGTAGGTTTAGAATTAAGTCCTTCCAGGAAGGAAAGCAGCACTTTTTGGAAGAGTTCTTTTAAGAAAAGCTCTGACGTACAAGTTGCTTCTGAATTTTCCCTATAATAGAATTCCCCCTTAGTGTTTCAACAGATATTAATAAAGCTTTAACTAATTTAATTAGGAAATCCTCTGTAGGATAACCATCAGATGCAGGTATTGTGTCAATTAATGATGTGATAGGTGTACTATATTTTTCCTTCCTATGGTCATTCCCTTCATATTCAGAGTTACCCTCTTGCTCATCTTCTGAAGAAAAATCTGGAGGATTAAATTCAGAATCTGTACTAACAGATATATCACTACGTCTATGTTCAGGTGACCCCAACTCCGAATTGTCCTCTAAATGTATACCTTGCAAATCCTCTAATGAGTTATACGAATTATTTGCTTGATCAGATAAATCCCCTGAGTGGTCACTGGGCCCAGAAAATTCAAAACTTTGAGTCTCTATTTCTTCCCCTTGCCATGACCCATAAAGTACCTTCTCATCCTTTTTTGGGATAAATATTGGTGCTTCATGTCTAAGTCTACCATCAATAATTAAAATGGGTGAAAGGGGCCTATGCTGGTTATGTCCTATTAAGGTTGTAGTGTAATCCTGTTGGTCTTCATCCCCCATTACCACCCTGTCACATAACTTAAAGCTATCCCCTATGCCAAAGCTTATATCATTAGAAACATTTAATTCCTCCCCCCTCCTCATGGGATCATCTCTATTATTATGTGTCTGTTCCACTGTAATAGAGCTTATCATTTCCATTTCCTCCATTAATACCAATCTCTCCCTCTTAGCCATCTCGTTCATTATATACAATGCTGTTTCACCCCACCTTTCCTCCATTCCCTTTTCATCTAGCTCCCCCAATGAATTAAGTGTTATTCCAGTAGCTGCTTTAAATTTTGTTATAAATTCTCTTTCCAGTACCGACCCCGGGGAGGTTTTTCCTGTAAATCTCCCCGGGATCTCCCGACACTTCAGCAGGCTTGACCGTTGAAGTACTGGGGTCGCTGTCTGCGATGTTTCTTTAGCGCCTACAGCCCAGGGAGTCTGCTGGTCAAGCTGAGTCATCTCCTTCCACTTCTCTTGGCCGGGTGCTGTAAATCCAGGCCGCGGCTTTGTTTTGGAAGGCAGGCCTCCTTCAGATCTCTTCAGAGAACTGTTTAATCCAGTATTAAAGTTGTTTTTCTTCGGATCCGGGTTCTTCTTTATTCCAGGCATTCTTAGAAAGTTTAAGAGTCAAAAGTTCTGCTTTAAAAGTAAGCTTTTGCAGGCTTAAATAGGGGAAATAACAGGAGCTCAGCAAAACACGTCTGCTCCTGTCCCCTGCAAACCACGCCCCCCGCAAACTCATCCTTTTAGAGTCTTGTTTGGGCTCATGAGAGGAGTAGAAAAACATCAAAAATTTCAGTCCTGCACGATTCAACCAAGAAATGTGTGTTCATTCAAACCGCTGGTTTTTGATATTTTGGGCCCTATTGAATAATGAATGTTTTGAATTTTCTCCAAAAGTAAAGTAGTTGCAAACTCATCCTTTTAGAAACTTGTTTGGGCTGTTGAGAGGAGTAAAAAACCATCAAAAATTTCAATCCTGCATGATTCTACCAAGAAATGTGATTCTTCATTCAAAACCTGATTTTTGCTATTGGGTTCTATTGAATAATGAATGTTTTGAATTTTCTCCAAAAGTAAAGTAGTTGCAAACTCATCCTTTTAGAGACTTGTTTGGGCTCATGAGAGGAGTAGAAAAACATCAAAAATTTCAGTCCTGCACGATTCTACCAAGAAATGTGTGTTCATTCAAACCGCTGGTTTTTGATAGTTTGGGCCCTATTGAATAGTGAATGTTTTGAATTTTCTCCAAAAGTAAAGTAGTTGCAAACTCATCCTTTTAGAAACTTGTTTGGGCTGTTGAGAGGAGTAAAAAACCATCAATAATTTCAATCCTGCATGATTCTACCAAGAAATGTGATTCTTCATTCAAAACGCTGGTTTTTGCTATTGGGCTCTATTGAATAATGAATGTTTTGAATTTTCTCCAAAAGTAAAGTAGTTGCAAACTCATCCTTTTAGAGACTTGTTTGGGCTCATGAGAGGAGTAGAAAAACATCAAAAATTTCAGTCCTGCACGATTCTAGCAAGAAATGTGTGTTCATTCAAACCGCTGGTTTTTGATATTTTGGGCCCTATTGAATAATGAATGTTTTGAATTTTCTCCAAAAGTAAAGTAGTTGCAAACTCATCCTTTTAGAAACTTGTTTGGGCTGTTGAGAGGAGTAAAAAACCATCAAAAATTTCAATCCTGCATGATTCTACCAAGAAATGTGATTCTTCATTCAAAACCTGATTTTTGCTATTGGGCTCTATTGAATAATGAATGTTTTGAATTTTCTCCAAAAGTAAAGTAGTTGCAAACTCATGCTTTTAGAGACTTGTTTGGGCTCATGAGAGAAGTAGAAAAACATCAAAAATTTCAGTCCTGCATGATTCTACCAAGAAATGTGTGTTCATTCAAACCGCTGGTTTTTGATAGTTTGGGCCCTATTGAATAATGAATGTTTTGAATTTTCTCCAAAAGTAAAGTAGTTGCAAACTCATCCTTTTTTTATTTAAATATTTTTTATTAACGTTTCAGAATTTTTAACAGGATAGGAAAGAAAGTGGGAAAAGGTTAGGTGAGAAAAGGATACCCCCTGTAAGTACAGGGAGACCTCCAGATGGGGGATAGACAGGTATACAAACATAAAGTACCATATTACGTCATATGTACAAAAAGCTATAGTTGCATGTTACCTGTCCCGTCCGTAACCACTAAGTGGTCTAGGACCTGTTTGGAGGCTTTACCCCCCCATCCTAAACCACACAAGGTGGCTCTAGGACCGATTGGGTTACCCCAATTGGGTTACATAAGGTTCAAACAAAGCTACAAAGCAGATACCTGCTTATTCTACATAAATATAATATATATATAATTATAATTATGCTTCTTAATCTTCCTAGTTGTAATCTGTTAAACACAAATAATTTGCCCTGTTAAAACGTACTACTATTATTAGTGCCCGAATCTTTGTAGATTTAAAAACATGAATAATTTTACTCCTAAAAAAAAAAAAATAAAATAATATAAAGAAGAACAAGTCTACCACCATCTTAAAGTTTTGTAATCTTTAGACATCTTCACGGAGGGTTGATGTCTGCTTTAAGAAGTTTCGAGATCCCAGGTGAGTCTGCCGAGGGCAATCTTCCAATATTTTTCAAAAATTTCATACCCTCTTCCAAGGAAGAAATGAGAAACATCTTTGCTGCAAACTTTATCTGGAGTGAGGAATTTTGGGTCCAAGTATAAGAAATATTAGCACAACGAAGTTCCTTCGTTATTGCTTGGAATAATCTTCTTTTCTTCCATGTGTCCTTGGAAAAATCTTTATAGAAGGATAGGTGGCTATAAGATGATGAGAGAAACAGCGGATCTTTAGCAATGTTCAGCAATATATTTCTAATCCAATTAGGATAAAATGAGACAATGACATCTCTGGGAACGTCAGACGGGAGGGAAGGAGGTCTGCGGACTCTAAAGGCTTTCTCAATCAGGTTTATCTTGCTTGTGTGAGGGATAATTTGATGAATCATTGAGGAGATATAATTGTTTAATTGAAAGGCAGGGACTTTCTCTGGGATTCCCCTAATCTTAACGTTGTTTTTCCTCTTAAAGTCTTCATATATAGCCAGATTATTTCTGAAGAAGTCTATGTCTTCTTGAATTTTTTCTGCAGATTTTGCAAGTGAAAATAAATTCTTGGTTTCTTCAGGACGTAGAGTTTCGAGTTTCAACTGAGAAATATCATTCATTCTGAAATTTTGAGTAGGAATAACTGAGGTTGTTGTAGGTTTAGAATTAAGTCCTTCCAGGAAGGAAAGCAGCACTTTTTGGAAGAGTTCTTTTAAGAAAAGCTCTGACGTACAAGTTGCTTCTGAATTTTCCCCTATAATAGAATTCCCCCTTAGTGTTTCAACAGATATTAATAAAGCTTTAACTAATTTAATTAGGAAATCCTCTGTAGGATAACCATCAGATGCAGGTATTGTGTCAATTAATGATGTGATAGGTGTACTATATTTTTCCTTCCTATGGTCATTCCCTTCATATTCAGAGTTACCCTCTTGCTCATCTTCTGAAGAAAAATCTGGAGGATTAAATTCAGAATCTGTACTAACAGATATATCACTACGTCTATGTTCAGGTGACCCCAACTCCGAATTGTCCTCTAAATGTATACCTTGCAAATCCTCTAATGAGTTATACGAATTATTTGCTTGATCAGATAAATCCCCTGAGTGGTCACTGGGCCCAGAAAATTCAAAACTTTGAGTCTCTATTTCTTCCCCTTGCCATGACCCATAAAGTACCTTCTCATCCTTTTTTGGGATAAATATTGGTGCTTCATGTCTAAGTCTACCATCAATAATTAAAATGGGTGAAAGGGGCCTATGCTGGTTATGTCCTATTAAGGTTGTAGTGTAATCCTGTTGGTCTTTATCCCCCATTACCACCCTGTCACATAACTTAAAGCTATCCCCTATGCCAAAGCTTATATCATTAGAAACATTTAATTCCTCCCCCCTCCTCTTGGGATCATCTCTATTATTATGTGTCTGTTCCACTGTAATAGAGCTTATCATTTCCATTTCCTCCATTAATACCAATCTCTCCCTCTTAGCCATCTCGTCCATTAAATACAATGCTGTTTCACCCCACCTTTCCTCCATTCCCTTTTCATCTAGCTCCCCCAATGAATTAAGTGTTATTCCAGTAGCTGCTTTAAATTTTGTTATAAATTCTCTTTCCAGTACCGACCCCGGGGAGGTTTTTCCTGTAAATCTCCCCGGGATCTCCCGACACTTCAGCAGGCTTGACCGTTGAAGTACTGGGGTCGCTGTCTGCGATGTTTCTTTAGCGCCTACAGCCCAGGGAGTCTGCTGGTCAAGCTGAGTCATCTCCTTCCACTTCTCTTGGCCGGGTGCTGTAAATCCAGGCCGCGGCTTTGTTTTGGAAGGCAGGCCTCCTTCAGATCTCTTCAGAGAACTGTTTAATCCAGTATTAAATTTGTTTTTCTTCGGATCCGGGTTCTTCTTTATTCCAGGCATTCTTAGAAAGTTTAAGAGTCCAAAGTTCTGCTTTAAAAGTAAGCTTTTGCAGGCTTAAATAGGGGAAATAACAGGAGCTCAGCAAAACACGTCTGCTCCTGTCCCCTGCAAACCACGCCCCCCGCAAACTCATCCTTTTAGAAACTTGTTTGGGCTGTTGAGAGGAGTAAAAAACCATCAAAAATTTCAATCCTGCATGATTCTACCAAGAAATGTGATTCTTCATTCAAAACGCTGGTTTTTGCTATTGGGCTCTATTGAATAATGAATGTTTTGAATTTTCTCCAAAAGTAAAGTAGTTGCAAACTCATCCTTTTAGAGTCTTGTTTGGGCTCATGAGAGGAGTAGAAAAACATCAAAAATTTCAGTCCTGCACGATTCTACCAAGAAATGTGAGTGTTCATTCAAACCGCTGGTTTTTGATAGTTTGGGCCCTATTGAATAATGAATGTTTTGAATTTTCTCCAAAAGTAAAGTAGTTGCAAACTCATCCTTTTAGAAACTTGTTTGGGCTTTTGAGAGGAGTAAAAAACCATCAAAAATTTCAATCCTGCATGATTCTACCAAGAAATGTGATTCTTCATTCAAAACCTGATTTTTGCTATTGGGCTCTATTGAATAATGAATGTTTTGAATTTTCTCCAAAAGTAAAGTAGTTGCAAACTCATGCTTTTAGAGACTTGTTTAGGCTCATGAGAGGAGTAGAAAAACATCAAAAATTTCAGTCCTGCACGATTCTACCAAGAAATGTGTGTTCATTCAAACCACTGGTTTTTGATATTTTGGGCCCTATTGAATAATGAATGTTTTGAATTTTCTCCAAAAGTAAAGTAGTTGCAAACTCATCCTTTTAGAAATGTGTTTGGGCTGTTGAGAGGAGTAAAAAACCATCAAAAATTTCAATCCTGCATGATTCTACCAAGAAATGTGATTCTTCATTCAAAACCTGATTTTTGCTATTAGGCTCTATTGAATAATGAATGTTTTGAATTTTCTCCAAAAGTAAAGTAGTTGCAAACTCATCCTTTTAGAGACTTGTTTGGGCTCATGAGAGGAGTAGAAAAACATCAAAAATTTCAGTCCTGCATGATTCTACCAAGAAATGTGTGTTCATTCAAACCGCTGGTTTTTGATAGTTTGGGCCCTATTGAATAATGAATGTTTTGAATTTTCTCCAAAAGTAAAGTAGTTGCAAACTCATCCTTTTAGAAACTTGTTTGGGCTGTTGAGAGGAGTAAAAAACCATCAAAAATTTCAATCCTGCATGATTCTACCAAGAAATGTGATTCTTCATTCAAAACGCTGTTTTTTGCTATTGGGCTCTATTGAATAATGAATGTTTTGAATATTCTCCAAAAGTAAAGTAGTTGCAAACTCATCCTTTTAGAGACTTGTTTGGGCTCATGAGAGGAGTAGAAAAACATCAAAAATTTCAGTCCTGCACGATTCTACCAAGAAATGTGTGTTCATTCAAACCGCTGGTTTTTGATATTTTGGGCCCTATTGAATAATGAATGTTTTGAATTTTCTCCAAAAGTAAAGTAGTTACAAACTCATTCTTTTAGAAACTTGTTTGGGCTGTTGAGAGGAGTAAAAAACCATCAAAAATTTCAATCCTGCATGATTCTACCAAGAAATGTGATTCTTCATTCAAAACCTGATTTTTGCTATTGGGCTCTATTGAATAATGAATGTTTTGAATTTTCTCCAAAAGTAAAGTAGTTGCAAACTCATCCTTTTAGAAACTTGTTTGGGCTTTTGAGAGGAGTAAAAATCTATGAAAAATTTCAATCCTGCATTATTCTACCAAGAAATGTGATTCTTCATTCAAAACCTGATTTTTGCTATTCGGCTCTATTGAATAATGAATGTTTTGAATTTTCTCCAAAGGTAAAGTAGTTGCAAACTCATCCTTTTAGAGTCTTGTTTGGGCTCATGAGAGGAGTAGAAAAACATCAAAAATTTCAGTCCTGCACGATTCTTCCAAGAAATGTGAGTGTTCAATCAAACCGCTGGTTTTGGATATTTTGGGCCCTATTGAATAATGAATGTTTTGAATTTTCTCCAAAAGTAAAGTAGTTGCAAACTCATCCTTTTAGAAACTTGTTTGGGCTTTTGAGAGGAGTAAAAAACCATCAAAAATTTCAATCCTGCATGATTCTACCAAGAAATGTGATTCTTCATTCAAAACCTGATTTTTGCTATTCGGCTATATTGAATAATGAATGTTTTGAATTTTCTACAAAAGTAAAGTAGTTGCAAACTCATCCTTTAAGAGACTTGTTTGGGCTCATGAGAGGAGTAGAAAAATATCAAAAATTTCAGTCCTGTACGATTCTACCAAGAAATGTGTGTTCATTCAAACCGCTGGTTTTTGATAGTTTTGGCTCTATTGAATAATGAATGTTTTGAATTTTCTCCAAAAGTAAAGTAGTTACAAACTCATTCTTTTAGAAACTTGTTTGGGCTGTTGAGAGGAGTAAAAAGCCATCAAAAATTTCAATCCTGCATGATTCTACCAATAAATGATATTCTTCATTCAAAACCTGATTTTTGCTATTGGGCTCTATTGAATAATGAATGTTTTGAATTTTCTCCAAAAGTAAAGTAGTTGCAAACTCATCCTTTTAGAGACTTGTTTGGGCTCATGAGAGGAGTAGAAAAACATCAAAAATTTCAGTCCTGCACGATTCTACCAAGAAATGTGTGTTCATTCAAACCGCTGGTTTTTGATATTTTGGGCCCTATTGAATAATGAATGTTTTGAATTTTCTCCTAAAGTAAAGTAGTTGCAAACTCATCCTTTTAGAAATTTGTTTGGGCTGTTGAGAGGAGTAAAAAACCATCAAAAATTTCAATCCTGCATGATTCTACCAAGAAATGTGTTTCTTCATTCAAAACCTGATTTTTGCTATTGGGCTCTATTTAATAATGAATGTTTTGAATTTTCTCCAAAAGTAAAGTAGTTGCAAACTCATGCTTTTAGAGACTTGTTTGGGCTCATGAGAGGAGTAGAAAAACATCAAAAATTTCAGTCCTGCATGATTCTACCAAGAAATGTGTGTTCATTGAAACCGCTGGTTTTTGATAGTTTGGGCCCTATTGAATAATGAATGTTTTGAATTTTCTCCAAAAGTAAAGTAGTTGCAAACTCATCCTTTTAGAAACTTGTTTGGGCTGTTGAGAGGAGTAAAAAACCATCAAAAATTTCAATCCTGCATGATTCTACCAAGAAATGTGATTCTTCATTCAAAACCTGATTTTTGCTATTGGGTTCTATTGAATAATGAATGTTTTGAATTTTCTCCAAAAGTAAAGCAGTTGCAAACTCATCCTTTTAGAGACTTGTTTGGGCTCATGAGAAGAGTAGAAAAACATCAAAAATTTCAGTCCTGCATGATTCTACCAAGAAATGTGTGTTCATTCAAACCGCTGGTTTTTGATATTTTGGGCCCTATTGAATAATGAATGTTTTGAATTTTCTCCAAAAGTAAAGTAGTTGCAAACTCATCCTTTTAGAAACTTGTTTGGGCTGTTGAGAGGAGTAAAAAACCATCAAAAATTTCAATCCTGCATGATTCTACCAAGAAATGTGATTCTTCATTCAAAACGCTGGTTTTTGCTATTGGGATATTGAATAATGAATGTTTTGAATTTTCTCCAAAAGTAAAGTAGTTGCAAACTCATCCTTTTAGAGTCTTGTTTGGGCTCATGAGAGGAGTAGAAAAACATTAAAAATTTCAGTCCTGCACGATTCTACCTAGAAATGTGAGTGTTCATTCAAACCGCTGGTTTTTGATATTTTGGGCCCTATTGAATAATGAATGTTTTGAATTTTCTCCAAAAGTAAAGTAGTTGCAAACTCATCCTTTTAGAAACTTGTTTGGGCTGTTGAGAGGAGTAAAAAACCATCAAAAATTTCAATCCTGCATGATTCTACCAAGAAATGTGATTCTTCATTCAAAACCTGATTTTTGCTATTGGGTTCTATTGAATAATGAATGTTTTGAATTTTCTCCAAAAGTAACGTAGTTGCAAACTCATGCTTTTAGAGACTTGTTTGGGCTCATGAGAGGAGTAGAAAAACATCAAAAATTTCAGTCCTGCATGATTCTACCAAGAAATGTGTGTTCATTGAAACCGCTGGTTTTTGATAGTTTGGGCCCTATTGAATAATGAATGTTTTGAATTTTCTCCAAAAGTAAAGTAGTTGCAAACTCATCCTTTTAGAAACTTGTTTGGGCTGTTGAGAGGAGTAAAAAACCATCAAAAATTTCAATCCTGCATGATTCTACCAAGAAATGTGATTCTTCATTCAAAACGCTGGTTTTTGCTATTGGGCTCTATTGAATAATGAATGTTTTGAATATTCTCCAAAAGTAAAGTAGTTGCAAACTCATCCTTTTAGAAACTTGTTTGGGCTGTTGAGAGGAGTAAAAAACCATGAAAAATTTCAATCCTGCATGATTCTACCAAGAAATGTGATTCTTCATTCAAAACGCTGGTTTTTGCTATTGGGCTCTATTGAATAATGAATGTTTTGAATTTTCTCCAAAAGTAAAGTAATTGCAAACTCATCCTTTTAGAGATTTGTTTGGGCTCATGAGAGGAGTAGAAAAACATCAAAAATTTCAGTCGTGCACCATTCTACCAAGAAATGTGTGTTCATTCAAACCGCTGGTTTTTGATATTTTGGGCCCTATTGAATAACGAATGTTTTGAATTTTCTCCAAAAGTAAAGTAGTTGCAAACTCATCCTTTTAGAAACTTGTTTGGGCTGTTGAGAGGAGTAAAAAACCATCAAAAATTTCAATCCTGCATGATTCTACCAAGAAATGTGATTCTTCATTCAAAACCTGATTTTTGCTATTGGGCTCTATTTAATAATGAATGTTTTGAATTTTCTCCAAAAGTAAAGTAGTTGCAAACTCATCCTTTTAGAGACTTGTTTGGGCTCATGAGAGGAGTAGAAAAACATCAAAAATTTCAGTCCTGAATGATTCTACCAAGAAATGTGTGTTCATTCAAACCGCTGGTTTTTGATATTTTGGGCCCGATTGAATAATGAATGTTTTGAATTTTCTCCAAAAGTAAAGTAGTTGCAAACTCATCCTTTTAGAAACTTGTTTGGGCTGTTGAGAGGAGTAAAAAACCATCAAAAATTTCAATCCTGCATGATTCTACCAAGAAATGTGATTCTTCATTCAAAACCTGATTTTTGCTATTGGGTTCTATTGAATAATGAATGTTTTGAATTTTCTCCAAAAGTAACGTAGTTGCAAACTCATGCTTTTAGAGTCTTGTTTGGGCTCATGAGAGGAGTAGAAAAACATCAAAAATTTCAGTCCTGCATGATTCTACCAAGAAATGTGTGTTCATTGAAACCGCTGGTTTTTGATAGTTTGGGCCCTATTGAATAATGAATGTTTTGAATTTTCTCCAAAAGTAAAGTAGTTGCAAACTCATCCTTTTAGAAACTTGTTTGGGCTGTTGAGAGGAGTAAAAAACCATCAAAAATTTCAATCCTGCATGATTCTACCAAGAAATGTGATTCTTCATTCAAAACGCTGGTTTTTGCTATTGGGCTCTATTGAATAATGAATGTTTTGAATATTCTCCAAAAGTAAAGTAGTTGGAAACTCATCCTTTTAGAGACTTTTTTGGGCTCATGAGAGGAGTAGAAAAACATCAAAAATTTCAGTCCTGCACGATTCTATCAAGAAATGTGTGTTCATTCAATACGCTGGTTTTTGATAGTTTGGGCCCTATTGAATAATGAATGTTTTGAATTTTCTCCAAAAGTAAAGTAGTTGCAAACTCATCCTTTTAGAAACTTGTTTGGGCTGTTGAGAGGAGTAAAAAACCATCAAAAATTTCAATCCTGCATGATTCTACCAAGAAATGTGATTCTTCATTCAAAACCTGATTTTTGCTATTGGGCTCTATTGAATAATGAATGTTTTGAATTTTCTCCAAAAGTAAAGTAGTTGCAAACTCATGCTTTTAGAGACTTGTTTGGGCTCATGAGAGGAGTAGAAAAACATCAAAAATTTCAGTCCTGCATGATTCTAACAAGAAATGTGTGTTCATTGAAACCACTGGTTTTTGATAGTTTGGGCCCTATTGAATAATGAATGTTTTGAATTTTCTCCAAAAGTAAAGTAGTTGCAAACTCATCCTTTTAGAAACTTGTTTGGGCTGTTGAGAGGAGTAAAAAACCATAAAAATTTCAATCCTGCATGATTCTACCAAGAAATGTGATTCTTCATTCAAAACGCTGGTTTTTGCTATTGGGATTTTGAATAATGAATGTTTTGAATTTTCTCCAAAAGTAAAGTAGTTGCAAACTCATCCTTTTAGAAACTTGTTTGGGCTGTTGAGAGGAGTAAAAAACCATCAAAAATTTCAATCCTGCATGATTCTACCAAGAAATGTGATTCTTCATTCAAAACCTGATTTTTGCTATTGGGCTCTATTTAATAATGAATGTTTTGAATTTTCTCCAAAAGTAAAGTAGTTGCAAACTCATCCTTTTAGAGACTTGTTTGGGCTCATGAGAGGAGTAGAAAAACATCAAAAATTTCAGTCCTGAATGATTCTACCAAGAAATGTGTGTTCATTGAAACCGCTGGTTTTTGATAGTTTGGGCCCTATTGAATAATGAATGTTTTGAATTTTCTCCAAAAGTAAAGTAGTTGCAAACTCATCCTTTTAGAAACTTGTTTGGGCTGTTGAGAGGAGTAAAAAACCATAAAAATTTCAATCCTGCATGATTCTACTAAGAAATGTGATTCTTCATTCAAAACGCTGGTTTTTGCTATTGGGATATTGAATAATGAATGTTTTGAATTTTCTCCAAAAGTAAAGTAGTTGCAAACTCATCCTTTTAGAGTCTTGTTTGGGCTCATGAGAGGAGTAGAAAAACATTAAAAATTTCAGTCCTGCACGATTCTACCTAGAAATGTGAGTGTTCATTCAAACCGCTGGTTTTTGATATTTTGGGCCCTATTGAATAATGAATGTTTTGAATTTTCTCCAAAAGTAACGTAGTTGCAAACTCATGCTTTTAGAGACTTGTTTGGGCTCATGAGAGGAGTAGAAAAACATCAAAAATTTCAGTCCTGCATGATTCTACCAAGAAATGTGTGTTCATTGAAACCGCTGGTTTTTGATAGTTTGGGCCCTATTGAATAATGAATGTTTTGAATTTTCTCCAAAAGTAAAGTAGTTGCAAACTCATCCTTTTAGAAACTTGTTTGGGCTGTTGAGAGGAGTAAAAAACCATCAAAAATTTCAATCCTGCATGATTCTACCAAGAAATGTGATTCTTCATTCAAAACGCTGGTTTTTGCTATTGGGCTCTATTGAATAATGAATGTTTTGAATATTCTCCAAAAGTAAAGTAGTTGGAAACTCATCCTTTTAGAGACTTTTTTGGGCTCATGAGAGGAGTAGAAAAACATCAAAAATTTCAGTCCTGCACGATTCTATCAAGAAATGTGTGTTCATTCAATACGCTGGTTTTTGATAGTTTGGGCCCTATTGAATAATGAATGTTTTGAATTTTCTCCAAAAGTAAAGTAGTTGCAAACTCATCCTTTTAGAAACTTGTTTGGGCTGTTGAGAGGAGTAAAAAACCATCAAAAATTTCAATCCTGCATGATTCTACCAAGAAATGTGATTCTTCATTCAAAACCTGATTTTTGCTATTGGGCTCTATTGAATAATGAATGTTTTGAATTTTCTCCAAAAGTAAAGTAGTTGCAAACTCATGCTTTTAGAGACTTGTTTGGGCTCATGAGAGGAGTAGAAAAACATCAAAAATTTCAGTCCTGCATGATTCTACCAAGAAATGTGTGTTAATTCAAACCGCTGGTTTTTGATAGTTTGGGCCCTATTGAATAATGAATGTTTTGAATTTTCTCCAAAAGTAAAGTAGTTGCAAACTCATCCTTTTAGAAACTTGTTTGGGCTGTTGAGAGGAATAAAAAACCATCAAAAATTTCAATCCTGCATGATTCTACCAAGAAATGTGATTATTTATTCAAAACCTGATTTTTGCTATTGGGCTCTATTGAATAATGAATGTTTTGAATTTTCTCCAAAAGTAAAGTAGTTGCAAACTCATCCTTTTAGAGACTTGTTTGGGCTCATGAGAGGAGTAGAAAAACATCAAAAATTTCAGTCCTGCACGATTCTACCAAGAAATGTGTGTTCATTCAAACCGCTGGTTTTTGATAGTTTGGGCCCTATTGAATAATGAATGTTTTGAATTTTCTCCAAAAGTAAAGTAGTTGCAAACTCATCCTTTTAGAAACTTGTTTGGGCTGTTGAGAGGAGTAAAAAACATCAAAAATTTCAATCCTGCATGATTCTACCAAGAAATGTGATTCTTCATTCAAAACGCTGGTTTTTGCTATTGGGCTCTATTGAATAATGAATGTTTTGAATTTTCTCCAAAAGTAAAGTAGTTGCAAACTCATCCTTTTAGAGACTTGTTTGGGCTCATGAGAGGAGTAGAAAAACATCAAAAATTTCAGTCCTGCACGATTCTACCAAGAAATGTGTGTTCATTCAAACCGCTGGTTTTTGATATTTTGGGCCCTATTGAATAATGAATGTTTTGAATTTTCTCCAAAAGTAAAGTAGTTGCAAGCTCATCCTTTTAGAAACTTGTCTGGGCTGTTGAGAGGAGTAAAAAACCATCAAAAATTTCAATCCTGCATGATTCTACCAAGAAATGTAATTCTTCATTCAAAACCTGATTTTTGCTATTGGGCTCTATTGAATAATGAATGTTTTGAATTTTCTCCAAAAGTAAAGTAGTTGCAAACTCATGCTTTTAGAGACTTGTTTGGGCTCATGAGAGGAGTAGAAAAACATCAAAAATTTCAGTCCTGCATGATTCTACCAAGAAATGTGTGTTCATTCAAACCGCTGGTTTTTGATAGTTTGGGCCCTATTGAATAATAAATGTTTTGAATTTTCTCCAAAAGTATAGTAGTTGCAAACTCATCCTTTTAGAAACTTGTTTGGGCTGTTGAGAGGAGTAAACAACCATCAAAAATTTCAATCCTGCATGATTCTACCAAGAAATGTGATTATTCATTCAAAACCTGATTTTTGCTATTGGGCTCTATTGAATAATGAATGTTTTGAATTTTATCCAAAAGTAAAGTAGTTGCAAACTCATGCTTTTAGAGACTTGTTTGGGCTCATGAGAGGAGTAGAAAAACATCAAAAATTTCAGTCCTGCAAGATTCTACCAAGAAATGTGTGTTCATTCAAACCGCTGGTTTTTGATAGTTTGGGCCCTATTGAATAATGAATGTTTTGAATTTTCTCCAAAAGTAAAGTAGTTGCAAACTCATCCTTTTAGAAACTTGTTTGAGCTGTTGAGAGGAGTAAAAAACCATCAAAAATTTCAATCCTACATGATTCTACCAAGAAATGTGATTCTTCATTCAAAACCTGATTTTTGCTATTGGGTTCTATTGAATAATGAATGTTTTGAATTTTCTCCAAAAGCAAAGTAGTTGCAAACTCATCCTTTTAGAGACTTGTTTGGGCTCATGAGAGGAGTAGAAAAACATCAAAAATTTCAGTCCTGCACGATTCTACCAAGAAATGTGTGTTCATTCAAACCGCTGGTTTTTGATAGTTTGGGCCCTATTGAATAATGAATGTTTTGAATTTTCTCCAAAAGTAAAGTAGTTGCAAACTCATCCTTTTAGAAACTTGTTTGGGCTGTTGAGAGGAGTAAAAAACCATCAAAAATTTCAATCCTGCATGATTCTACCAAGAAATGTGATTCTTCATTCAAAACGCTGGGTTTTGGTATTGTTCTCTATTGAATAATGAATGTTTTGAATTTTCTCCAAAAGTAAAGTAGTTGCAAACTCATCCTTTTAGTGTCTTGTTTGGGCTCATGAGAGGAGTAGAAAAACATCAAAAATTTCAGTCCTGCACGATTCTACCAAGAAATGTGTGTTCATTCAAACCGCTGGTTTTTGATAGTTTGGGCCCTATTGAATAATGAATGTTTTGAATTTTCTCCAAAAGTAAAGTAGTTGCAAACTCATCCTTTTAGAAACTTGTTTGGGCTGTTGAGAGGAGTAAAAAACCATCAAAAATTTCAATCCTGCATGATTCTACCAAGAAATGTGATTCTTCATTCAAAACCTGATTTTTGCTATTGGGCTCTATTGAATAATGAATGTTTTGAATTTTCTCCAAAAGTAAAGCAGTTGCAAACTCATCCTTTTAGAAACTTGTTTGGGCTGTTGAGAGGAGTAAAAAACCATCAAAAATTTCAATCCTGCATGATTCTACCAAGAAATGTGATTCTTCATTCAAAACGCTGGTTTTTGCTATTGGGCTCTATTGAATAATGAATGTTTTGAATTTTCTCCAAAAGTAAAGTAGTTGCAAACTCATCCTTTTAGAGTCTTGTTTTGGCTCATGAGAGGAGTAGAAAAACATCAAAAATTTCAGTCCTGCACGATTCTACCAAGAAATGTGAGTGTTCATTCAAGCCGCTGGTTTTTGATATTTTGGGCCCTATTGAATAATGAATGTTTTGAATTTTCTCCAAAAGTAAAGTAGTTGCATACTCATCCTTTTAGAATCTTGTTTGGGCTGTTGAGAGGAGTAAAAAACCATCAAAAATTTCAATCCTGCATGATTCTACCAAGAAATGTGATTCTTCATTCAAAACCTGATTTTTGCTATTGGGCTCTTTGAATAATGAATGTTTTGAATTTTCTCCAAAAGTAAAGTAGTTGCAAACTCATGCTTTTAGAGACTTTTTTGGGCTCATGAGAGTAGAAAAACATCAAAAATTTCAGTCCTGCACGATTCTACCAAGAAATGTGTGTTCATTGAAACCGCTGGTTTTTGATAGTTTGGGCCCTATTGAATAATGAATGTTTTGAATTTTCTCCAAAAGTAAAGTAGTTGCAAACTCATCCTTTTAGAAACTTGTTTGGGCTGTTGAGAGGAGTAAAAAACCATGAAAAATTTCAATCCTGCATGATTCTACCAAGAAATGTGATTCTTCATTCAAAACGCTGGTTTTTGCTATTGGGCTCTATTGAATAATGAATGTTTTGAATTTTCTCCAAAAGTAAAGTAGTTGCAAACTCATCCTTTTAGAGATTTGTTTGGGCTCATGAGAGGAGTAGAAAAACATCAAAAATTTCAGTCGTGCACCATTCTACCAAGAAATGTGTGTTCATTCAAACCGCTGGTTTTTGATAGTTTGGGCCCTATTGAATAATGAATGTTTTGAATTTTCTCCAAAAGTAAAGTAGTTGCAAACTCATCCTTTTAGAAACTTGTTTGGGCTGTTGAGAGGAGTAAAAAACCATCAAAAATTTCAATCCTGCATGATTCTACCAAGAAATGTGATTCTTCATTCAAAACCTGATTTTTGCTATTGGGCTCTATTTAATAATGAATGTTTTGAATTTTCTCCAAAAGTAAAGTAGTTGCAAACTCATGCTTTTAGAGACTTGTTTGGGCTCATGAGAGGAGTAGAAAAACATCAAAAATTTCAGTCCTGCATGATTCTACCAAGAAATGTGTGTTCATTGAAACCGCTGGTTTTTGATAGATTGGGCCCTATTGAATAATGAATGTTTTGAATTTTCTCCAAAAGTAAAGCAGTTGCAAACTCATCCTTTTAGAAACTTGTTTGGGCTGTTGAGAGGAGTAAAAAACCATCAAAAATTTCAATCCTGCATGATTCTACCAAGAAATGTGATTCTTCATTCAAAACGCTGGTTTTTGCTATTGGGATATTGAATAATGAATGTTTTGAATTTTCTCCAAAAGTAAAGTAGTTGCAAACTCATCCTTTTAGAGTCTTGTTTGGGCTCATGAGAGGAGTAGAAAAACATCAAAAATTTCAGTCGTGCACCATTCTACCAAGAAATGTGTGTTCATTCAAACCGCTGGTTTTTGATATTTTGGGCCCTATTGAATAATGAATGTTTTGAATTTTCTCCAAAAGTAGAGTAGTTGCAAACTCATCCTTTTAGAAACTTGTTTGGGCTGTTGAGAGGAGTAAAAAACCATAAAAATTTCAATCCTGCATGATTCTACCAAGAAATGTGATTCTTCATTCAAAACGCTGGTTTTTGCTATTGGAATATTGAATAATGAATGTTTTGAATTTTCTCCAAAAGTAAAGTAGTTGCAAACTCATCCTTTTAGAGTATTGTTTGGGCTCATGAGAGGAGTAGAAAAACATTAAAAATTTCAGTCCTACACGATTCTACCTAGAAATGTGAGTGTTCATTCAAACCGCTGGTTTTTGATATTTTGGGCCCTATTGAATAATGAATGTTTTGAATTTTCTCCAAAAGTAAAGTAGTTGCAAACTCATCCTTTTAGAAACTTGTTTGGGCTGTTGAGAGGAGTAAAAAACCATCAAAAATTTCAATCCTGCATGATTCTACCAAGAAATGTGATTCTTCATTCAAAACCTGATTTTTGCTATTGGGCTCTATTTAATAATGAATGTTTTGAATTTTCTCCAAAAGTAAAGTAGTTGCAAACTCATCCTTTTAGAGACTTGTTTGGGCTCATGAGAGGAGTAGAAAAACATCAAAAATTTCAGTCCTGCATGATTCTACCAAGAAATGTGTGTTCATTGAAACCGCTGGTTTTTGATAGATTGGGCCCTATTGAATAATGAATGTTTTGAATTTTCTCCAAAAGTAAAGTAGTTGCAAACTCATCCTTTTAGAAACTTGTTTGGGCTGTTGAGAGGAGTAAAAAACCATCAAAAATTTCAATCCTGCATGATTCTACCAAGAAATGTGATTCTTCATTCAAAACGCTGGTTTTTGCTATTGGGATATTGAATAATGAATGTTTTGAATTTTCTCCAAAAGTAAAGTAGTTGCAAACTCATCCTTTTAGAGTCTTGTTTGGGCTCATGAGAGGAGTAGAAAAACATTAAAAATTTCAGTCCTGCACGATTCTACCTAGAAATGTGAGTGTTCATTCAAACCGCTGGTTTTTGATATTTTGGGCCCTATTGAATAATGAATGTTTTGAATTTTCTCCAAAAGTAAAGTAGTTGCAAACTCATCCTTTTAGAGACTTGTTTGGGCTGTTGAGAGGAGTAAAAAACCATCAAAAATTTCAATCCTGCATGATTCTACCAAGAAATGTGATTCTTCATTCAAAACCTGATTTTTGCTATTGGGTTCTATTGAATAATGAATGTTTTGAATTTTCTCCAAAAGTAACGTAGTTGCAAACTCATGCTTTTAGAGACTTGTTTGGGCTCATGAGAGAAGTAGAAAAACATAAAAAATTTCAGTCCTGCATGATTCTACCAAGAAATGTGTGTTCATTGAAACCGCTGGTTTTTGATAGTTTGGGCCCTATTGAATAATGAATGTTTTGAATTTTCTCCAAAAGTAAAGTAGTTGCAAACTCATCCTTTTAGAAACTTGTTTGGGCTGTTGAGAGGAGTAAAAAACCATCAAAAATTTCAATCCTGCATGATTCTACCAAGAAATGTGATTCTTCATTCAAAACGCTGGTTTTTGCTATTGGGCTCTATTGAATAATGAATGTTTTGAATATTCTCCAAAAGTAAAGTAGTTGCAAACTCATCCTTTTAGAGACTTTTTTGGGCTCATTGAGAGGAGTAGAAAAACATCAAAAATTTCAGTCCTGCACGATTCTATCAAGAAATGTGTGTTCATTCAAACCGCTGGTTTTTGATAGTTTGGGCCCTATTGAATAATGAATGTTTTGAATTTTCTCCAAAAGTAAAGTAGTTGCAAACTCATCCTTTTAGAAACTTGTTTGGGCTGTTGAGAGGAGTAAAAAAACATCAAAAATTTCAATCCTGCATGATTCTACCAAGAAATGTGATTCTTCATTCAAAACCTGATTTTTGCTATTGGGCTCTATTGAATAATGAATGTTTTGAATTTTCTCCAAAAGTAAAGTAGTTGCAAACTCATCCTTTTAGAGACTTGTTTGGGCTCATGAGAGGAGTAGAAAAACATCAAAAATTTCAGTCGTGCACCATTCTACCAAGAAATGTGTGTTCATTCAAACCGCTGGTTTTTGATATTTTGGGCCCTATTGAATAATGAATGTTTTGAATTTTCTCCAAAAGTAAAGTAGTTGCAAACTCATCCTTTTAGAAACTTGTTTGGGCTGTTGAGAGGAGTAAAAAACCATCAAAAATTTCAATCCTGCATGATTCTACCAAGAAATGTGATTCTTCATTCAAAACCTGATTTTTGCTATTTAATAATGAATGTTTTGAATTTTCTCCAAAAGTAAAGTAGTTGCAAACTCATCCTTTTAGAGACTTGTTTGGGCTCATGAGAGGAGTAGAAAAACATCAAAAATTTCAGTCCTGCATGATTCTACCAAGAAATGTGTGTTCATTGAAACCGCTGGTTTTTGATAGTTTGGGCCCTATTGAATAATGAATGTTTTGAATTTTCTCCAAAAGTAAAGTAGTTGCAAACTCATCCTTTTAGAAACTTGTTTGGGCTGTTGAGAGGAGTAAAAAACCATAAAAATTTCAATCCTGCATGATTCTACCAAGAAATGTGATTCTTCATTCAAAACGCTGGTTTTTGCTATTGGGATATTGAATAATGAATGTTTTGAATTTTCTCCAAAAGTAAAGTAGTTGCAAACTCATCCTTTTAGAGTCTTGTTTGGGCTCATGAGAGGAGTAGAAAAACATTAAAAATTTCAGTCCTGTACGATTCTACCTAGAAATGTGAGTGTTCATTCAAACCGCTGGTTTTTGATATTTTGGGCCCTATTGAATAATGAATGTTTTGAATTTTCTCCAAAAGTAAAGTAGTTGCAAACTCATCCTTTTAGAAACTTGTTTGGGCTGTTGAGAGGAGTAAAAAACCATCAAAAATTTCAATCCTGCATGATTCTACCAAGAAATGTGATTCTTCATTCAAAACCTGATTTTTGCTATTGGGCTCTATTTAATAATGAATGTTTTGAATTTTCTCCAAAAGTAAAGTAGTTGCAAACTCATCCTTTTAGAGACTTGTTTGGGCTCATGAGAGGAGTAGAAAAACATCAAAAATTTCAGTCCTGCATGATTCTACCAAGAAATGTGTGTTCATTGAAACCGCTGGTTTTTGATAGTTTGGGCCCTATTGAATAATGAATGTTTTGAATTTTCTCCAAAAGTAAAGTAGTTGCAAACTCATCCTTTTAGAAACTTGTTTGGGCTGTTGAGAGGAGTAAAAAACCATCAAAAATTTCAATCCTGCATGATTCTACCAAGAAATGTGATTCTTCATTCAAAACCTGATTTTTGCTATTGGGTTCTATTGAATAATGAATGTTTTGAATTTTCTCCAAAAGTAACGTAGTTGCAAACTCATGCTTTTAGAGACTTGTTTGGGCTCATGAGAGAAGTAGAAAAACATAAAAAATTTCAGTCCTGCATGATTCTACCAAGAAATGTGTGTTCATTGAAACCGCTGGTTTTTGATAGTTTGGGCCCTATTGAATAATGAATGTTTTGAATTTTCTCCAAAAGTAAAGTAGTTGCAAACTCATCCTTTTAGAAACTTGTTTGGGCTGTTGAAAGGAGTAAAAAACCATCAAAAATTTCAATCCTGCATGATTCTACCAAGAAATGTGATTCTTCATTCAAAACGCTGGTTTTTGCTATTGGGCTCTATTGAATAATGAATGTTTTGAATATTCTCCAAAAGTAAAGTAGTTGCAAACTCATCCTTTTAGAGACTTTTTTGGGCTCATTGAGAGGAGTAGAAAAACATCAAAAATTTCAGTCCTGCACGATTCTATCAAGAAATGTGTGTTCATTCAAACCGCTGGTTTTTGATAGTTTGGGCCCTATTGAATAATGAATGTTTTGAATTTTCTCCAAAAGTAAAGTAGTTGCAAACTCATCCTTTTAGAAACTTGTTTGGGCTGTTGAGAGGAGTAAAAAAACATCAAAAATTTCAATCCTGCATGATTCTACCAAGAAATGTGATTCTTCATTCAAAACGCTGGTTTTTGCTATTGGGCTCTATTAAATAATGAATGTTTTGAATTTTCTCCAAAAGTAAAGTAGTTGCAAACTCATCCTTTTAGAGTCTTGTTTGGGCTCATGAGAGGAGTAGAAAAACATCAAAAATTTCAGTCGTGCACCATTCTACCAAGAAATGTGTGTTCATTCAAACCGCTGGTTTTTGATATTTTGGGCCCTATTGAATAATGAATGTTTTGAATTTTCTCCAAAAGTAAAGTAGTTGCAAACTCATCCTTTTAGAAACTTGTTTGGGCTGTTGAGAGGAGTAAAAAACCATAAAAATTTCAATCCTGCATGATTCTACCAAGAAATGTGATTCTTCATTCAAAACGCTGGTTTTTGCTATTGGAATATTGAATAATGAATGTTTTGAATTTTCTCCAAAAGTAAAGTAGTTGCAAACTCATCCTTTTAGAGTCTTGTTTGGGCTCATGAGAGGAGTAGAAAAACATTAAAAATTTCAGTCCTACACGATTCTACCTAGAAATGTGAGTGTTCATTCAAACCGCTGGTTTTTGATATTTTGGGCCCTATTGAATAATGAATGTTTTGAATTTTCTCCAAAAGTAAAGTAGTTGCAAACTCATCCTTTTAGAAACTTGTTTGGGCTGTTGAGAGGAGTAAAAAACCATCAAAAATTTCAATCCTGCATGATTCTACCAAGAAATGTGATTCTTCATTCAAAACCTGATTTTTGCTATTGGGCTCTATTTAATAATGAATGTTTTGAATTTTCTCCAAAAGTAAAGTAGTTGCAAACTCATCCTTTTAGAGACTTGTTTGGGCTCATGAGAGGAGTAGAAAAACATCAAAAATTTCAGTCCTGCATGATTCTACCAAGAAATGTGTGTTCATTGAAACCGCTGGTTTTTGATAGTTTGGGCCCTATTGAATAATGAATGTTTTGAATTTTCTCCAAAAGTAAAGTAGTTGCAAACTCATCCTTTTAGAAACTTGTTTGGGCTGTTGAGAGGAGTAAAAAACCATCAAAAATTTCAATCCTGCATGATTCTACCAAGAAATGTGATTCTTCATTCAAAACCTGATTTTTGCTATTGGGCTCTATTTAATAATGAATGTTTTGAATTTTCTCCAAAAGTAAAGTAGTTGCAAACTCATCCTTTTAGAGACTTGTTTGGGCTCATGAGAGGAGTAGAAAAACATCAAAAATTTCAGTCCTGCATGATTCTACCAAGAAATGTGTGTTCATTGAAACCGCTGGTTTTTGATAGATTGGGCCCTATTGAATAATGAATGTTTTGAATTTTCTCCAAAAGTAAAGTAGTTGCAAACTCATCCTTTTAGAAACTTGTTTGGGCTGTTGAGAGGAGTAAAAAACCATCAAAAATTTCAATCCTGCATGATTCTACCAAGAAATGTGATTCTTCATTCAAAACGCTGGTTTTTGCTATTGGGATATTGAATAATGAATGTTTTGAATTTTCTCCAAAAGTAAAGTAGTTGCAAACTCATCCTTTTAGAGTCTTGTTTGGGCTCATGAGAGGAGTAGAAAAACATTAAAAATTTCAGTCCTGCACGATTCTACCTAGAAATGTGAGTGTTCATTCAAACCGCTGGTTTTTGATATTTTGGGCCCTATTGAATAATGAATGTTTTGAATTTTCTCCAAAAGTAAAGTAGTTGCAAACTCATCCTTTTAGAAACTTGTTTGGGCTGTTGAGAGGAGTAAAAAACCATCAAAAATTTCAATCCTGCATGATTCTACCAAGAAATGTGATTCTTCATTCAAAACCTGATTTTTGCTATTGGGTTCTATTGAATAATGAATGTTTTGAATTTTCTCCAAAAGTAACGTAGTTGCAAACTCATGCTTTTAGAGACTTGTTTGGGCTCATGAGAGAAGTAGAAAAACATAAAAAATTTCAGTCCTGCATGATTCTACCAAGAAATGTGTGTTCATTGAAACCGCTGGTTTTTGATAGTTTGGGCCCTATTGAATAATGAATGTTTTGAATTTTCTCCAAAAGTAAAGTAGTTGCAAACTCATCCTTTTAGAAACTTGTTTGGGCTGTTGAGAGGAGTAAAAAACCATCAAAAATTTCAATCCTGCATGATTCTACCAAGAAATGTGATTCTTCATTCAAAACGCTGGTTTTTGCTATTGGGCTCTATTGAATAATGAATGTTTTGAATATTCTCCAAAAGTAAAGTAGTTGCAAACTCATCCTTTTAGAGACTTTTTTGGGCTCATTGAGAGGAGTAGAAAAACATCAAAAATTTCAGTCCTGCACGATTCTATCAAGAAATGTGTGTTCATTCAAACCGCTGGTTTTTGATAGTTTGGGCCCTATTGAATAATGAATGTTTTGAATTTTCTCCAAAAGTAAAGTAGTTGCAAACTCATCCTTTTAGAAACTTGTTTGGGCTGTTGAGAGGAGTAAAAAAACATCAAAAATTTCAATCCTGCATGATTCTACCAAGAAATGTGATTCTTCATTCAAAACCTGATTTTTGCTATTGGGCTCTATTGAATAATGAATGTTTTGAATTTTCTCCAAAAGTAAAGTAGTTGCAAACTCATGCTTTTAGAGACTTGTTTGGGCTCATGAGAGGAGTAGAAAAACATCAAAAATTTCAGTCCTGCATGATTCTACCAAGAAATGTGTGTTCATTGAAACCGCTGGTTTTTGATAGTTTGGGCCCTATTGAATAATGAATGTTTTGAATTTTCTCCAAAAGTAAAGTAGTTGCAAACTCATCCTTTTAGAAACTTGTTTGGGCTGTTGAGAGGAGTAAAAAACCATGAAAAATTTCAATCCTGCATGATTCTACCAAGAAATGTGATTCTTCATTCAAAACGCTGGTTTTTGCTATTGGGCTCTATTGAATAATGAATGTTTTGAATTTTCTCCAAAAGTAAAGTAGTTGCAAACTCATCCTTTTAGAGATTTGTTTGGGCTCATGAGAGGAGTAGAAAAACATCAAAAATTTCAGTCGTGCACCATTCTACCAAGAAATGTGTGTTCATTCAAACCGCTGGTTTTTGATATTTTGGGCCCTATTGAATAATGAATGTTTTGAATTTTCTCCAAAAGTAAAGTAGTTGCAAACTCATCCTTTTAGAAACTTGTTTGGGCTGTTGAGAGGAGTAAAAAACCATCAAAAATTTCAATCCTGCATGATTCTACCAAGAAATGTGATTCTTCATTCAAAACCTGATTTTTGCTATTTAATAATGAATGTTTTGAATTTTCTCCAAAAGTAAAGTAGTTGCAAACTCATCCTTATAGAGACTTGTTTGGGCTCATGAGAGGAGTAGAAAAACATCAAAAATTTCAGTCCTGCATGATTCTACCAAGAAATGTGTGTTCATTGAAACCGCTGGTTTTTGATAGTTTGGGCCCTATTGAATAATGAATGTTTTGAATTTTCTCCAAAAGTAAAGTAGTTGCAAACTCATCCTTTTAGAAACTTGTTTGGGCTGTTGAGAGGAGTAAAAAACCATAAAAATTTCAATCCTGCATGATTCTACCAAGAAATGTGATTCTTCATTCAAAACGCTGGTTTTTGCTATTGGGATATTGAATAATGAATGTTTTGAATTTTCTCCAAAAGTAAAGTAGTTGCAAACTCATCCTTTTAGAGTCTTGTTTGGGCTCATGAGAGGAGTAGAAAAACATTAAAAATTTCAGTCCTGCACGATTCTGCCTAGAAATGTGAGTGTTCATTCAAACCGCTGGTTTTTGATATTTTGGGCCCTATTGAATAATGAATGTTTTGAATTTTCTCCAAAAGTAAAGTAGTTGCAAACTCATCCTTTTAGAAACTTGTTTGGGCTGTTGAGAGGAGTAAAAAACCATCAAAAATTTCAATCCTGCATGATTATACCAAGAAATGTGATTCTTCATTCAAAACCTGATTTTTGCTATTGGGTTCTATTGAATAATGAATGTTTTGAATTTTCTCCAAAAGTAACGTAGTTGCAAACTCATGCTTTTAGAGACTTGTTTGGGCTCATGAGAGAAGTAGAAAAACATAAAAAATTTCAGTCCTGCATGATTCTACCAAGAAATGTGTGTTCATTGAAACCGCTGGTTTTTGATAGTTTGGGCCCTATTGAATAATGAATGTTTTGAATTTTCTCCAAAAGTAAAGTAGTTGCAAACTCATCCTTTTAGAAACTTGTTTGGGCTGTTGAGAGGAGTAAAAAACCATCAAAAATTTCAATCCTGCATGATTCTACCAAGAAATGTGATTCTTCATTCAAAACCTGATTTTTGCTATTGGGCTCTATTTAATAATGAATGTTTTGAATTTTCTCCAAAAGTAAAGTAGTTGCAAACTCATCCTTTTAGAGACTTGTTTGGGCTCATGAGAGGAGTAGAAAAACATCAAAAATTTCAGTCCTGCATGATTCTACCAAGAAATGTGTGTTCATTGAAACCGCTGGTTTTTGATAGTTTGGGCCCTATTGAATAATGAATGTTTTGAATTTTCTCCAAAAGTAAAGTAGTTGCAAACTCATCCTTTTAGAAACTTGTTTGGGCTGTTGAGAGGAGTAAAAAACCATAAAAATTTCAATCCTGCATGATTCTACCAAGAAATGTGATTCTTCATTCAAAACGCTGGTTTTTGCTATTGGGATATTGAATAATGAATGTTTTGAATTTTCTCCAAAAGTAAAGTAGTTGCAAACTCATCCTTTTAGAGTCTTGTTTGGGCTCATGAGAGGAGTAGAAAAACATTAAAAATTTCAGTCCTGCACGATTCTGCCTAGAAATGTGAGTGTTCATTCAAACCGCTGGTTTTTGATATTTTGGGCCCTATTGAATAATGAATGTTTTGAATTTTCTCCAAAAGTAAAGTAGTTGCAAACTCATCCTTTTAGAAACTTGTTTGGGCTGTTGAGAGGAGTAAAAAACCATCAAAAATTTCAATCCTGCATGATTCTACCAAGAAATGTGATTCTTCATTCAAAACGCTGGTTTTTGCTATTGGGCTCTATTGAATAATGAATGTTTTGAATATTCTCCAAAAGTAAAGTAGTTGCAAACTCATCCTTTTAGTGACTTTTTTGGGCTCATGAGAGGAGTAGAAAAACATCAAAAATTTCATTCCTGCACGATTCTATCAAGAAATGTGTGTTCATTCAAACCGCTGGTTTTTGATAGTTTGGGCCCTATTGAATAATGAATGTTTTGAATTTTCTCCAAAAGTAAAGTAGTTGCAAACTCATCCTTTTAGAAACTTGTTTGGGCTGTTGAGAGGAGTAAAAAACCATCAAAAATTTCAATCCTGCATGATTCTACCAAGAAATGTGATTCTTCATTCAAAACCTGATTTTTGCTATTGGGCTCTATTGAATAATGAATGTTTTGAATTTTCTCCAAAAGTAAAGTAGTTGCAAACTCATCCTTTTAGAAACTTGTTTGGGCTGTTGAGAGGAGTAAAAAACCATGAAAAATTTCAATCCTGCATGATTCTACCAAGAAATGTGATTCTTCATTCAAAACCTGATTTTTGCTATTGGGCTCTATTGAATAATGAATGTTTTGAATTTTCTCCAAAAGTAAAGTAGTTGCAAACTCATGCTTTTAGAGACTTGTTTGGGCTCATGAGAGGAGTAGAAAAACATCAAAAATTTCAGTCCTGCATGATTCTACCAAGAAATGTGTGTTCATTCAAACCGCTGGTTTTTGATAGTTTGGGCCCTATTGAATAATGAATGTTTTGAATTTTCTCCAAAAGTAAAGTAGTTGCAAACTCATCCTTTTTTTATTTAAATATTTTTTATTAACGTTTCAGAATTTTTAACAGGATAGGAAAGAAAGTGGGAAAAGGTTAGGTGAGAAAAGGATACCCCCTGTAAGTACAGGGAGACCCCCAGATGGGGGATAGACAGGTATACAAACATAAAGTACCATATTACGTCATATGTACAAAAAGCTATAGTTGCATGTTACCTGTCCCGTCCGTAACCACTAAGTGGTCTAGGACCTGTTTGGAGGCTTTACCCCCCATCCTAAACCACACAAGGTGGCTCTAGGACCGATTGGGGTAAATAAGGTTCAAACAAAGCTACAAAGCAGATACCTGCTTATTCTACATAAATATAATATATATATATATAATTATAATTATACTTCGTAATCTTCCTAGTTGTAATCTGTTAAACACAAATAATTTGCCCTGTTAAAACGTACTACTATTATTAGTGCCCGAATCTTTGTAGATTTAAAAACATGAATAATTTTACTCCTAAAAAAAAATAAATAAAATAATATAAAGAAGAACAAGTCTGCCACCATCTTAAAGTTTTGTAATCTTTAGACATCTTCACGGAGGGTTGATGTCTGCTTTAAGAAGTTTCGAGATCCCAGGTGAGTCTGCCGAGGGCAATCTTCCAATATTTTTCAAAAATTTCATACCCTCTTCCAAGGAAGAAATGAGAAACATCTTTGCTGCAAACTTTATCTGGAGTGAGGAATTTTGGGTCCAAGTATAAGAAATATTAGCACAACGAAGTTCCTTCGTTATTGCTTGGAATGATCTTCTTTTCTTCCATGTGTCCTTGGAAAAATCTTTATAGAAGGATAGGTGGCTATAAGATGATGAGAGAAACAGCGGATCTTTAGCAATGTTCAGCAATATATTTCTAATCCAATTAGGATAAAATGAGACAATGACATCTCTGGGAACGTCAGACGGGAGGGAAGGAGGTCTGCGGACTCTAAAGGCTTTCTCAATCAGGTTTATCTTGCTTGTGTGAGGGATAATTTGATGAATCATTGAGGAGATTTAATTGTTTAATTGAAAGGCAGGGACTTTCTCTGGGATTCCCCTAATCTTAACGTTGTTTTTCCTCTTAAAGTCTTCATATATAGCCAGATTATTTCTGAAGAAGTCTATGTCTTCTTGAATTTTTTCTGCAGATTTTGCAAGTGAAAATAAATTCTTGTAGGAATAACTGAGGTTGTTGTAGGTTTAGAATTAAGTCCTTCCAGGAAGGAAAGCAGCACTTTTTGGAAGAGTTCTTTTAAGAAAAGCTCTGACGTACAAGTTGCTTCTGAATTTTCCCCTATAATAGAATTCCCCCTAAGTGTTTCAACAGATATTAATAAAGCTTTAACTAATTTAATTAGGAAATCCTCTGTAGGATAACCATCAGATGCAGGTATTGTGTCAATTAATGATGTGATAGGTGTACTATATTTTTCCTTCCTATGGTCATTCCCTTCATATTCAGAGTTACCCTCTTGCTCATCTTCTGAAGAAAAATCTGGAGGATTAAATTCAGAATCTGTACTAACAGATATATCACTACGTCTATGTTCAGGTGACCCCAACTCCGAATTGTCCTCTAAATGTATACCTTGCAAATCCTCTAATGAGTTATACGAATTATTTGCTTGATCAGATAAATCCCCTGAGTGGTCACTGGGCCCAGAAAATTCAAAACTTTGAGTCTCTATTTCTTCCCCTTGCCATGACCCATAAAGTACCTTCTCATCCTTTTTTGGGATAAATATTGGTGCTTCATGTCTAAGTCTACCATCAATAATTAAAATGGGTGAAAGGGGCCTATGCTGGTTATGTCCTATTAAGGTTGTAGTGTAATCCTGTTGGTCTTCATCCCCCATTACCACCCTGTCACATAACTTAAAGCTATCCCCTATGCCAAAGCTTATATCATTAGAAACATTTAATTCCTCCCCCCTCCTCTTGGGATCATCTCTATTATTATGTGTCTGTTCCACTGTAATAGAGCTTATCATTTCCATTTCCTCCATTAATACCAATCTCTCCCTCTTAGCCATCTCGTCCATTATATACAATGCTGTTTCACCCCACCTTTCCTCCATTCCCTTTTCATCTAACTCCCCCAATGAATTAAGTGTTATTCCAGTAGCTGCTTTAAATTTTGTTATAAATTCTCTTTCCAGTACCGACCCCGGGGAGGTTTTTCCTGTAAATCTCCCCGGGATCTCCCGACACTTCAGCAGGCTTGACCATTGAAGTACTGGGGTCGCTGTCTGCGATGTTTCTTTAGCGCCTACAGCCCAGGGAGTCTGCTGGTCAAGCTGAGTCATCTCCTTCCACTTCTCTTGGCCGGGTGCTGTAAATCCAGGCCGCGGCTTTGTTTTGGAAGGCAGGCCTCCTTCAGATCTCTTCAGAGAACTGTTTAATCCAGTATTAAAGTTGTTTTTCTTCGGATCCGGGTTCTTCTTTATTCCAGGCATTCTTAGAAAGTTTAAGAGTCAAAAGTTCTGCTTTAAAAGTAAGCTTTTGCAGGCTTAAATAGGGGAAATAACAGGAGCTCAGCAAAACACGTCTGCTCCTGTCCCCTGCAAACCACGCCCCCGCAAACTCATCCTTTTAGAGTCTTGTTTGGGCTCATGAGAGGAGTAGAAAAACATCAAAAATTTCAGTCCTGCACAATTCAACCAAGAAATGTGTGTTCATTCAAACCGCTGGTTTTTGATATTTTGGGCCCTATTGAATAATGAATGTTTTGAATTTTCTCCAAAAGTAAAGTAGTTGCAAACTCATCCTTTTAGAAACTTGTTTGGGCTGTTGAGAGGAGTAAAAAAACCATCAAAAATTTCAATCCTGCATGATTCTACCAAGAAATGTGATTCTTCATTCAAAACGCTGGTTTTTGCTATTGGGATATTGAATAATGAATGTTTTGAATTTTCTCCAAAAGTAAAGTAGTTGCAAACTCATCCTTTTAGAGTCTTGTTTGGGCTCATGAGAGGAGTAGAAAAACATTAAAAATTTCAGTCCTGCACGATTCTACCTAGAAATGTGAGTGTTCATTCAAACCGCTGGTTTTTGATATTTTGGGCCCTATTGAATAATGAATGTTTTGAATTTTCTCCAAAAGTAAAGTAGTTGCAAACTCATCCTTTTATAAACTTGTTTGGGCTGTTGAGAGGAGTAAAAAACCATCAAAAATTTCAATCCTGCATGATTCTACCAAGAAATGTGATTCTTCATTCAAAACCTGATTTTTGCTATTGGGTTCTATTGAATAATGAATGTTTTGAATTTTCTCCAAAAGTAACGTAGTTGCAAACTCATGCTTTTAGAGACTTGTTTGGGCTCATGAGAGGAGTAGAAAAACATCAAAAATTTCAGTCCTGCATGATTCTACCAAGAAATGTGTGTTCATTGAAACCGCTGGTTTTGATAGTTTGGGCCCTATTGAATAATGAATGTTTTGAATTTTCTCCAAAAGTAAAGTAGTTGCAAACTCATCCTTTTAGAAACTTGTTTGGGCTGTTGAGAGGAGTAAAAAACCATCAAAAATTTCAATCCTGCATGATTCTACCAAGAAATGTGATTCTTCATTCAAAACGCTGGTTTTTGCTATTGGGCTCTATTGAATAATGAATGTTTTGAATATTCTCCAAAAGTAAAGTAGTTGCAAACTCATCCTTTTAGAGACTTTTTTGGGCTCATTGAGAGGAGTAGAAAAACATCAAAAATTTCAGTCCTGCACGATTCTATCAAGAAATGTGTGTTCATTCAAACCGCTGGTTTTTGATAGTTTGGGCCCTATTGAATAATGAATGTTTTGAATTTTCTCCAAAAGTAAAGTAGTTGCAAACTCATCCTTTTAGAAACTTGTTTGGGCTGTTGAGAGGAGTAAAAAAACATCAAAAATTTCAATCCTGCATGATTCTACCAAGAAATGTGATTCTTCATTCAAAACCTGATTTTTGCCATTGGGCTCTATTGAATAATGAATGTTTTGAATTTTCTCCAAAAGTAAAGTAGTTGCAAACTCATGCTTTTAGAGACTTGTTTGGGCTCATGAGAGGAGTAGAAAAACATCAAAAATTTCAGTCCTGCATGATTCTACCAAGAAATGTGTGTTCATTCAAACCGCTGGTTTTTGATAGTTTGGGCCCTATTGAATAATGAATGTTTTGAATTTTCTCCAAAAGTAAAGTAGTTGCAAACTCATCCTTTTAGAAACTTGTTTGGGCTGTTGAGAGGAGTAAAAAACCATCAAAAATTTCAATCCTGCATGATTCTACCAAGAAATGTGATTCTTCATTCAAAACCTGATTTTTGCTATTGGGCTCTATTTAATAATGAATGTTTTGAATTTTCTCCAAAAGTAAAGTAGTTGCAAACTCATCCTTTTAGAGACTTGTTTGGGCTCATGAGAGGAGTAGAAAAACATCAAAAATTTCAGTCCTGCATGATTCTACCAAGAAATGTGTGTTCATTGAAACCGCTGGTTTTTGATAGTTTGGGCCCTATTGAATAATGAATGTTTTGAATTTTCTCCAAAAGTAAAGTAGTTGCAAACTCATCCTTTTAGAAACTTGTTTGGGCTGTTGAGAGGAGTAAAAAACCATGAAAAATTTCAATCCTGCATGATTCTACCAAGAAATGTGATTCTTCATTCAAAACGCTGGTTTTTGCTATTGGGCTCTATTGAATAATGAATGTTTTGAATTTTCTCCAAAAGTAAAGTAGTTGCAAACTCATCCTTTTAGAAACTTGTTTGGGCTGTTGAGAGGAGTAAAAAACCATCAAAAATTTCAATCCTGCATGATTCTACCAAGAAATGTGATTCTTCATTCAAAACCTGATTTTTGCTATTGGATTCTATTGAATAATGAATGTTTTGAATTTTCTCCAAAAGTAACGTAGTTGCAAACTCATGCTTTTAGAGACTTGTTTGGGCTCATGAGAGAAGTAGAAAAACATAAAAAATTTCAGTCCTGCATGATTCTACCAAGAAATGTGTGTTCATTGAAACCGCTGGTTTTTGATAGTTTGGGCCCTATTGAATAATGAATGTTTTGAATTTTCTCCAAAAGTAAAGTAGTTGCAAACTCATCCTTTTAGAAACTTGTTTGGGCTGTTGAGAGGAGTAAAAAACCATCAAAAATTTCAATCCTGCATGATTCTACCAAGAAATGTGATTCTTCATTCAAAACGCTGGTTTTTGCTATTGGGCTCTATTGAATAATGAATGTTTTGAATATTCTCCAAAAGTAAAGTAGTTGCAAACTCATCCTTTTAGAGACTTTTTTGGGCTCATTGAGAGGAGTAGAAAAACATCAAAAATTTCAGTCCTGCACGATTCTATCAAGAAATGTGTGTTCATTCAAACCGCTGGTTTTTGATAGTTTGGGCCCTATTGAATAATGAATGTTTTGAATTTTCTCCAAAAGTAAAGTAGTTGCAAACTCATCCTTTTAGAAACTTGTTTGGGCTGTTGAGAGGAGTAAAAAAACATCAAAAATTTCAATCCTGCATGATTCTACCAAGAAATGTGATTCTTCATTCAAAACGCTGGTTTTTGCTATTGGGATATTGAATAATGAATGTTTTGAATTTTCTCCAAAAGTAAAGTAGTTGCAAACTCATCCTTTTAGAGTCTTGTTTGGGCTCATGAGAGGAGTAGAAAAACATCAAAAATTTCAGTCGTGCACCATTCTACCAAGAAATGTGTGTTCATTCAAACCGCTGGTTTTTGATATTTTGGGCCCTATTGAATAATGAATGTTTTGAATTTTCTCCAAAAGTAAAGTAGTTGCAAACTCATCCTTTTAGAAACTTGTTTGGGCTGTTGAGAGGAGTAAAAAACCATCAAAAATTTCAATCCTGCATGATTCTACCAAGAAATGTGATTCTTCATTCAAAACCTGATTTTTGCTATTGGGCTCTATTTAATAATGAATGTTTTGAATTTTCTCCAAAAGTAAAGTAGTTGCAAACTCATCCTTTTAGAGACTTGTTTGGGCTCATGAGAGGAGTAGAAAAACATCAAAAATTTCAGTCCTGCATGATTCTACCAAGAAATGTGTGTTCATTGAAACCGCTGGTTTTTGATATTTTAGGCCCTATTGAATAATGAATGTTTTGAATTTTCTCCAAAAGTAAAGTAGTTGCAAACTCATCCTTTTAGAAACTTGTTTGGGCTGTTGAGAGGAGTAAAAAACCATCAAAAATTTCAATCCTGCATGATTCTACCAAGAAATGTGATTCTTCATTCAAAACCTGATTTTTGCTATTGGGCTCTATTTAATAATGAATGTTTTGAATTTTCTCCAAAAGTAAAGTAGTTGCAAACTCATCCTTTTAGAGACTTGTTTGGGCTCATGAGAGGAGTAGAAAAACATCAAAAATTTCAGTCCTGCATGATTCTACCAAGAAATGTGTGTTCATTGAAACCGCTGGTTTTTGATAGTTTGGGCCCTATTGAATAATGAATGTTTTGAATTTTCTCCAAAAGTAAAGTAGTTGCAAACTCATCCTTTTAGAAACTTGTTTGGGCTGTTGAGAGGAGTAAAAAACCATCAAAAATTTCAATCCTGCATGATTCTACCAAGAAATGTGATTCTTCATTCAAAACGCTGGTTTTTGCTATTGGGCTCTATTGAATAATGAATGTTTTGAATATTCTCCAAAAGTAAAGTAGTTGCAAACTCATCCTTTTAGTGACTTTTTTGGGCTCATGAGAGGAGTAGAAAAACATCAAAAATTTAATTCCTGCACGATTCTATCAAGAAATGTGTGTTCATTCAAACCGCTGGTTTTTGATAGTTTGGGCCCTATTGAATAATGAATGTTTTGAATTTTCTCCAAAAGTAAAGTAGTTGCAAACTCATCCTTTTAGAAACTTGTTTGGGCTGTTGAGAGGAGTAAAAAACCATCAAAAATTTCTCCCTCACCCATGACAGCACCACGGAGAGAGGGGATCCGCCCTTCAGGGACAGGAACCTACAGATAAAAAGGGCGGTACCTCTCCTCCGCCTTCAGTTGGGTTCCTGTCCCTGACGGAGGGACCCACAGGACGGTACCTTTCGTGTGTCCAGGATCCGGGGCCGGCCTGACCGGTGGTGGCAGCGGGAAGGCCCCTGCCTCGGGAAGGTGCGGTGCCCGAAGCCGCCACTGCTGGGGCCCATGCGGGCTGCCGGGTGAGCGGGCGGGAGTGATGCCGGAGCCGCCGCTCCAGAGAGGAAGTCGGGGCTCGTGGGGACCCGGTAAACATGCGGGCGGCGCCGGGTTACAGAGGTGTACCAAGATGGCGGCCGCCCCGGAAGTAGAAGCCGGCTTCCGGGTCCCTAGAACCGGCGCATGCGCAGGAGCGCTCTCCCGGGGACCGCGGTGCAGGATGGGAGCGGTGACGCCAGCCGGGAAATTTTAAAATGGTGGCTGCACAAGCGCTCCAGGCTGGAGGCGATCCTGAAGGGGATAGTGACCAGCAACAGGAGCAGCAAGCCAGGCAGCAGCTTTAGCAGCAGCAGCACCACCACCACAATCATCGTCAAAAGAACGCAGTACAGATGGTCGTTCCAGTAGTCACTCCACGCAGCATAGTACGTCAGCTGCAAGGAGCAAATCGCCACCAGGAGTGCAGCCTATTCAGGACCTGACTCCATCTCCCGAATCGATACCTGCAGCCGCATACCTTTGGGTGAGTGATCTTCGTGAATGTTCACCATTGTATTAAAAGTTCCATTTCCCTTACTAGGGAAAGAAGGGGGAAAGAAAAGGGGTGCCCCACTTGTGCTAGTCCCCTACCTATTTCTTGAGAGAGTGGTTCTACACCTCAGAGCCAGCTGCCACCTTCACCATCTCACTCTGCTGCGGACACCAGGCAGCCAGAGTTCAACACCAGTTTCAGCAGTGGCTTCAAGCCAGCTGGTAACTCCACCAGGTTTCTGCAGTGGCTTCACAAGACGCTATCACCAACACCTGCCTAGACCATGTGACCCCATGGGAAAAGGGAATGGTCAAATGATCAGGGGCCAAAAACTGCTATAACCCCAGTGACCACCGGGGGCAAAAGCCAAAGCAAAGAAAACATCGAGTGCGAAAAAAAAAAAAAAAAAAAAACGGAACCATGTACAAAAGAAATCCTCTGTTAGGAAACTCCGGATTTGGCCTCTGACCTAAAAGCTGCGATTAAATTGGAGGTCAGAGTGCCCTTATATCCCTTAAGCATAGGGACAAATCAAAAAAAAAAAGAAAGACACAATAGTGATTTACCAGTCAGATTCCTCGACATCGTGAGAAATCACGTCAAAACCCTCAGATTCCAGTTCCTCATCCTCAGACGAGGAAACAGAGGGGCGTCACTGCTTCCCCCTAGACGAGGTGGACAAACTAGTGAAAGCGGTAACGTCTACCATGGGGGTGCTGGACCCTAGGCCGGATAAAACAGTCCAGGACATAATGTTCGGGGGACTGGGCCAGAAAAGGCGCGGAGAGTGTTCCCGCTAAATGAAAATGTGCGGGGTCTAATCAAAAAGAATGGGATAAACCGGACAGGAAAAACACCACGGTCCCTTCCCTTAAAAGGAAATATCCCTGTGAGGAAAGGGGCCCGAAGCTCGATGTAGCTGTCGCAAAGGCCTCAAAAAAAAAAAAAAAAATTTTGCCCTCCCCTTTGAGGACATGGGCACCCTCAGGGGTCCCCTAGATAAAAAGGCAGATACCTTTCTTAAAGGTGCATGGCAGTTAGCTGGAGGTAACCTCAGGCCAGCCATAGCGGGACGCCAAGCGATAAAATCCTAGACTCTATCCCAGTAATAAGGGGAGCGGCTGCCTTCCTAGCGGACTCATCCGCAGACTCCGTCTGGTTATCGTCCAAAGCAGCAGCACTCTCAAATGCAGCTAAGAGGCCCTTTCGGAATAGAAAGTTTCTTTTGCGGAGACCACCGAGAGAGCAAAGTGGGCTGACAAGAGAAGAGATAGAGGGTTCCTCCTCGGCAACTTGTCCTGAGACAAAAAGCCCTCTAGGTGACAGTTTGCTCAGGGTGGGGGGAAGGTTAACCCTTTTTTCTCCCAGCCTGGAAAAGAATATCAAACAACCCATGGACAGTAAACCCCTAATCCAGGAGGGCCTAAGTATAAACTTCTCTCCCTCCCGCCTCAAAGTATGTAATGACTCCGCTAAGATCCAGTATGCAAGAGCAGAAAGCCCTAGGAAACGAAGTCCTAAGCCTGGTAGAAAAAGAAGCCCTCCAGGAGGTTCCCCTGCAGGGAATGGGCAAGGGGTTTTACTCCCCTCTTTTTCCTGGTGACCAAGCCAGGCGGCAGGTTTCAGACAATTATAAATTTAAAAAAAAAAAAAAAAAATTTTTTTTTGGAGTCAATCAGGTCCACCACCAATCTCGGTGTTGGATCTCAGCGACGCCTATTATCACATCCCCATTCACAAAAACTCCAGGAAATATCTCAGGTTAGCTGTCTCGATAAAGGGCGAGATAAGAGAACTCCAGTATAGAGCCTTGCCATTCGGAATATCTGTAGCTCCACGGGCAGAGATGATGGCCCATATAAGGGAGCAAGACATAATATTAATCCCGTATCTGGACTATTTTTTAATAGCAACCAGCTTGGTTCAAAAACGCTGAGAACAGGGGGACAGAGTGATGGGCACTCTGCAAGGCCTGGGCTGGCTCCTGAATCTAAAAAATCAAGATCAGAGCCCAGCAGAGTACAGGAATTCTTGGGTCTAATATTGGACTCAAACATTCAAGAGTGCCGCCTCCCAGACCGCAAGAAGGAGAAAATCGCTCAAATTGTAACAAGAGCCATCCAAAATCCCTCCATGACATTAAGAAAAGCGATGTCACGACTAGGTTCTCGCTCCGCCTGCCTGCCAGCAGTCCAATGGGCTCAGTTACACACGAGAGTTCTACAGTGGGATGTACTAGCCAACTAGTCTGCAGTAGGGGGACACCTAGAGGGTCGTATTACCCTAAATTCAAAAACTACTCATTCCCTAACCTGGTGGAAAAGCCAAGACAACCCTTCCAAAGGGATCCCCTGGGTAACAAAAAATAACACACATAGCTACCACATATGCCAGTCCCACAGGGTGGGGAGCACACATGAACAACGAAGTGGCCCAGGGTACGTGGGGAGTTCAAGAATTAGAAGCCTCCTCGAACCAGTGAGAGCTCTTAGCAGTGGGCTACGCATTAGTACACTTCTTACCCCTGCTCCGGGGTCATCATGTCCGCATATTTCGGACAATCGAGTCACAATAGCATATATAAATCATCAGGGGGGAACCAGGTCCCGAGCCCTAATGGAAACATTCTCCAGAGTCCTCAAATTAGCAGAGGCAAACCTGCTATCTCTGTCACCACTACACATCCGGGGCACGGAGAATCAAAGGGCAGACTTTCTAAGTCGCTCCCAATTATGACAAGGGGAATGGGTCCTAAAGCGGTCCGTTTTTCGGCAGATTGTAAAAATGTGGGGGGACCCGGGCATAGATCTGTTTGCCGACTTCAGAAACAAAAAGTGGAAACTTTCTGCTCCATAGACCCCAGGGGGAATCCTCTAGCTCTGGACGCCTTCATACTCCCATGGACATGGGGCCTAACATATGCCTTTCCCCCGATCATGCTGATCCCAGCAGTGTTAAGAAAAGTCAGGGAGGATGGGGCAGGAATGATTTTAATAGCCCCCTTCTGGCCCAAAAGAACCTGGTTCTCCTGGCTAAGAATATTCTCTCTAACCGATCCATGGATCCTCCCAGATCTCCTGGACCTGCTATCGCAGGGGCCAGTGTTACACCCTCAGGCAGGGAGATTCCATTTAACAGCATGGAATTTGAGAGGGCACTGATGAGAGACAGAGGAATTTCAGAGAACCTGATAACTACACTACAAAAAAAAAAAAAAGAGAAAAAATTCTTATCCACTTCGGAGGTAAAGGTTCAGGATGAGGTTCACATTGACAAAATCCTAGAATTTCTACAAAAGGGCCTAGAACAGGGTCTAGCGGTCAACACATTAAAGGTACAAGTAGAGGCCTTGGGCACCTTTATAACCATAATGTGGTAGGTAATCCCTGGGTGACAGATTACTAAGGCCGTATCCAGATCCGGGCCGATAGCTAATCAAAGATTACAATCATGGGATCTAAATCTTGTACTATCCACGCTAACAGGCCCTCCATTCGAACCTATTCACTCAGCATCCCTAAGAATCCTGTCGTTAAAAACAGTGCTTCTTTTGGCGCTAACATCAGCTCGCAGAGTGAGCGATATGCAAGCTTTATCAGTAGGGCCACCTTTCACAAAGATTCTAGATGATAGGGTCATTTTAAAGCCTGACCTGGCATATCTACCCAAAGTGTCATCACACTTCTATAAGTCCCAAGAGGTAGTCCTTCCTTCATTCTGCCCAAATCCTAAAAAGAAGGGAGAAGACAAATTCCACACCTTAGACGTGATGAGGTGCCTAGTGCAGTATCTAGAGGCCACCAAGAAATGTAGGAAGGAAGGCTCTCTCCTTGTGTGTTTTCAGGGACCTTGGAAGGGACTCAAAGCATCTAAGAGTACCCTGGAAAGGTGCATAAGGGATGCGATTGCCCTGGCATATTCATCCAGTGAAAATACCATTCCGGAAGGGTTGAGAGCCCATTCCACAGGAGTGATGGTGACCTCATGGGCTGAAAGATCTGAGGTATCAATAGAAAAAATCTGTAAGGCGGCCACCTGGTCATCACCTTCGACCTTTTTTAGGCACTATAGATTAGATCTAGCCTCTACGTCTGACCTGACCTTCGGGAGTAGGGTCCTTCAGGCGGTGGTCCCTCCCTAAGCTACCAATCTCTGTAATTCTCTCCGTGGTGCTGTCATGGGTGAGGGAGAATAGCTTAGTTACTCACCGATAACGGTGTTTCTCAGAACCCATGACAGCACCCGCTTATTCCCCTCCCCTTCACGAGTGTGGTGGGCACGTTTTACTGTTAGTAGAGTGTTTCCGTTTAGACACGGTGCTTCTGATAATAAGCAATATTATAATGTTATGCATATATTTCTGTTGTCTAACTAACCTGGAGACCCTCTGATGCTCTGTAACCAACTGAAGGCGGAGGAGAGGTACCGCCCTTTTTATCTGTAGGTTCCTGTCCCTGAAGGGCGGATCCCCTCTCTCCGTGGTGCTGTCATGGGTTCTGAGAAACACCGTTATCGGTGAGTAACTAAGCTATTCAATCCTGCATGATTCTACCAAGAAATGTGATTCTTCATTCAAAACCTGATTTTTGCTATTGGGCTCTATTGAATAATGAATGTTTTGAATTTTCTCAAAAAGTAAAGTAGTTGCAAACTCATGCTTTTAGAGACTTGTTTGGGCTCATGAGAGGAGTAGAAAAACATCAAAAATTTCAGTCCTGCATGATTCTACCAAGAAATGTGTGTTCATTGAAACTGCTGGTTTTTGATAGTTTGGGCCCTATTGAATAATGAATGTTTTGAATTTTCTCCAAAAGTAAAGTAGTTGCAAACTCATCCTTTTAGAAACTTGTTTGGGCTGTTGAGAGGAGTAAAAAACCATAAAAATTTCAATCCTGCATGATTCTACCAAGAAATGTGATTCTTCATTCAAAACGCTGGTTTTTGCTATTGGGATATTGAATAATGAATGTTTTGAATTTTCTCCAAAAGTAAAGTAGTTGCAAACTCATCCTTTTAGAGTCTTGTTTGGGCTCATGAGAGGAGTAGAAAAACATTGAAAATTTCAGTCCTGCACGATTCTACCTAGAAATGTGAGTGTTCATTCAAACCGTTGGTTTTTGATATTTTGGGCCCTATTGAATAATGAATGTTTTGAATTTTCTCCAAAAGTAAAGTAGTTGCAAACTCATCCTTTTAGAAACTTGTTTGGGCTGTTGAGAGGAGTAAAAAACCATCAAAAATTTCAATCCTGCATGATTCTACCAAGAAATGTGATTCTTCATTCAAAACCTGATTTTTGCTATTGGGTTCTATTGAATAATGAATGTTTTGAATTTTCTCCAAAAGTAACGTAGTTGCAAACTCATGCTTTTAGAGACTTGTTTGGGCTCATGAGAGGAGTAGAAAAACATCAAAAATTTCAGTCCTGCATGATTCTACCAAGAAATGTGTGTTCATTGAAACCGCTGGTTTTTGATAGTTTGGGCCCTATTGAATAATGAATGTTTTGAATTTTCTCCAAAAGTAAAGTAGTTGCAAACTCATCCTTTTAGAAACTTGTTTGGGCTGTTGAGAGGAGTAAAAAACCATCAAAAATTTCAATCCTGCATGATTCTACCAAGAAATGTGATTCTTCATTCAAAACCTGATTTTTGCTATTGGGCTCTATTGAATAATGAATGTTTTGAATTTTCTCCAAAAGTAAAGTAGTTGCAAACTCATGCTTTTAGAGACTTGTTTGGGCTCATGAGAGGAGTAGAAAAACATCAAAAATTTCAGTCCTGCATGATTCTACCAAGAAATGTGTGTTCATTGAAACCGCTGGTTTTTGATAGTTTGGGCCCTATTGAATAATGAATGTTTTGAATTTTCTCCAAAAGTAAAGTAGTTGCAAACTCATCCTTTTAGAAACTTGTTTGGGCTGTTGAGAGGAGTAAAAAACCATGAAAAATTTCAATCCTGCATGATTCTACCAAGAAATGTGATTCTTCATTCAAAAAGCTGGTTTTTGCTATTGGGCTCTATTGAATAATGAATGTTTTGAATTTTCTCCAAAAGTAAAGTAATTGCAAACTCATCCTTTTAGAGATTTGTTTGGGCTCATGAGAGGAGTAGAAAAACATCAAAAATTTCAGTCGTGCACCATTCTACCAAGAAATGTGTGTTCATTCAAACCGCTGGTTTTTGATATTTTGGGCCCTATTGAATAACGAATGTTTTGAATTTTCTCCAAAAGTAAAGTAGTTGCAAACTCATCCTTTTAGAAACTTGTTTGGGCTGTTGAGAGGAGTAAAAAACCATCAAACATTTCAATCCTGCATGATTCTACCAAGAAATGTGATTCTTCATTCAAAACCTGATTTTTGCTATTGGGCTCTATTGAATAATGAATGTTTTGAATTTTCTCCAAAAGTAAAGTAGTTGCAAACTCATGCTTTTAGAGACTTGTTTGGGCTCATGAGAGGAGTAGAAAAACATCAAAAATTTCAGTCCTGCATGATTCTACCAAGAAATGTGTGTTCATTCAAACCGCTGGTTTTTGATAGTTTGGGCCCTATTGAATAATGAATGTTTTGAATTTTCTCCAAAAGTAAAGTAGTTGCAAACTCATCCTTTTAGAAACTTGTTTGGGCTGTTGAGAGGAGTAAAAAACCATCAAAAATTTCAATCCTGCATGATTCTACCAAGAAATGTGATTCTTCATTCAAAAAGCTGGTTTTTGCTATTGGGCTCTATTGAATAATGAATGTTTTGAATTTTCTCCAAAAGTAAAGTAATTGCAAACTCATCCTTTTAGAGATTTGTTTGGGCTCATGAGAGGAGTAGAAAAACATCAAAAATTTCAGTCGTGCACCATTCTACCAAGAAATGTGTGTTCATTCAAACCGCTGGTTTTTGATATTTTGGGCCCTATTGAATAACGAATGTTTTGAATTTTCTCCAAAAGTAAAGTAGTTGCAAACTCATCCTTTTAGAAACTTGTTTGGGCTGTTGAGAGGAGTAAAAAACCATCAAACATTTCAATCCTGCATGATTCTACCAAGAAATGTGATTCTTCATTCAAAACCTGATTTTTGCTATTGGGCTCTATTGAATAATGAATGTTTTGAATTTTCTCCAAAAGTAAAGTAGTTGCAAACTCATGCTTTTAGAGACTTGTTTGGGCTCATGAGAGGAGTAGAAAAACATCAAAAATTTCAGTCCTGCATGATTCTACCAAGAAATGTGTGTTCATTCAAACCGCTGGTTTTTGATAGTTTGGGCCCTATTGAATAATGAATGTTTTGAATTTTCTCCAAAAGTAAAGTAGTTGCAAACTCATCCTTTTAGAAACTTGTTTGGGCTGTTGAGAGGAGTAAAAAACCATCAAAAATTTCAATCCTGCATGATTCTACCAAGAAATGTGATTCTTCATTCAAAACCTGATTTTTGCTATTGGGCTCTATTTAATAATGAATGTTTTGAATTTTCTCCAAAAGTAAAGTAGTTGCAAACTCATCCTTTTAGAGACTTGTTTGGGCTCATGAGAGGAGTAGAAAAACATCAAAAATTTCAGTCCTGCATGATTCTACCAAGAAATGTGTGTTCATTGAAACCGCTGGTTTTTGATAGTTTGGGCCCTATTGAATAATGAATGTTTTGAATTTTCTCCAAAAGTAAAGTAGTTGCAAACTCATCCTTTTAGAAACTTGTTTGGGCTGTTGAGAGGAGTAAAAAACCATGAAAAATTTCAATCCTGCATGATTCTACCAAGAAATGTGATTCTTCATTCAAAACGCTGGTTTTTGCTATTGGGCTCTATTGAATAATGAATGTTTTGAATTTTCTCCAAAAGTAAAGTAGTTGCAAACTCATCCTTTTAGAAACTTGTTTGGGCTGTTGAGAGGAGTAAAAAACCATCAAAAATTTCAATCCTGCATGATTCTACCAAGAAATGTGATTCTTCATTCAAAACCTGATTTTTGCTATTGGATTCTATTGAATAATGAATGTTTTGAATTTTCTCCAAAAGTAACGTAGTTGCAAACTCATGCTTTTAGAGACTTGTTTGGGCTCATGAGAGAAGTAGAAAAACATAAAAAATTTCAGTCCTGCATGATTCTACCAAGAAATGTGTGTTCATTGAAACCGCTGGTTTTTGATAGTTTGGGCCCTATTGAATAATGAATGTTTTGAATTTTCTCCAAAAGTAAAGTAGTTGCAAACTCATCCTTTTAGAAACTTGTTTGGGCTGTTGAGAGGAGTAAAAAACCATCAAAAATTTCAATCCTGCATGATTCTACCAAGAAATGTGATTCTTCATTCAAAACGCTGGTTTTTGCTATTGGGCTCTATTGAATAATGAATGTTTTGAATATTCTCCAAAAGTAAAGTAGTTGCAAACTCATCCTTTTAGAGACTTTTTTGGGCTCATTGAGAGGAGTAGAAAAACATCAAAAATTTCAGTCCTGCACGATTCTATCAAGAAATGTGTGTTCATTCAAACCGCTGGTTTTTGATAGTTTGGGCCCTATTGAATAATGAATGTTTTGAATTTTCTCCAAAAGTAAAGTAGTTGCAAACTCATCCTTTTAGAAACTTGTTTGGGCTGTTGAGAGGAGTAAAAAAACATCAAAAATTTCAATCCTGCATGATTCTACCAAGAAATGTGATTCTTCATTCAAAACGCTGGTTTTTGCTATTGGGATATTGAATAATGAATGTTTTGAATTTTCTCCAAAAGTAAAGTAGTTGCAAACTCATTCTTTTAGAGTCTTGTTTGGGCTCATGAGAGGAGTAGAAAAACATCAAAAATTTCAGTCGTGCACCATTCTACCAAGAAATGTGTGTTCATTCAAACCGCTGGTTTTTGATATTTTGGGCCCTATTGAATAATGAATGTTTTGAATTTTCTCCAAAAGTAAAGTAGTTGCAAACTCATCCTTTTAGAAACTTGTTTGGGCTGTTGAGAGGAGTAAAAAACCATAAAAATTTCAATCCTGCATGATTCTACCAAGAAATGTGATTCTTCATTCAAAACGCTGGTTTTTGCTATTGGGATATTGAATAATGAATGTTTTGAATTTTCTCCAAAAGTAAAGTAGTTGCAAACTCATCCTTTTAGAGTCTTGTTTGGGCTCATGAGAGGAGTAGAAAAACATTAAAAATTTCAGTCCTGCACGATTCTACCTAGAAATGTGAGTGTTCATTCAAACCGCTGGTTTTTGATATTTTGGGCCCTATTGAATAATGAATGTTTTGAATTTTCTCCAAAAGTAAAGTAGTTGCAAACTCATCCTTTTAGAAACTTGTTTGGGCTGTTGAGAGGAGTAAAAAACCATCAAAAATTTCAATCCTGCATGATTCTACCAAGAAATGTGATTCTTCATTCAAAACCTGATTTTTGCTATTGGGCTCTATTTAATAATGAATGTTTTGAATTTTCTCCAAAAGTAAAGTAGTTGCAAACTCATCCTTTTAGAGACTTGTTTGGGCTCATGAGAGGAGTAGAAAAACATCAAAAATTTCAGTCCTGCATGATTCTACCAAGAAATGTGTGTTCATTGAAACCGCTGGTTTTTGATAGTTTGGGCCCTATTGAATAATGAATGTTTTGAATTTTCTCCAAAAGTAAAGTAGTTGCAAACTCATCCTTTTAGAAACTTGTTTGGGCTGTTGAGAGGAGTAAAAAACCATCAAAAATTTCAATCCTGCATGATTCTACCAAGAAATGTGATTCTTCATTCAAAACGCTGGTTTTTGCTATTGGGCTCTATTGAATAATGAATGTTTTGAATATTCTCCAAAAGTAAAGTAGTTGCAAACTCATCCTTTTAGTGACTTTTTTGGGCTCATGAGAGGAGTAGAAAAACATCAAAAATTTAATTCCTGCACGATTCTATCAAGAAATGTGTGTTCATTCAAACCGCTGGTTTTTGATAGTTTGGGCCCTATTGAATAATGAATGTTTTGAATTTTCTCCAAAAGTAAAGTAGTTGCAAACTCATCCTTTTAGAAACTTGTTTGGGCTGTTGAGAGGAGTAAAAAACCATCAAAAATTTCTCCCTCACCCATGACAGCACCACGGAGAGAGGGGATCCGCCCTTCAGGGACAGGAACCTACAGATAAAAAGGGCGGTACCTCTCCTCCGCCTTCAGTTGGGTTCCTGTCCCTGACGGAGGGACCCACAGGACGGTACCTTTCGTGTGTCCAGGATCCGGGGCCGGCCTGACCGGTGGTGGCAGCGGGAAGGCCCCTGCCTCGGGAAGGTGCGGTGCCCGAAGCCGCCACTGCTGGGGCCCATGCGGGCTGCCGGGTGAGCGGGCGGGAGTGATGCCGGAGCCGCCGCTCCAGAGAGGAAGTCGGGGCTCGTGGGGACCCGGTAAACATGCGGGCGGCGCCGGGTTACAGAGGTGTACCAAGATGGCGGCCGCCCCGGAAGTAGAAGCCGGCTTCCGGGTCCCTAGAACCGGCGCATGCGCAGGAGCGCTCTCCCGGGGACCGCGGTGCAGGATGGGAGCGGTGACGCCAGCCGGGAAATTTTAAAATGGTGGCTGCACAAGCGCTCCAGGCTGGAGGCGATCCTGAAGGGGATAGTGACCAGCAACAGGAGCAGCAAGCCAGGCAGCAGCTTTAGCAGCAGCAGCACCACCACCACAATCATCGTCAAAAGAACGCAGTACAGATGGTCGTTCCAGTAGTCACTCCACGCAGCATAGCACGTCAGCTGCAAGGAGCAAATCGCCACCAGGAGTGCAGCCTATTCAGGACCTGACTCCATCTCCCGAATCGATACCTGCAGCCGCATACCTTTGGGTGAGTGATCTTCGTGAATGTTCACCATTGTATTAAAAGTTCCATTTCCCTTACTAGGGAAAGAAGGGGAAAAGAAAAGGGGTGCCCCACTTGTGCTAGTCCCCTACCTATTTCTTGAGAGAGTGGTTCTACACCTCAGAGCCAGCTGCCACCTTCACCATCTCACTCTGCTGCGGACACCAGGCAGCCAGAGTTCAACACCAGTTTCAGCAGTGGCTTCAAGCCAGCTGGTAACTCCACCAGGTTTCTGCAGTGGCTTCACAAGACGCTATCACCAACACCTGCCTAGACCATGTGACCCCATGGGAAAAGGGAATGGTCAAATGATCAGGGGCCAAAAACTGCTATAACCCCAGTGACCACCGGGGGCAAAAGCCAAAGCAAAGAAAACATCGAGTGCGAAAAAAAAAAAAAAAAAAAACGGAACCATGTACAAAAGAAATCCTCTGTTAGGAAACTCCGGATTTGGCCTCTGACCTAAAAGCTGCGATTAAATTGGAGGTCAGAGTGCCCTTATATCCCTTAAGCATAGGGACAAATCAAAAAAAAAAAGAAAGACACAGTGATTTACCAGTCAGATTCCTCGACATCGTGAGAAATCACGTCAAAACCCTCAGATTCCAGTTCCTCATCCTCAGACGAGGAAACAGAGGGGCGTCACTGCTTCCCCCTAGACGAGGTGGACAAACTAGTGAAAGCGGTAACGTCTACCATGGGGGTGCTGGACCCTAGGCCGGATAAAACAGTCCAGGACATAATGTTCGGGGGACTGGGCCAGAAAAGGCGCGGAGAGTGTTCCCGCTAAATGAAAATGTGCGGGGTCTAATCAAAAAGAATGGGATAAACCGGACAGGAAAAACACCACGGTCCCTTCCCTTAAAAGGAAATATCCCTGTGAGGAAAGGGGCCCGAAGCTCGATGTAGCTGTCGCAAAGGCCTCAAAAAAAAAAAAAAAAATTTTGCCCTCCCCTTTGAGGACATGGGCACCCTCAGGGGTCCCCTAGATAAAAAGGCAGATACCTTTCTTAAAGGTGCATGGCAGTTAGCTGGAGGTAACCTCAGGCCAGCCATAGCGGGACGCCAAGCGATAAAATCCTAGACTCTATCCCAGTAATAAGGGGAGCGGCTGCCTTCCTAGCGGACTCATCCGCAGACTCCGTCTGGTTATCGTCCAAAGCAGCAGCACTCTCAAATGCAGCTAAGAGGCCCTTTCGGAATAGAAAGTTTCTTTTGCGGAGACCACCGAGAGAGCAAAGTGGGCTGACAAGAGAAGAGATAGAGGGTTCCTCCTCGGCAACTTGTCCTGAGACAAAAAGCCCTCTAGGTGACAGTTTGCTCAGGGTGGGGGGAAGGTTAACCCTTTTTTCTCCCAGCCTGGAAAAGAATATCAAACAACCCATGGACAGTAAACCCCTAATCCAGGAGGGCCTAAGTATAAACTTCTCTCCCTCCCGCCTCAAAGTATGTAATGACTCCGCTAAGATCCAGTATGCAAGAGCAGAAAGCCCTAGGAAACGAAGTCCTAAGCCTGGTAGAAAAAGAAGCCCTCCAGGAGGTTCCCCTGCAGGGAATGGGCAAGGGGTTTTACTCCCCTCTTTTTCCTGGTGACCAAGCCAGGCGGCAGGTTTCAGACAATTATAAATTTAAAAAAAAAAAAAAAAAATTTTTTTTTGGAGTCAATCAGGTCCACCACCAATCTCGGTGTTGGATCTCAGCGACGCCTATTATCACATCCCCATTCACAAAAACTCCAGGAAATATCTCAGGTTAGCTGTCTCGATAAAGGGCGAGATAAGAGAACTCCAGTATAGAGCCTTGCCATTCGGAATATCTGTAGCTCCACGGGCAGAGATGATGGCCCATATAAGGGAGCAAGACATAATATTAATCCCGTATCTGGACTATTTTTTAATAGCAACCAGCTTGGTTCAAAAACGCTGAGAACAGGGGGACAGAGTGATGGGCACTCTGCAAGGCCTGGGCTGGCTCCTGAATCTAAAAAATCAAGATCAGAGCCCAGCAGAGTACAGGAATTCTTGGGTCTAATATTGGACTCAAACATTCAAGAGTGCCGCCTCCCAGACCGCAAGAAGGAGAAAATCGCTCAAATTGTAACAAGAGCCATCCAAAATCCCTCCATGACATTAAGAAAAGCGATGTCACGACTAGGTTCTCGCTCCGCCTGCCTGCCAGCAGTCCAATGGGCTCAGTTACACACGAGAGTTCTACAGTGGGATGTACTAGCCAACTAGTCTGCAGTAGGGGGACACCTAGAGGGTCGTATTACCCTAAATTCAAAAACTACTCATTCCCTAACCTGGTGGAAAAGCCAAGACAACCCTTCCAAAGGGATCCCCTGGGTAACAAAAAATAACACACATAGCTACCACATATGCCAGTCCCACAGGGTGGGGAGCACACATGAACAACGAAGTGGCCCAGGGTACGTGGGGAGTTCAAGAATTAGAAGCCTCCTCGAACCAGTGAGAGCTCTTAGCAGTGGGCTACGCATTAGTACACTTCTTACCCCTGCTCCGGGGTCATCATGTCCGCATATTTCGGACAATCGAGTCACAATAGCATATATAAATCATCAGGGGGGAACCAGGTCCCGAGCCCTAATGGAAACATTCTCCAGAGTCCTCAAATTAGCAGAGGCAAACCTGCTATCTCTGTCACCACTACACATCCGGGGCACGGAGAATCAAAGGGCAGACTTTCTAAGTCGCTCCCAATTGTGACAAGGGGAATGGGTCCTAAAGCGGTCCGTTTTTCGGCAGATTGTAAAAATGTGGGGGGACCCGGGCATAGATCTGTTTGCCGACTTCAGAAACAAAAAGTGGAAACTTTCTGCTCCATAGACCCCAGGGGGAATCCTCTAGCTCTGGATGCCTTCATACTCCCATGGACATGGGGCCTAACATATGCCTTTCCCCCGATCATGCTGATCCCAGCAGTGTTAAGAAAAGTCAGGGAGGATGGGGCAGGAATGATTTTAATAGCCCCCTTCTGGCCCAAAAGAACCTGGTTCTCCTGGCTAAGAATATTCTCTCTAACCGATCCATGGATCCTCCCAGATCTCCTGGACCTGCTATCGCAGGGGCCAGTGTTACACCCTCAGGCAGGGAGATTCCATTTAACAGCATGGAATTTGAGAGGGCACTGATGAGAGACAGAGGAATTTCAGAGAACCTGATAACTACACTACAAAAAAAAAAAAAGAGAAAAAATTCTTATCCACTTCGGAGGTAAAGGTTCAGGATGAGGTTCACATTGACAAAATCCTAGAATTTCTACAAAAGGGCCTAGAACAGGGTCTAGCGGTCAACACATTAAAGGTACAAGTAGAGGCCTTGGGCACCTTTATAACCATAATGTGGTAGGTAATCCCTGGGTGACAGATTACTAAGGCCGTATCCAGATCCGGGCCGATAGCTAATCAAAGATTACAATCATGGGATCTAAATCTTGTACTATCCACGCTAACAGGCCCTCCATTCGAACCTATTCACTCAGCATCCCTAAGAATCCTGTCGTTAAAAACAGTGCTTCTTTTGGCGCTAACATCAGCTCGCAGAGTGAGCGATATGCAAGCTTTATCAGTAGGGCCACCTTTCACAAAGATTCTAGATGATAGGGTCATTTTAAAGCCTGACCTGGCATATCTACCCAAAGTGTCATCACACTTCTATAAGTCCCAAGAGGTAGTCCTTCCTTCATTCTGCCCAAATCCTAAAAAGAAGGGAGAAGACAAATTCCACACCTTAGACGTGATGAGGTGCCTAGTGCAGTATCTAGAGGCCACCAAGAAATGTAGGAAGGAAGGCTCTCTCCTTGTGTGTTTTCAGGGACCTTGGAAGGGACTCAAAGCATCTAAGAGTACCCTGGAAAGGTGCATAAGGGATGCGATTGCCCTGGCATATTCATCCAGTGAAAATACCATTCCGGAAGGGTTGAGAGCCCATTCCACAGGAGTGATGGTGACCTCATGGGCTGAAAGATCTGAGGTATCAATAGAAAAAATCTGTAAGGCGGCCACCTGGTCATCACCTTCGACCTTTTTTAGGCACTATAGATTAGATCTAGCCTCTACGTCTGACCTGACCTTCGGGAGTAGGGTCCTTCAGGCGGTGGTCCCTCCCTAAGCTACCAATCTCTGTAATTCTCTCCGTGGTGCTGTCATGGGTGAGGGAGAATAGCTTAGTTACTCACCGATAACGGTGTTTCTCAGAACCCATGACAGCACCCGCTTATTCCCCTCCCCTTCACGAGTGTGGTGGGCACGTTTTACTGTTAGTAGAGTGTTTCCGTTTAGACACGGTGCTTCTGATAATAAGCAATATTATAATGTTATGCATATATTTCTGTTGTCTAACTAACCTGGAGACCCTCTGATGCTCTGTAACCAACTGAAGGCGGAGGAGAGGTACCGCCCTTTTTATCTGTAGGTTCCTGTCCCTGAAGGGCGGATCCCCTCTCTCCGTGGTGCTGTCATGGGTTCTGAGAAACACCGTTATCGGTGAGTAACTAAGCTATTCAATCCTGCATGATTCTACCAAGAAATGTGATTCTTCATTCAAAACCTGATTTTTGCTATTGGGCTCTATTGAATAATGAATGTTTTGAATTTTCTCAAAAAGTAAAGTAGTTGCAAACTCATGCTTTTAGAGACTTGTTTGGGCTCATGAGAGGAGTAGAAAAACATCAAAAATTTCAGTCCTGCATGATTCTACCAAGAAATGTGTGTTCATTGAAACTGCTGGTTTTTGATAGTTTGGGCCCTATTGAATAATGAATGTTTTGAATTTTCTCCAAAAGTAAAGTAGTTGCAAACTCATCCTTTTAGAAACTTGTTTGGGCTGTTGAGAGGAGTAAAAAACCATAAAAATTTCAATCCTGCATGATTCTACCAAGAAATGTGATTCTTCATTCAAAACGCTGGTTTTTGCTATTGGGATATTGAATAATGAATGTTTTGAATTTTCTCCAAAAGTAAAGTAGTTGCAAACTCATCCTTTTAGAGTCTTGTTTGGGCTCATGAGAGGAGTAGAAAAACATTGAAAATTTCAGTCCTGCACGATTCTACCTAGAAATGTGAGTGTTCATTCAAACCGTTGGTTTTTGATATTTTGGGCCCTATTGAATAATGAATGTTTTGAATTTTCTCCAAAAGTAAAGTAGTTGCAAACTCATCCTTTTAGAAACTTGTTTGGGCTGTTGAGAGGAGTAAAAAACCATCAAAAATTTCAATCCTGCATGATTCTACCAAGAAATGTGATTCTTCATTCAAAACCTGATTTTTGCTATTGGGTTCTATTGAATAATGAATGTTTTGAATTTTCTCCAAAAGTAACGTAGTTGCAAACTCATGCTTTTAGAGACTTGTTTGGGCTCATGAGAGGAGTAGAAAAACATCAAAAATTTCAGTCCTGCATGATTCTACCAAGAAATGTGTGTTCATTGAAACCGCTGGTTTTTGATAGTTTGGGCCCTATTGAATAATGAATGTTTTGAATTTTCTCCAAAAGTAAAGTAGTTGCAAACTCATCCTTTTAGAAACTTGTTTGGGCTGTTGAGAGGAGTAAAAAACCATCAAAAATTTCAATCCTGCATGATTCTACCAAGAAATGTGATTCTTCATTCAAAACCTGATTTTTGCTATTGGGCTCTATTGAATAATGAATGTTTTGAATTTTCTCCAAAAGTAAAGTAGTTGCAAACTCATGCTTTTAGAGACTTGTTTGGGCTCATGAGAGGAGTAGAAAAACATCAAAAATTTCAGTCCTGCATGATTCTACCAAGAAATGTGTGTTCATTGAAACCGCTGGTTTTTGATAGTTTGGGCCCTATTGAATAATGAATGTTTTGAATTTTCTCCAAAAGTAAAGTAGTTGCAAACTCATCCTTTTAGAAACTTGTTTGGGCTGTTGAGAGGAGTAAAAAACCATGAAAAATTTCAATCCTGCATGATTCTACCAAGAAATGTGATTCTTCATTCAAAAAGCTGGTTTTTGCTATTGGGCTCTATTGAATAATGAATGTTTTGAATTTTCTCCAAAAGTAAAGTAATTGCAAACTCATCCTTTTAGAGATTTGTTTGGGCTCATGAGAGGAGTAGAAAAACATCAAAAATTTCAGTCGTGCACCATTCTACCAAGAAATGTGTGTTCATTCAAACCGCTGGTTTTTGATATTTTGGGCCCTATTGAATAACGAATGTTTTGAATTTTCTCCAAAAGTAAAGTAGTTGCAAACTCATCCTTTTAGAAACTTGTTTGGGCTGTTGAGAGGAGTAAAAAACCATCAAAAATTTCAATCCTGCATGATTCTACCAAGAAATGTGATTCTTCATTCAAAACCTGATTTTTGCTATTGGGCTCTATTGAATAATGAATGTTTTGAATTTTCTCCAAAAGTAAAGTAGTTGCAAACTCATGCTTTTAGAGACTTGTTTGGGCTCATGAGAGGAGTAGAAAAACATCAAAAATTTCAGTCCTGCATGATTCTACCAAGAAATGTGTGTTCATTCAAACCGCTGGTTTTTGATAGTTTGGGCCCTATTGAATAATGAATGTTTTGAATTTTCTCCAAAAGTAAAGTAGTTGCAAACTCATCCTTTTTTTATTTAAATATTTTTTATTAACGTTTCAGAATTTTTAACAGGATAGGAAAGAAAGTGGGAAAAGGTTAGGTGAGAAAAGGATACCCCCTGTAAGTACAGGGAGACCCCCAGATGGGGGATAGACAGGTATACAAACATAAAGTACCATATTACGTCATATGTACAAAAAGCTATAGTTGCATGTTACCTGTCCCGTCCGTAACCACTAAGTGGTCTAGGACCTGTTTGGAGGCTTTACCCCCCCATCCTAAACCACACAAGGTGGCTCTAGGACCGATTGGGGTAAATAAGGTTCAAACAAAGCTACAAAGCAGATACCTGCTTATTCTACATAAATATAATATATATATATATAATTATAATTATACTTCGTAATCTTCCTAGTTGTAATCTGTTAAACACAAATAATTTGCCCTGTTAAAACGTACTACTATTATTAGTGCCCGAATCTTTGTAGATTTAAAAACATGAATAATTTTACTCCTAAAAAAAAAAAAATAAAATAATATAAAGAAGAACAAGTCTGCCACCATCTTAAAGTTTTGTAATCTTTAGACATCTTCACGGAGGGTTGATGTCTGCTTTAAGAAGTTTCGAGATCCCAGGTGAGTCTGCCGAGGGCAATCTTCCAATATTTTTCAAAAATTTCATACCCTCTTCCAAGGAAGAAATGAGAAACATCTTTGCTGCAAACTTTATCTGGAGTGAGGAATTTTGGGTCCAAGTATAAGAAATATTAGCACAACGAAGTTCCTTCGTTATTGCTTGGAATGATCTTCTTTTCTTCCATGTGTCCTTGGAAAAATCTTTATAGAAGGATAGGTGGCTATAAGATGATGAGAGAAACAGCGGATCTTTAGCAATGTTCAGCAATATATTTCTAATCCAATTAGGATAAAATGAGACAATGACATCTCTGGGAACGTCAGACGGGAGGGAAGGAGGTCTGCGGACTCTAAAGGCTTTCTCAATCAGGTTTATCTTGCTTGTGTGAGGGATAATTTGATGAATCATTGAGGAGATTTAATTGTTTAATTGAAAGGCAGGGACTTTCTCTGGGATTCCCCTAATCTTAACGTTGTTTTTCCTCTTAAAGTCTTCATATATAGCCAGATTATTTCTGAAGAAGTCTATGTCTTCTTGAATTTTTTCTGCAGATTTTGCAAGTGAAAATAAATTCTTGTAGGAATAACTGAGGTTGTTGTAGGTTTAGAATTAAGTCCTTCCAGGAAGGAAAGCAGCACTTTTTGGAAGAGTTCTTTTAAGAAAAGCTCTGACGTACAAGTTGCTTCTGAATTTTCCCCTATAATAGAATTCCCCCTAAGTGTTTCAACAGATATTAATAAAGCTTTAACTAATTTAATTAGGAAATCCTCTGTAGGATAACCATCAGATGCAGGTATTGTGTCAATTAATGATGTGATAGGTGTACTATATTTTTCCTTCCTATGGTCATTCCCTTCATATTCAGAGTTACCCTCTTGCTCATCTTCTGAAGAAAAATCTGGAGGATTAAATTCAGAATCTGTACTAACAGATATATCACTACGTCTATGTTCAGGTGACCCCAACTCCGAATTGTCCTCTAAATGTATACCTTGCAAATCCTCTAATGAGTTATACGAATTATTTGCTTGATCAGATAAATCCCCTGAGTGGTCACTGGGCCCAGAAAATTCAAAACTTTGAGTCTCTATTTCTTCCCCTTGCCATGACCCATAAAGTACCTTCTCATCCTTTTTTGGGATAAATATTGGTGCTTCATGTCTAAGTCTACCATCAATAATTAAAATGGGTGAAAGGGGCCTATGCTGGTTATGTCCTATTAAGGTTGTAGTGTAATCCTGTTGGTCTTCATCCCCCATTACCACCCTGTCACATAACTTAAAGCTATCCCCTATGCCAAAGCTTATATCATTAGAAACATTTAATTCCTCCCCCCTCCTCTTGGGATCATCTCTATTATTATGTGTCTGTTCCACTGTAATAGAGCTTATCATTTCCATTTCCTCCATTAATACCAATCTCTCCCTCTTAGCCATCTCGTCCATTATATACAATGCTGTTTCACCCCACCTTTCCTCCATTCCCTTTTCATCTAGCTCCCCCAATGAATTAAGTGTTATTCCAGTAGCTGCTTTAAATTTTGTTATAAATTCTCTTTCCAGTACCGACCCCGGGGAGGTTTTTCCTGTAAATCTCCCCGGGATCTCCCGACACTTCAGCAGGCTTGACCATTGAAGTACTGGGGTCGCTGTCTGCGATGTTTCTTTAGCGCCTACAGCCCAGGGAGTCTGCTGGTCAAGCTGAGTCATCTCCTTCCACTTCTCTTGGCCGGGTGCTGTAAATCCAGGCCGCGGCTTTGTTTTGGAAGGCAGGCCTCCTTCAGATCTCTTCAGAGAACTGTTTAATCCAGTATTAAAGTTGTTTTTCTTCGGATCCGGGTTCTTCTTTATTCCAGGCATTCTTAGAAAGTTTAAGAGTCAAAAGTTCTGCTTTAAAAGTAAGCTTTTGCAGGCTTAAATAGGGGAAATAACAGGAGCTCAGCAAAACACGTCTGCTCCTGTCCCCTGCAAACCACGCCCCCGCAAACTCATCCTTTTAGAGTCTTGTTTGGGCTCATGAGAGGAGTAGAAAAACATCAAAAATTTCAGTCCTGCACAATTCAACCAAGAAATGTGTGTTCATTCAAACCGCTGGTTTTTGATATTTTGGGCCCTATTGAATAATGAATGTTTTGAATTTTCTCCAAAAGTAAAGTAGTTGCAAACTCATCCTTTTAGAAACTTGTTTGGGCTGTTGAGAGGAGTAAAAAACCATCAAAAATTTCAATCCTGCATGATTCTACCAAGAAATGTGATTCTTCATTCAAAACCTGATTTTTGCTATTGGGCTCTATTGAATAATGAATGTTTAGAATTTTCTCCAAAAGTAAAGTAGTTGCAAACTCATGCTTTTAGAGACTTGTTTGGGCTCATGAGAGGAGTAGAAAAATATCAAAAATTTCAGTCCTGCATGATTCTACCAAGAAATGTGTGTTCATTGAAACCGCTGGTTTTTGATAGTTTGGGCCCTATTGAATAATGAATGTTTTGAATTTTCTCCAAAAGTAAAGTAGTTGCAAACTCATCCTTTTAGAAACTTGTTTGGGCTGTTGAGAGGAGTAAAAAACCATCAAAAATTTCAATCCTGCATGATTCTACCAAGAAATGTGATTCTTCATTCAAAACGCTGGTTTTTGCTATTGGGCTCTATTGAATAATGAATGTTTTGAATTTTCTCCAAAAGTAAAGTAGTTGCAAACTCATGCTTTTAGAGACTTGTTTGGGCTCATGGGAGGAGTAGAAAAACATCAAAAATTTCAGTCCTGCACGATTCTATCAAGAAATGTGTGTTCATTCAAACCGCTGGTTTTTGATAGTTTGGGCCCTATTGAATAATGAATGTTTTGAATTTTCTCCAAAAGTAAAGTAGTTGCAAACTCATCCTTTTAGAAACTTGTTTGGGCTGTTGAGAGGAGTAAAAAAACATCAAAAATTTCAATCCTGCATGATTCTACCAAGAAATGTGATTCTTCATTCAAAACCTGATTTTTGCTATTGGGCTCTATTGAATAATGAATGTTTTGAATTTTCTCCAAAAGTAAAGTAGTTGCAAACTCATGCTTTTAGAGCCTTGTTTGGGCTCATGAGATGAGTAGAAAAACATCAAAAATTTCAGTCCTGCATGATTCTACCAAGAAATGTGTGTTCATTGAAACCGCTGGTTTTTGATAGTTTGGGCCCTATTGAATAATGAATGTTTTGAATTTTCTCCAAAAGTAAAGTAGTTGCAAACTCATCCTTTTAGAAACTTGTTTGGGCTGTTGAGAGGAGTAAAAAACCATCAAAAATTTCAATCCTGCATGATTCTACCAAGAAATGTGATTCTTCATTCAAAACCTGATTTTTGCTATTGGGCTCTATTGAATAATGAATGTTTTGAATTTTCTCCAAAAGTAAAGTAGTTGCAAACTCATGCTTTTAGAGACTTGTTTGGGCTCATGAGAGGAGTAGAAAAACATCAAAAATTTCAGTCCTGCATGATTCTACCAAGAAATGTGTGTTCATTGAAACCGCTGGTTTTTGATAGTTTGGGCCCTATTGAATAATGAATGTTTTGAATTTTCTCCAAAAGTAAAGTAGTTGCAAACTCATCCTTTTAGAAACTTGTTTGGGCTGTTGAGAGGAGTAAAAAACCATAAAAATTTCAATCCTGCATGATTCTACCAAGAAATGTGATTCTTCATTCAAAACGCTGGTTTTTGCTATTGGGATATTGAATAATGAATGTTTTGAATTTTCTCCAAAAGTAAAGTAGTTGCAAACTCATCCTTTTAGAGTCTTGTTTGGGCTCATGAGAGGAGTAGAAAAACATCAAAAATTTCAGTCCTGCATGATTCTACCAAGAAATGTGTGTTCATTGAAACCGCTGGTTTTGATAGTTTGGGCCCTATTGAATAATGAATGTTTTGAATTTTCTCCAAAAGTAAAGTAGTTGCAAACTCATCCTTTTAGAAACTTGTTTGGGCTGTTGAGAGGAGTAAAAAACCATCAAAAATTTCAATCCTGCATGATTCTACCAAGAAATGTGATTCTTCATTCAAAACCTGATTTTTGCTATTGGGCTCTATTTAATAATGAATGTTTTGAATTTTCTCCAAAAGTAAAGTAGTTGCAAACTCATGCTTTTAGAGACTTGTTTGGGCTCATGAGAGGAGTAGAAAAACATCAAAAATTTCAGTCCTGCACGATTCTATCAAGAAATGTGTGTTCATTCAAACCGCTGGTTTTTGATAGTTTGGGCCCTATTGAATAATGAATGTTTTGAATTTTCTCCAAAAGTAAAGTAGTTGCAAACTCATCCTTTTAGAAACTTGTTTGGGCTGTTGAGAGGAGTAAAAAAACATCAAAAATTTCAATCCTGCATGATTCTACCAAGAAATGTGATTCTTCATTCAAAACCTGATTTTTGCTATTGGGCTCTATTGAATAATGAATGTTTTGAATTTTCTCCAAAAGTAAAGTAGTTGCAAACTCATGCTTTTAGAGACTTGTTTGGGCTCATGAGAGGAGTAGAAAAACATCAAAAATTTCAGTCCTGCATGATTCTACCAAGAAATGTGTGTTCATTCAAACCGCTGGTTTTTGATAGTTTGGGCCCTATTGAATAATGAATGTTTTGAATTTTCTCCAAAAGTAAAGTAGTTGCAAACTCATCCTTTTAGAAACTTGTTTGGGCTGTTGAGAGGAGTAAAAAACCATCAAAAATTTCAATCCTGCATGATTCTACCAAGAAATGTGATTCTTCATTCAAAACCTGATTTTTGCTATTGGGCTCTATTTAATAATGAATGTTTTGAATTTTCTCCAAAAGTAAAGTAGTTGCAAACTCATCCTTTTAGAGACTTGTTTGGGCTCATGAGAGGAGTAGAAAAACATCAAAAATTTCAGTCCTGCATGATTCTACCAAAAAATGTGTGTTCATTGAAACCGCTGGTTTTTGATAGTTTGGGCCCTATTGAATAATGAATGTTTTGAATTTTCTCCAAAAGTAAAGTAGTTGCAAACTCATCCTTTTAGAAACTTGTTTGGGCTGTTGAGAGGAGTAAAAAACCATAAAAATTTCAATCCTGCATGATTCTACCAAGAAATGTGATTCTTCATTCAAAACGCTGGTTTTTGCTATTGGGATATTGAATAATGAATGTTTTGAATTTTCTCCAAAAGTAAAGTAGTTGCAAACTCATCCTTTTAGAGTCTTGTTTGGGCTCATGAGAGGAGTAGAAAAACATTAAAAATTTCAGTCCTGCACGATTCTACCTAGAAATGTGAGTGTTCATTCAAACCGTTGGTTTTTGATATTTTGGGCCCTATTGAATAATGAATGTTTTGAATTTTCTCCAAAAGTAAAGTAGTTGCAAACTCATCCTTTTAGAAACTTGTTTGGGCTGTTGAGAGGAGTAAAAAACCATCAAAAATTTCAATCCTGCATGATTCTACCAAGAAATGTGATTCTTCATTCAAAACGCTGGTTTTTGCTATTGGGCTCTATTGAATAATGAATGTTTTGAATATTCTCCAAAAGTAAAGTAGTTGCAAACTCATCCTTTTAGAGACTTTTTTGGGCTCATGAGAGGAGTAGAAAAACATCAAAAATTTCAGTCCTGCACGATTCTATCAAGAAATGTGTGTTCATTCAAACCGCTGGTTTTTTATAGTTTGGGCCCTATTGAATAATGAATGTTTTGAATTTTCTCCAAAAGTAAAGTAGTTGCAAACTCATCCTTTTAGAAACTTGTTTGGGCTGTTGAGAGGAGTAAAAAACCATCAAAAATTTCAATCCTGCATGATTCTACCAAGAAATGTGATTCTTCATTCAAAACCTGATTTTTGCTATTGGGCTCTATTGAATAATGAATGTTTTGAATTTTCTCCAAAAGTAAAGTAGTTGCAAACTCATGCTTTTAGAGACTTGTTTGGGCTCATGAGAGGAGTAGAAAAACATCAAAAATTTCAGTCCTGCATGATTCTACCAAGAAATGTGTGTTCATTGAAACCGCTGGTTTTTGATAGTTTGGGCCCTATTGAATAATGAATGTTTTGAATTTTCTCCAAAAGTAAAGTAGTTGCAAACTCATCCTTTTAGAAACTTGTTTGGGCTGTTGAGAGGAGTAAAAAAACCATCAAAAATTTCAATCCTGCATGATTCTACCAAGAAATGTGATTCTTCATTCAAAACCTGATTTTTGCTATTGGGCTCTATTTAATAATGAATGTTTTGAATTTTCTCCAAAAGTAAAGTAGTTGCAAACTCATCCTTTTAGAGACTTGTTTGGGCTCATGAGAGGAGTAGAAAAACATCAAAAATTTCAGTCCTGCATGATTCTACCAAGAAATGTGTGTTCATTGAAACCGCTGGTTTTTGATAGTTTGGGCCCTATTGAATAATGAATGTTTTGAATTTTCTCCAAAAGTAAAGTAGTTGCAAACTCATCCTTTTAGAAACTTGTTTGGGCTGTTGAGAGGAGTAAAAAACCATAAAAATTTCAATCCTGCATGATTCTACCAAGAAATGTGATTCTTCATTCAAAACGCTGGTTTTTGCTATTGGGATATTGAATAATGAATGTTTTGAATTTTCTCCAAAAGTAAAGTAGTTGCAAACTCATCCTTTTAGAGTCTTGTTTGGGCTCATGAGAGGAGTAGAAAAACATTAAAAATTTCAGTCCTGCACGATTCTACCTAGAAATGTGAGTGTTCATTCAAACCGCTGGTTTTTGATATTTTGGGCCCTATTGAATAATGAATGTTTTGAATTTTCTCCAAAAGTAAAGTAGTTGCAAACTCATCCTTTTAGAAACTTGTTTGGGCTGTTGAGAGGAGTAAAAAACCATCAAAAATTTCAATCCTGCATGATTCTACCAAGAAATGTGATTCTTCATTCAAAACCTGATTTTTGCTATTGGGTTCTATTGAATAATGAATGTTTTGAATTTTCTCCAAAAGTAACGTAGTTGCAAACTCATGCTTTTAGAGACTTGTTTGGGCTCATGAGAGGAGTAGAAAAACATCAAAAATTTCAGTCCTGCATGATTCTACCAAGAAATGTGTGTTCATTGAAACCGCTGGTTTTGATAGTTTGGGCCCTATTGAATAATGAATGTTTTGAATTTTCTCCAAAAGTAAAGTAGTTGCAAACTCATCCTTTTAGAAACTTGTTTGGGCTGTTGAGAGGAGTAAAAAACCATCAAAAATTTCAATCCTGCATGATTCTACCAAGAAATGTGATTCTTCATTCAAAACCTGATTTTTGCTATTGGGCTCTATTTAATAATGAATGTTTTGAATTTTCTCCAAAAGTAAAGTAGTTGCAAACTCATGCTTTTAGAGACTTGTTTGGGCTCATGAGAGGAGTAGAAAAACATCAAAAATTTCAGTCCTGCATGATTCTACCAAGAAATGTGTGTTCATTGAAACCGCTGGTTTTTGATAGATTGGGCCCTATTGAATAATGAATGTTTTGAATTTTCTCCAAAAGTAAAGTAGTTGCAAACTCATCCTTTTAGAAACTTGTTTGGGCTGTTGAGAGGAGTAAAAAACCATCAAAAATTTCAATCCTGCATGATTCTACCAAGAAATGTGATTCTTCATTCAAAACGCTGGTTTTTGCTATTGGGCTCTATTGAATAATGAATGTTTTGAATATTCTCCAAAAGTAAAGTAGTTGCAAACTCATCCTTTTAGAGACTTTTTTGGGCTCATTGAGAGGAGTAGAAAAACATTAAAAATTTCAGTCCTGCACGATTCTACCTAGAAATGTGAGTTCATTCAAACCGTTGGTTTTTGATATTTTGGGCCCTATTGAATAATGAATGTTTTGAATTTTCTCCAAAAGTAAAGTAGTTGCAAACTCATCCTTTTAGAAACTTGTTTGGGCTGTTGAGAGGAGTAAAAAACCATCAAAAATTTCAATCCTGCATGATTCTACCAAGAAATGTGATTCTTCATTCAAAACCTGATTTTTGCTATTGGGTTCTATTGAATAATGAATGTTTTGAATTTTCTCCAAAAGTAACGTAGTTGCAAACTCATGCTTTTAGAGACTTGTTTGGGCTCATGAGAGGAGTAGAAAAACATCAAAAATTTCAGTCCTGCATGATTCTACCAAGAAATGTGTGTTCATTGAAACCGCTGGTTTTTGATAGTTTGGGCCCTATTGAATAATGAATGTTTTGAATTTTCTCCAAAAGTAAAGTAGTTGCAAACTCATCCTTTTAGAAACTTGTTTGGGCTGTTGAGAGGAGTAAAAAACCATCAAAAATTTCAATCCTGCATGATTCTACCAAGAAATGTGATTCTTCATTCAAAACCTGATTTTTGCTATTGGGCTAACATTCATTATTCAATAGGGCCCAAACTATCAAAAACCAGCGGTTTCAATGAACACACATTTCTTGGTAGAATCATGCAGGACTGAAATTTTTAATGTTTTTCTACTCCTCTCACGAGCCCAAACAAGTCTCTAAAAGCATGAGTTTGCAACTACTTTACTTTTGGAGAAAATTCAAAACATTCATTACTCAAAAGAGCCCAATAGCAAAAACCAGCGTTTTGAATGAAGAATCACATTTCTTGGTAGAATCATGCAGGATTGAAATTTTTGATGGTTTTTTACTCCTCTCAACAGCCCAAACAAGTTTCTAAAAGGATGAGTTTGCAACTACTTTACTTTTGGAGAAAATTCAAAACATTCATTATTCAATAGGGCCCAAACTATCAAAAACCAGCGGTTTCAATGAACACACATTTCTTGGTAGAATCATGCAGGACTGAAATTTTTGATGTTTTTCTACTCCTCTCATGAGCCCAAACAGGTCTCTAAAAGCATGAGTTTGCAACTACTTTACTTTTGGAGAAAATTCAAAACATTCATTATTCAATAGAGCCCAATAGCAAAAATCAGGTTTTGAATGAAGAATCACATTTCTTGGTAGAATCATGCAGGATTGAAATTTTTGATGGTTTTTTACTCCTCTCAACAGCCCAAACAAGTTTCTAAAAGGATGAGTTTGCAACTACTTTACTTTTGGAGAAAATTCAAAACATTCATTATTCAATAGGGCTCAAACTATCAAAAACCAGCGGTTTGAATGAACACACATTTCTTGGTAGAATCATGCAGGACTGAAATTTTTGATGTTTTTCTACTCCTCTCATGAGCCCAAACAAGTCTCTAAAAGCATGAGTTTGCAACTACTTTACTTTTGGAGAAAATTCAAAACATTCATTACTCAAAAGAGCCCAATAGCAAAAAACAGCGTTTTGAATGAAGAATCACATTTCTTGTTAGAATCATGCAGGATTGAAATTTTTGATGGTTTTTTACTCCTCTCAACAGCCCAAACAAGTTTCTAAAAGGATGAATTTGCAACTACTTTACTTTTGGAGAAAATTCAAAACATTCATTATTCAATAGGGCCCAAACTATCAAAAACCAGCGGTTTCAATGAACACACATTTCTTGGTAGAATCATGCAGGACTGAAATTTTTGATGTTTTTCTACTCCTCTCATGAGCCCAAACAAGTCTCTAAAAGCATGAGTTTGCAACTACTTTACTTTTGGAGAAAATTCAAAACATTCATTATTCAATAGAGCCCAATAGCAAAAATCAGGTTTTGAATGAAGAATCACATTTCTTGGTAGAATCATGCAGGATTGAAATTTTTGATGGTTTTTTACTCCTCTCAACAGCCCAAACAAGTTTCTAAAAGGATGAGTTTGCAACTACTTTACTTTTGGAGAAAATTCAAAACATTCATTACACAGGTCAACGAAAAAAATTTTTTTTTCTGGTGTCCAAAATATTTTAATGAATTTGGGGTATTTTTGGGGTGCTGATTCTGAATATGTCATCAGTTTTGCCAGATTGGCTCAAGTTTTTGAGATTTTTGGTATCTTATTTATAGCACTTGTTGGTAAATGCGACGCATCATCTCATTAATTTCTTTGGATTAGTACTTGAACTGAGCAGTTCTCAATATAGTTTTGTGTTAATTAGTGTTCTAAAAGTTTGTTCATAGCTTGATTTTTGCACTAACTTTATGTTGTTGTCTGTTTTCCAGTGAAAAGCATGAACTCATCATGAAGAAGTTGTCTTAACGATCCAGACTCATTCTGTTACATTTGTGGTGAATATACACTGCCAAAACATAGAAGAAACATAACACACTTCGTAAAAAAAGTGTATTTTGCCTATTTTGGGGTTATGCTTGGGGACCAAGACAAGTTTTGGGCACCACACATAGTGTGCAAAGCATGTATCGAATTATTACGAAAATGGAGCAAAGGACAAAGAAAAAGCTTCAAATTTGGTGTTCCAATGGTGTGGAGAGAGCCAAAAAATCATCATGATGACTGTTATTTCTGTGCAGTGCAAGTGCAAGGATTCAATAAGCATAAGAAACGAAAATGGGAGTAACATGGAATCTGCAAGAAGGCCTGTCCCTCATTGTGAAGATGTGCCTGTACCTGTGTTTACCATAAATAACAGTCATCATGATGATTTTTTGGCTCTCTCCACACCATTGGAACACCAAATTTGAAGCTTTTTCTTTGTCCTTTGCTCCATTTTCGTAATAATTCGATACATGCTTTGCACACTATGTGTGGTGCCCAAAACTTGTCTTGGTCCCCAAGCATAACCCCAAAATAGGCAAAATACACTTTTTTTACGAAGTCTGTTATGTTTCTTCTATGTTTTGGCAGTGTGTATTCACCACAAATGTAACAGAATGAGTCTGGATCGTTAAGACAACTTCTTCTTGATGAGTTCATGCTTTTCACTGGAAAACAGACAACAACATAAAGTTAGTGCAAAAATCAAGCTATGAACAAACTTTTAGAACACTAATTAACACAAAACTATATTGAGAACTGCTCAGTTCAAGTACTAATCCAAAGAAATTAATGAGATGATGCGTCGCATTTACCAACAAGTGCTATAAATAAGATACCAAAAATCTCAAAAACTTGAGCCAATCTGGCAAAACTGATGACATATTCAGAATCAGCACCCCAAAAATACCCTAAATTCGATGAAATATCTTTGGCACCAAAAATGCTGTTGACCAGTGTTATTCAATAGGGCCCAAACTATCAAAAACCAGCGGTTTCAATGAACACACATTTCTTGGTAGAATCATGCAGGACTGAAATTTTTGATGTTTTTCTACTCCTCTCATGAGCCCAAACAAGTCTCTAAAAGCATGAGTTTGCAACTACTTTACTTTTGGAGAAAATTCAAAACATTCGGGAGGGCGTGGCCAGCGTCTGAGCTGAATGGAAGCCTGAGCTCTGAGCTCCTCCACAGGGCAGCCTACCAAGCGCTATTAACAAGCGATTTACAAGCCAGGACTGGCTGAAAACTTGTGGGAACCTCCATAGACACCAGCGGTGCCCCCACACTATGGATCTGCTCAGTAAAAAAGCAGAAAAAGGAAAGAAAACAGAGCGCTCTCCCCTCATGCTGAGGAGCCAAGATGGCGCCCGCCTCACAGCAGCAGCCACAGCCTGCAGCCCCAGCCTGAGCGGTACACAGCGGCAAAGGACGCCACAGCGGCTGAAGCATGCAGCATTCAAGTCAGGGGGTAAGTCTACCCCTGCCCCAGCTAAAACCGCCGCTCTGCAGGCTAATAGAAGCGCTAATTTACACATTAAAAGTAGCGCTGAGGTGAAAGGAGCGAGATTTCGCGAGAGTGACCGGGGGACAAGCGAGACTACGCAACAGATACGCAATTTGCGTAACTTAAGCAAAAATACAGCGCAGCTTGTGAATTATGGTGCAGCAGCACCGCTGACCGTTGATATGGAGGAGACAAATGTATTAAGGGGTTCCTCATCCTGTCCTGACATCTCCAATGTGTCAGATACTCCTCTAACGCCATTACAGAGGGAAATGTCTCCTTTCTCAGTGACTAGCCGCAGATTTAGCAGCAGCTCAGCTGAGATGCAACAGGAATTACAAATTGAGGACTCCTGTCCTTCTGATAATCCCATACCGGAGAACATTTTACACGTTTTAACAGAGGTGGAGGCTACCAGTAATACAGCCTCAGAAATATTTATTAAAAACATGCTATGCCTTCTAGCAAAGACATTTCAGAAACAACTGGAGGGCTATAATACAAATCTCCAAAATAACATAGACGGTCTGGGCCAGAGAGTGGACCATCTTGAATCCAAAATGGAAGAATTGGTTAAATCCCATAATAATTTGATAGATGAACACTATGCCCTAGAAAAAGAGGTTGTCTTCTTAAAATCAAGGTTGATAGAGCAAGAAGACAGAAGTAGAAGGAACAACCTTAAATTCAGGGGAATACCTGAAAATGTCAAAGACAGAGACCTTAATGCATATGTGCAAAAGATGCTCCATACAATACTTCCAGGGGCCTCTAAAGGGGACCTATTGATGGAACGTATACACAGACTCCCCAAGTCCAAATATGCCCCAGACAGAGCCCCAAGAGATGTCATTGCATATTTTCATTATTTCCTGACAAAGGAGGACATTCTGAGGAGAAGTAAGCAATCACCTATATTACCAAGGCCATACGAGGATATCAAGATTTTTGCAGACTTCTCAAAAGCTACCCTACAGAAAAGGAGAGACTTCTTTCCAATCACTGCACATCTGAGGAAACACAAGATTTTATACAGATGGGGTTTCCCTACAAAAATTCTAGTCATGAAAGAGAATACCACTTTTGCCTTGTCTAATATTGATAACTGTAATAGTTTTTTCCAAGATTTAGGTATCCCTCCACTGGAGACTCCACCATCATCATCATTCTACAATCAAGAAAGGAATATCCCCTTGCAGCAGCAAAGACACCTTTCCCAGTCCTGGAATACGCAAAAGAAAAGAAAATAGACTTGGTGGGTACTGACCCTGGCTTTAGGCCTGAACTTTCTCTTTTTCACTCCCCACGTGATAACTGAGAGACATTCTCTCGGTACCATTTCTTTTGAGAAATCTAAATTTGTCTAGTTTATAAGTTTTGTTCTGTTCTAGGTTGTAACATGTTTTTGTTTACAGGCACACCAGGCACTAACAAAAAATCACTAAGGAAACCCACTGTCTTTTGGATGTATTTTCGGGTGAAATGTTCTGTTTCAGTGAATCATCTAATGCTTTTTTTCCTTCCTGACACATTATGGAATTGAGGGTACTGTCATTTAATGTAAATGGGCTCAATAGCCCATTCAAGAGATTTGCTTTGTGGAAGGAGATTAAAAAATTGAAGGCCAACATAGCAATGATACAAGAAACACACCTTCTAGAAATTGATAACACAAGACTCAAAAATAAAGACTTCCCTCAGATTTTCTTTTCTAACACTGAGGGAAAGAAAAAAGCTGGGGTGGCCATCGCCTTCCACAAAGATTTGCCAATAGTGGTCTCAGACATATATAGGGACAGCAATGGTAGACAACTTGCTATTAATTTTACTTTGGAGGGTGTGGAATATACAGTGGTAAATGTATACACCCCTAATGTCCGGCAAATTAGTTTTCTAAATAAGGTCAAGAAGAAATTGTCCAACTTTAGTAGAGGTCACATAATCTGGGGAGGAGATTTTAATTGTATAGTTGACCCAAATACTGATTGCTCATCTGATGCCCCATATTATAGAAGCGTGAATCTGGGAAGATGGTTGGGAGATTCCAATTTGCATGACAGCTGTAAGATATTGAACTCTACCTCAAAAGAATACACAAGATTTTGTCCACATAACAAGTCTTACACTAGGATTGATCATGTGTTCACTAGCTTCTCGCTACTAGACTCATACATAAATTTCCAGACTGGTCCTATTACATGGTCAGACCATGCCCCAATCCTACTGACCTTACATACTTCCTCCATGATCCCAAAACAATACAATTGGAGATATAGTAAATTCACTGTTGACTCCCCAGAAAACATATCATTAGCAAAGAATGTCTTAATGAACTACTTCAAAGAGAACTGTTCCCAAGAAATTACACCTGAAACATTGTGGCTAGCACACAAATGTGTCATTAGGGGTCATCTGATCCAAGTTGCTTCGAGACAAAAAAGGGCAAGAGAGAGCCAACAGAGGATGTTGTTAGAACAGATCCAAAAATTAGAATCCCAAGCTAAAGCAGACAAAAATTTTGCTAAATATAATGAATTGTACTCCCTCAGACTGGAACTTAGGAATCTCCTCATCAACTTATATGAGAAAAAGACTTTATTTAATAGGGCAGGGTTTTATGTTAATAATAATAAGTTCTCCAAAAATATGGCAAATAGGTTTAAACCCATAAATAAAAAACATCCAATCAAAAAAATAACCCAAAGCTCAAAGACTATAGAAAAACCCAAAGAGATAGCCCTAGCCTTTGAGAGCTACTATTCTAAATTATACAACATAGGAAACAATGGAGCTCATCCCTCTCCTTCACCAGAGATGATAAATAATTTTTTGGAAAAAGTAAAGCTGGGATCTTTGTCTCTAAAGCAGAAGGAGTCACTTGACGCACCCTTTACTGAGGGTGAGGTCTCTTTTGCGATGAATAATCTTAAAAATGACAAGGCTCCAGGACCAGATGGCTTTCCTATAGAGTATTATAAAGAATTTAAAAAGGAACTCATCCCACACTTAACTAATGCCCTGAATTTTATTAAATCAGAAGGAAAGTGCAGCACAGATATGCTGAGAGCCACAATAGTGGTGATTCCCAAACCAGATAAAGATTCGACCAAAATCGAAAACTATAGGCCTATTTCTCTCCTAAATGTGGATATCAAGATCTACGCAAAAATATTAGCAGAAAGATTACAGGACGTTGTTCCATTCCTTATACATCCCGATCAAGTCGGTTTTGTAAAATCTAGGCAAACTTCAGACAGTTCTAGAAGTGTCCTGCATCACTTATATTCATGCTACAAAAATAGGATTTCCAGTTTGTTTGTGGCTCTTGACGCTGAAAAGGCCTTTGACCGGATCAATTGGGCCTATGCCTTTACAGTATTGGAGAAAATGGGTTTTGGTGGGGAGATGATAAGTATTCGAGCTTTATACTCTCGGCCATCTGCCTCTGTGCTGGTCAACAACACGATGTCAGATACATTTTTTATAACTAATGGGACAAGACAGGGATGTCCTCTATCCCCAATAATTTTTATCCTGAGCCTGGAACCTTTGGCTCAAATGATAAGGGATTCTGGTGAAGTACACGGTGTACAATTGAAAGATTCAGAGCATAAGATTAACCTCTATGCAGATGACATTATACTCACACTCACAAATCCAATTGATTCCCTGGAAAAGATATGGGATATCATAAATTTATTTGGCTCAGTTTCATACTATAAATTAAATGTAAAAAAGACTAATGTTCTATCACTTTTCCTTTCAGCCTCTACGAAACAGCAACTAAGAGACAAGTATCCCTTTAATTGGGACTGTACCAGGATACCGTACTTAGGAATTTGGCTCACAGGTAACCCCATGCATATGAGTGAGGTAAACATGGATCACCTTCTACAGTCTCTCGACCTTAAGTTGAAGGAACTGTCGAAGACCCCAGCCACATGGATGGGCAGAATAGTGCTATATAAGATGTTCTGCCTACCCAAAGTCCTATTTTTATACAGGAACGTCCCTCTGCCTATATCTGTACAGTATATACAAAAACTAACACACCAGATGAATAAATTTATTTGGAACAATGGGAAACCTAGAGTGAAAAAGCGCACTCTACTTAAATCCAAGGAGAAAGGGGGGGTGGCCATACCAGATCTTGAGGCATATTATTATGCCACTATGACTGAACTGACAAAAGGCTGGTTTGTGGAACAGACAGACCTGGGGTGGCCAAATATTGAAAGGGATATGATGCCCAATAGGGAACCAGTTTTATTCATAACCTACTTCCTTCTACATAGAAGGGAAATTATGAAAATAGATAATCCCATACTTAAGGCCTCTATGTTGTGCTGGTCGTATGTATGCAAAAGAAAGACTAGCTCTTCCTCTTTTTTACTCGAGAGGTTGAGACTCCCTTATCTGTCTCCTGTCAGGACTTCTCTAAGACCTATATTTGACAGCTGGACCAAATTTCCGATCACCTTTGTAGATGACTTGATAGACAATAACAGAGTCATACCCTTTGAGTTATTAAAGAACAGATTTGGGGTTCCCAATTCGGAGTATATGACATATCTCCTACTCAAGGAAGAATACAACAAATATAAGAAATACCTTTTTAGAGTGGTTCCAATTGACCTTACTATTAACAATTTTCTATTTAATATGTCATCTAGACATAAGAGTTATCTTAGACCCTTATATAATAGCCTGACCAACAAAGACACCTTCACCAATGAAGGATGCTTTGAAAAATGGGAAACCACATTACAGAGACAGATATATGGTCCTCAGTGGATCTCCTCTCTTAAAATTGCAATCAAATCCACAAGATGTATGAATATACTAGAAACGCATTACAAATTAATTCATAGATATTACCTTACCCCAAATAGATTGAAACATTTTGGAGGGGGGGGATCTGGAATGTGTTGGCGTAACTGTGGATCTCAGGCAGATTTATTACATGTTTTTTGGGGATGCCCTATGCTGAAGTTATACTGGTCCAGGGTGTTCGATTTGCTTTCACTCATATGCAATTGGTGTATTCAACCACAACCTGCTCTAGCCTTGTTACTAATAGACATACATAGATTTAAAAGAAATAAATTTCTGGCGGCTCATATCCTTATGTCTGCAGCCTTCCTTGTAGCGAAGGGTTGGAACAGGAAGCAACCTCCAGACATTGTCACCCTTATTTTACTGGTGGACAAACATTGTGTCTACGAGAAGATTCACTATATTAATAAAGGCTTAATTAAAATATTTGATGACAGATGGTATAAATGGATGGAACTAAAGTCTAAAATAGAAAAGGATTTCATATCCTGAACTCATATTTTATTTCTTATGGTTTATGATGTGCCAATATTTCACATATTCAAGTGCCTAAATTTACCTTTCTTTTTATTGTTTCTTTCTGGTACTATTTGTTTAGTGTTTACTACATTTACTCTCAATGTTGATATACTATTGAAATGTCATCATATTGTGATGTATTCATATTTTTTTTACATCAGTACAATAACTTACTTAGAAGAGTCTGTACAAGTGTAAATTTTACATTCTGCCTACTATTCTGGAAATTCTAATAAAAATTATTGTTAAAGAAAATTCAAAACATTCATTATTCAATAGAGCCCAATAGCAAAAATCAGGTTTTGAATGAAGAATCACATTTCTTGGTAGAATCATGCAGGATTGAAATTTTTGATGGTTTTTTACTCCTCTCAACAGCCCAAACAAGTTTCTAAAAGGATGAGTTTGTAACTACTTTACTTTTGGAGAAAATTCAAAACATTCATTATTCAATAGGGCCCAAACTGTCAAAAACCAGCGGTTTCAATGAACACACATTTCTTGGTAGAATCATGCAGGACTGAAATTTTTGATGTTTTTCTACTCCTCTCATGAGCACAAACAAGTCTCTAAAAGCATGAGTTTGCAACTACTTTACTTTTGGAGAAAATTCAAAACATTCATTATTCAATAGAGCCCAATAGCAAAAATCAGGTTTTGAATGAAGAATCGCATTTCTTGGTAAAATCATGCAGGATTGAAATTTTTGATGGTTTTTTACTCCTCTCAACAGCCCAAACAAGTTTCTAAAAGGATGAGTTTGCAACTACTTTACTTTTGGAGAAAATTCAAAACATTCATTATTCAATAGGGCCCAAACTATCAAAAACCAGCGGTTTGAATGAACACACATTTTTTGGTAGAATCATGCAGGACTGAAATTTTTGATGTTTTTCTACTCCTCTCATGAGCCCAAACAAGTCTCTAAAAGCATGAGTTTGCAACTACTTTACTTTTGGAGAAAATTCAAAACATTCATTATTCAATAGAGCCCAATAGCAAAAATCAGGTTTTGAATGAAGAATCACATTTCTTGGTAAAATCATGCAGGATTGAAATTTTTGATGGTTTTTTACTCCTCTCAACAGCCCAAACAAGTTTCTAAAAGGATGAGTTTGCAACTACTTTACTTTTGGAGAAAATTCAAAACATTAATTATTCAATAGGGCCCAAACTATCAAAAACCAGCGGTTTCAATGAACACACATTTCTTGGTAGAATCATGCAGCACTGAAATTTTTGATGTTTTTCTACTCCTCTCATGAGCCCAAACAAGTCTCTAAAAGCATGAGTTTGCAACTACTTTACTTTTGGAGAAAATTCAAAACATTCATTATTCAATAGAGCCCAATAGCAAAAATCAGGTTTTGAATGAAGAATCACATTTCTTGGTAGAATCATGCAGGATTGAAATTTTTGATGGTTTTTTACTCCTCTCAACAGCCCAAACAAGTTTCTAAAAGGATGAGTTTGCAACTACTTTACTTTTGGAGAAAATTCAAAACATTCATTATTCAATAGGGCCCAAACTATCAAAAACCAGCGGTTTCAATGAACACACATTTCTTGGTAGAATCATGCAGGACTGAAATTTTTGATGTTTTTCTACTCCTCTCATGAGCCCAAACAAGTCTCTAAAAGCATGAGTTTGCAACTACTTTACTTTTGGAGAAAATTCAAAACATTCATTACTCAAAAGAGCCCAATAGCAAAAACCAGCGTTTTGAATGAAGAATCACATTTCTTGGTAGAATCATGCAGGATTGAAATTTTTGATGGTTTTTTACTCCTCTCAACAGCCCAAACAAGTTTCTAAAAGGATGAGTTTGCAACTACTTTACTTTTGGAGAAAATTCAAAACATTCATTATTCAATAGGGCCCAAACTATCAAAAACCAGCGGTTTCAATGAACACACATTTCTTGGTAGAATCATGCAGGACTGAAATTTTTGATGTTTTTCTACTCCTCTCATGAGCCCAAACAAGTCTCTAAAAGCATGAGTTTGCAACTACTTTACTTTTGGAGAAAATTCAAAACATTCATTATTCAATAGAGCCCAATAGCAAAAATCAGGTTTTGAATGAAGAATCACATTTCTTGGTAGAATCATGCAGGATTGAAATTTTTGATGGTTTTTTACTCCTCTCAACAGCCCAAACAAGTTTCTAAAAGGATGAGTTTGCAACTACTTTACTTTTGGAGAAAATTCAAAACATTCACTATTCAATAGGGCCCAAAATATCAAAAACCAGCGGTTTGAATGAACACACATTTCTTGGTAGAATCGTGCAGGACTGAAATTTTTGATGTTTTTCTACTCCTCTCATGAGCCCAAACAAGTCTCTAAAAGGATGAGTTTGCAACTACTTTACTTTTGGAGAAAATTCAAAACATTCATTATTCAATAGAGCCCAATAGCAAAAACCAGCGTTTTGAATGAAGAAACACATTTCTTGGTAGAATCATGCAGGATTGAAATTTTTGATGGTTTTTTACTCCTCTCAACAGCCCAAACAAGTTTCTAAAAGGATGAGTTTGTAACTACTTTACTTTTGGAGAAAATTCAAAACATTCATTATTCAATAGGGCCCAATAGCAAAAACCAGCGTTTTGAATGAAGAATCACATTTCTTGGTAGAATCATGCAGGATTGAAATTTTTGATGGTTTTTTACTCCTCTCAACAGCCCAAACAAGTTTCTAAAAGGATGAGTTTGCAACTACTTTACTTTTGGAGAAAATTCAAAACATTCATTATTCAATAGGGCCCAAACTATCAAAAACCAGCGGTTTCAATGAACACACATTTCTTGGTAGAATCATGCAGGACTGAAATTTTTGATGTTTTTCTACTCCTCTCATGAGCCCAAACAAGTCTCTAAAAGGATGAGTTTGCAACTACTTTACTTTTGGAGAAAATTCAAAACATTCATTATTCAATAGAGCCCAATAGCAAAAATCAGGTTTTGAATGAAGAATCACATTTCTTGGTAAAATCATGCAGGATTGAAATTTTTGATGGTTTTTTACTCCTCTCAACAGCCCAAACAAGTTTCTAAAAGGATGAGTTTGCAACTACTTTACTTTTGGAGAAAATTCAAAACATTAATTATTCAATAGGGCCCAAACTATCAAAAACCAGCGGTTTCAATGAACACACATTTCTTGGTAGAATCATGCAGCACTGAAATTTTTGATGTTTTTCTACTCCTCTCATGAGCCCAAACAAGTCTCTAAAAGCATGAGTTTGCAACTACTTTACTTTTGGAGAAAATTCAAAACATTCATTATTCAATAGAGCCCAATAGCAAAAATCAGGTTTTGAATGAAGAATCACATTTCTTGGTAGAATCATGCAGGATTGAAATTTTTGATGGTTTTTTACTCCTCTCAACAGCCCAAACAAGTTTCTAAAAGGATGAGTTTGCAACTACTTTACTTTTGGAGAAAATTCAAAACATTCATTATTCAATAGGGCCCAAACTATCAAAAACCAGCGGTTTCAATGAACACACATTTCTTGGTAGAATCATGCAGGACTGAAATTTTTGATGTTTTTCTACTCCTCTCATGAGCCCAAACAAGTCTCTAAAAGCATGAGTTTGCAACTACTTTACTTTTGGAGAAAATTCAAAACATTCATTACTCAAAAGAGCCCAATAGCAAAAACCAGCGTTTTGAATGAAGAATCACATTTCTTGGTAGAATCATGCAGGATTGAAATTTTTGATGGTTTTTTACTCCTCTCAACAGCCCAAACAAGTTTCTAAAAGGATGAGTTTGCAACTACTTTACTTTTGGAGAAAATTCAAAACATTCATTATTCAATAGGGCCCAAACTATCAAAAACCAGCGGTTTCAATGAACACACATTTCTTGGTAGAATCATGCAGGACTGAAATTTTTGATGTTTTTCTACTCCTCTCATGAGCCCAAACAAGTCTCTAAAAGCATGAGTTTGCAACTACTTTACTTTTGGAGAAAATTCAAAACATTCATTATTCAATAGAGCCCAATAGCAAAAATCAGGTTTTGAATGAAGAATCACATTTCTTGGTAGAATCATGCAGGATTGAAATTTTTGATGGTTTTTTACTCCTCTCAACAGCCCAAACAAGTTTCTAAAAGGATGAGTTTGCAACTACTTTACTTTTGGAGAAAATTCAAAACATTCACTATTCAATAGGGCCCAAAATATCAAAAACCAGCGGTTTGAATGAACACACATTTCTTGGTAGAATCGTGCAGGACTGAAATTTTTGATGTTTTTCTACTCCTCTCATGAGCCCAAACAAGTCTCTAAAAGGATGAGTTTGCAACTACTTTACTTTTGGAGAAAATTCAAAACATTCATTATTCAATAGAGCCCAATAGCAAAAACCAGCGTTTTGAATGAAGAAACACATTTCTTGGTAGAATCATGCAGGATTGAAATTTTTGATGGTTTTTTACTCCTCTCAACAGCCCAAACAAGTTTCTAAAAGGATGAGTTTGTAACTACTTTACTTTTGGAGAAAATTCAAAACATTCATTATTCAATAGGGCCCAATAGCAAAAACCAGCGTTTTGAATGAAGAATCACATTTCTTGGTAGAATCATGCAGGATTGAAATTTTTGATGGTTTTTTACTCCTCTCAACAGCCCAAACAAGTTTCTAAAAGGATGAGTTTGCAACTACTTTACTTTTGGAGAAAATTCAAAACATTCATTATTCAATAGGGCCCAAACTATCAAAAACCAGCGGTTTCAATGAACACACATTTCTTGGTAGAATCATGCAGGACTGAAATTTTTGATGTTTTTCTACTCCTCTCATGAGCCCAAACAAGTCTCTAAAAGGATGAGTTTGCAACTACTTTACTTTTGGAGAAAATTCAAAACATTCACTATTCAATAGAGCCCAATAGCAAAAACCAGCGTTTTGAATGAAGAATCACATTTCTTGGTAGAATCATGCAGGATTGAAATTTTTGATGGTTTTTTACTCCTCTCAACAGCCCAAACAAGTTTCTAAAAGGATGAGTTTGCAACTACTTTACTTTTGGAGAAAATTCAAAACATTCATTATTCAATAGGGCCCAAACTATCAAAAACCAGCGGTTTCAATGAACACACATTTCTTGGTAGAATCATGCAGGACTGAAATTTTTGATGTTTTTCTACTCCTCTCATGAGCCCAAACAAGTCTCTAAAAGCATGAGTTTGCAACTACTTTACTTTTGGAGAAAATTCAAAACATTCATTATTCAATAGAGCCCAATAGCAAAAATCAGATTTTGAATGAAGAATCACATTTCTTGGTAAAATCATGCAGGATTGAAATTTTTGATGGTTTTTTACTCCTCTTAACAGCCCAAACAAGTTTCTAAAAGGATGAGTTTGCAACTACTTTACTTTTGGAGAAAATTCAAAACATTCATTATTCAATAGGGCCCAAACTATCAAAAACCAGCGGTTTGAATGAACACACATTTCTTGGTAGAATCATGCAGGACTGAAATTTTTGATGTTTTTCTACTCCTCTCATGAGCCCAAACAAGTCTCTAAAAGCATGAGTTTGCAACTACTTTACTTTTGGAGAAAATTCAAAACATTCATTACTCAAAAGAGCCCAATGGCAAAAAACAGCGTTTTGAATGAAGAATCACATTTCTTGGTAGAATCATGCAGGATTGAAATTTTTGATGGTTTTTTACTCCTCTCAACAGCCCAAACAAGTTTCTAAAAGGATGAGTTTGTAACTACTTTACTTTTGGAGAAAATTCAAAACATTCATTATTCAATAGGGCCCAAACTATCAAAAACCAGCGGTTTCAATGAACACACATTTCTTGGTAGAATCATGCAGGACTGAAATTTTTGATGTTTTTCTACTCCTCTCATGAGCCCAAACAAGTCTCTAAAAGCATGAGTTTGCAACTACTTTACTTTTGGAGAAAATTCAAAACATTCATTATTCAATAGAGCCCAATAGCAAAAATCCGGTTTTGAATGAAGAATCACATTTCTTGGTAAAATCATGCAGGATTGAAATTTTTGATGGTTTTTTACTCCTCTCAACAGCCCAAACAAGTTTCTAAAAGGATGAGTTTGCAACTACTTTACTTTTGGAGAAAATTCAAAACATTCATTATTCAATAGGGCCCAAACTATCAAAAACCAGCGGTTTGAATGAACACACATTTCTTGGTAGAATCATGCAGGACTGAAATTTTTGATGTTTTTCTACTCCTCTCATGAGCCCAAACAAGTCTCTAAAAGCATGAGTTTGCAACTACTTTACTTTTGGAGAAAATTCAAAACATTCATTACTCAAAAGAGCCCAATAGCAAAAACCAGCGTTTTGAATGAAGAATCACATTTCTTGGTAGAATCATGCAGGATTGAAATTTTTGATGGTTTTTTACTCCTCTCAACAGCCCAAACAAGTTTCTAAAAGGATGAGTTTGCAACTACTTTACTTTTGGAGAAAATTCAAAACATTCATTATTCAATAGGGCCCAAACTATCAAAAACCAGCGGTTTCAATGAACACACATTTCTTGGTAGAATCATGCAGGACTGAAATTTTTGATGTTTTTCTACTCCTCTCATGAGCCCAAACAAGTCTCTAAAAGCATGAGTTTGCAACTACTTTACTTTTGGAGAAAATTCAAAACATTCATTACTCAAAAGAGCCCAAAAGCAAAAACCAGCGTTTTGAATGAAGAATCACATTTCTTGGTAGAATCATGCAGGATTGAAATTTTTGATGGTTTTTTACTCCTCTCAACAGCCCAAACAAGTTTCTAAAAGGATGAGTTTGCAACTACTTTACTTTTGGAGAAAATTCAAAACATTCATTATTCAATAGGGCCCAAACTATCAAAAACCAGCGGTTTCAATGAACACACATTTCTTGGTAGAATCATGCAGGACTGAAATTTTTGATGTTTTTCTACTCCTCTCATGAGCCCAAACAAGTCTCTAAAAGCATGAGTTTGCAACTACTTTACTTTTGGAGAAAATTCAAAACATTCATTATTCAATAGAGCCCAATAGCAAAAATCAGGTTTTGAATGAAGAAACACATTTCTTGGTAGAATCATGCAGGATTGAAATTTTTGATGGTTTTTTACTCCTCTCAACAGCCCAAACAAGTTTCTAAAAGGATGAGTTTGTAACTACTTTACTTTTGGAGAAAATTCAAAACATTCATTATTCAATAGGGCCCAAACTATCAAAAACCAGCGGTTTCAATGAACACACATTTCTTGGTAGAATCATGCAGGACTGAAATTTTTGATGGTTTTTCTACTCCTCTCATGAGCCCAAACAAGTCTCTAAAAGCATGAGTTTGCAACTACTTTACTTTTGGAGAAAATTCAAAACATTCATTATTCAATAGAGCCCAATAGCAAAAATCAGGTATTGAATGAAGAATCACATTTCTTGGTAAAATCATGCAGGATTGAAATTTTTGATGTTTTTTTACTCCTCTCAACAGCCCAAACAAGTTTCTAAAAGGATGAGTTTGCAACTACTTTACTTTTGGAGAAAATTCAAAACATTCATTATTCAATAGGGCCCAAACTATCAAAAACCAGCGGTTTGAATGAACACACATTTCTTGGTAGAATCATGCAGGACTGAAATTTTTGATGTTTTTCTACTCCTCTCATGAGCCCAAACAAGTCTCTAAAAGCATGAGTTTGCAACTACTTTACTTTTGGAGAAAATTCAAAACATTCATTACTCAAAAGAGCCCATTAGCAAAAACCAGCGTTTTGAATGAAGAATCACATTTCTTGGTAGAATCATGCAGGATTGAAATTTTTTATGGTTTTTTACTCCTCTCAACAGCCCAAACAAGTTTCTAAAAGGATGAGTTTGCAACTACTTTACTTTTGGAGAAAATTCAAAACATTCATTATTCAATAGGGCCCAATAGCAAAAACCAGCGTTTTGAATGAAGAATCACATTTCTTGGTAGAATCATGCAGGATTGAAATTTTTGATGGTTTTTTACTCCTCTCAACAGCCCAAACAAGTTTCTAAAAGGATGAGTTTGCAACTACTTTACTTTTGGAGAAAATTCAAAACATTCATTATTCAATAGGGCCCAAACTATCAAAAACCAGCGGTTTCAATGAACACACATTTCTTGGTAGAATCATGCAGGACTGAAATTTTTGATGTTTTTCTACTCCTCTCATGAGCCCAAACAAGTCTCTAAAAGCATGAGTTTGCAACTACTTTACTTTTGGAGAAAATTCAAAACATTCATTATTCAATAGAGCCCAATAGCAAAAATCAGATTTTGAATGAAGAATCACATTTCTTGGTAAAATCATGCAGGATTGAAATTTTTGATGGTTTTTTACTCCTCTCAACAGCCCAAACAAGTTTCTAAAAGGATGAGTTTGCAACTACTTTACTTTTGGAGAAAATTCAAAACATTCATTACTCAAAAGAGCCCAATAGCAAAAACCAGCGTTTTGAATGAAGAATCACATTTCTTGTTAGAATCATGCAGGATTGAAATTTTTGATGGTTTTTTACTCCTCTCAACAGCCCAAATAAGTTTCTAAAAGGATGAGTTTGCAACTACTTTACTTTTGGAGAAAATTCAAAACATTCATTATTCAATAGGGCCCAAACTATCAAAAACCAGCGGTTTCAATGAACACACATTTCTTGGCAGAATCATGCAGGACTGAAATTTTTGATGTTTTTCTACTCCTCTCATGAGCCCAAACAAGTCTCTAAAAGCATGAGTTTGCAACTACTTTACTTTTGGAGAAAATTCAAAACATTCATTATTCAATAGAGCCCAATAGCAAAAATCAGGTTTTGAATGAAGAATCACATTTCTTGGTAGAATCATGCAGGATTGAAATTTTTGATGGTTTTTTACTCCTCTCAACAGCCCAAACAAGTTTCTAAAAGGATGAGTTTGTAACTACTTTACTTTTGGAGAAAATTCAAAACATTCATTATTCAATAGGGCCCAAACTGTCAAAAACCAGCGGTTTCAATGAACACACATTTCTTGGTAGAATCATGCAGGACTGAAATTTTTGATGTTTTTCTACTCCTCTCATGAGCCCAAACAAGTCTCTAAAAGCATGAGTTTGCAACTACTTTACTTTTGGAGAAAATTCAAAACATTCACTATTCAATAGAGCCCAATAGCAAAAATCAGGTTTTGAATGAAGAATCACATTTCTTGGTAAAATCATGCAGGATTGAAATTTTTGATGGTTTTTTACTCCTCTCAACAGCCCAAACAAGTTTCTAAAAGGATGAGTTTGTAACTACTTTACTTTTGGAGAAAATTCAAAACATTCATTATTCAATAGGGCCCAAACTGTCAAAAACCAGCGGTTTCAATGAACACACATTTCTTGGTAGAATCATGCAGGACTGAAATTTTTGATGTTTTTCTACTCCTCTCATGAGCCCAAACAAGTCTCTAAAAGCATGAGTTTGCAACTACTTTACTTTTGGAGAAAATTCAAAACATTCATTATTCAATAGAGCCCAATAGCAAAAATCAGGTTTTGAATGAAGAATCGCATTTCTTGGTAAAATCATGCAGGATTGAAATTTTTGATGGTTTTTTACTCCTCTCAACAGCCCAAACAAGTTTCTAAAAGGATGAGTTTGCAACTACTTTACTTTTGGAGAAAATTCAAAACATTCATTATTCAATAGGGCCCAAACTATCAAAAACCAGCGGTTTCAATGAACACACATTTCTTGGTAGAATCATGCAGGACTGAAATTTTTGATGTTTTTCTACTCCTCTCATGAGCCCAAACAAGTCTCTAAAAGCATGAGTTTGCAACTACTTTACTTTTGGAGAAAATTCAAAACATTCATTACTCAAAAGAGCCCAATAGCAAAAACCAGCGTTTTGAATGAAGAATCACATTTCTTGGTAGAATCATGCAGGATTGAAATTTTTGATGGTTTTTTACTCCTCTCAACAGCCCAAACAAGTTTCTAAAAGGATGAGTTTGCAACTACTTTACTTTTGGAGAAAATTCAAAACATTCATTATTCAATAGGGCCCAAACTATCAAAAACCAGCGGTTTCAATGAACACACATTTCTTGGTAGAATCGTGCAGGACTGAAATTTTTGATGTTTTTCTACTCCTCTCATGAGCCCAAACAAGTCTCTAAAAGGATGAGTTTGCAACTACTTTACTTTTGGAGAAAATTCAAAACATTCATTATTCAATAGAGCCCAATAGCAAAAACCAGCGTTTTGAATGAAGAAACACATTTCTTGGTAGAATCATGCAGGATTGAAATTTTTGATGGTTTTTTACTCCTCTCAACAGCCCAAACAAGTTTCTAAAAGGATGAGTTTGTAACTACTTTACTTTTGGAGAAAATTCAAAACATTCATTATTCAATAGGGCCCAATAGCAAAAACCAGCGTTTTGAATGAAGAATCACATTTCTTGGTAGAATCATGCAGGATTGAAATTTTTGATGGTTTTTTACTCCTCTCAACAGCCCAAACAAGTTTCTAAAAGGATGAGTTTGCAACTACTTTACTTTTGGAGAAAATTCAAAACATTCATTATTCAATAGGGCCCAAACTATCAAAAACCAGCGGTTTCAATGAACACACATTTCTTGGTAGAATCATGCAGGACTGAAATTTTTGATGTTTTTCTACTCCTCTCATGAGCCCAAACAAGTCTCTAAAAGGATGAGTTTGCAACTACTTTACTTTTGGAGAAAATTCAAAACATTCACTATTCAATAGAGCCCAATAGCAAAAACCAGCGTTTTGAATGAAGAATCACATTTCTTGGTAGAATCATGCAGGATTGAAATTTTTGATGGTTTTTTACTCCTCTCAACAGCCCAAACAAGTTTCTAAAAGGATGAGTTTGCAACTACTTTACTTTTGGAGAAAATTCAAAACATTCATTATTCAATAGGGCCCAAACTATCAAAAACCAGCGGTTTCAATGAACACACATTTCTTGGTAGAATCATGCAGGACTGAAATTTTTGATGTTTTTCTACTCCTCTCATGAGCCCAAACAAGTCTCTAAAAGCATGAGTTTGCAACTACTTTACTTTTGGAGAAAATTCAAAACATTCATTATTCAATAGAGCCCAATAGCAAAAATCAGATTTTGAATGAAGAATCACATTTCTTGGTAAAATCATGCAGGATTGAAATTTTTGATGGTTTTTTACTCCTCTTAACAGCCCAAACAAGTTTCTAAAAGGATGAGTTTGCAACTACTTTACTTTTGGAGAAAATTCAAAACATTCATTATTCAATAGGGCCCAAACTATCAAAAACCAGCGGTTTGAATGAACACACATTTCTTGGTAGAATAATGCAGGACTGAAATTTTTGATGTTTTTCTACTCCTCTCATGAGCCCAAACAAGTCTCTAAAAGCATGAGTTTGCAACTACTTTACTTTTGGAGAAAATTCAAAACATTCACTATTCAATAGAGCCCAATAGCAAAAATCAGGTTTTGAATGAAGAATCACATTTCTTGGTAAAATCATGCAGGATTGAAATTTTTGATGGTTTTTTACTCCTCTCAACAGCCCAAACAAGTTTCTAAAAGGATGAGTTTGCAACTACTTTACTTTTGGAGAAAATTCAAAACATTCATTATTCAATAGGGCCCAAACTATCAAAAACCAGCGGTTTGAATGAACACACATTTCTTGGTAGAATCATGCAGGACTGAAATTTTTGATGTTTTTCTACTCCTCTCATGAGCCCAAACAAGTCTCTAAAAGCATGAGTTTGCAACTACTTTACTTTTGGAGAAAATTCAAAACATTCATTACTCAAAAGAGCCCAATAGCAAAAAACAGCGTTTTGAATGAAGAATCACATTTCTTGGTAGAATCATGCAGGATTGAAATTTTTGATGGTTTTTTACTCCTCTCAACAGCCCAAACAAGTTTCTAAAAGGATGAGTTTGTAACTACTTTACTTTTGGAGAAAATTCAAAACATTCATTATTCAATAGGGCCCAAACTATCAAAAACCAGCGGTTTCAATGAACACACATTTCTTGGTAGAATCATGCAGGACTGAAATTTTTGATGTTTTTCTACTCCTCTCATGAGCCCAAACAAGTCTCTAAAAGCATGAGTTTGCAACTACTTTACTTTTGGAGAAAATTCAAAACATTCATTATTCAATAGAGCCCAATAGCAAAAATCCGGTTTTGAATGAAGAATCACATTTCTTGGTAAAATCATGCAGGATTGAAATTTTTGATGGTTTTTTACTCCTCTCAACAGCCCAAACAAGTTTCTAAAAGGATGAGTTTGCAACTACTTTACTTTTGGAGAAAATTCAAAACATTCATTATTCAATAGGGCCCAAACTATCAAAAACCAGCGGTTTGAATGAACACACATTTCTTGGTAGAATCATGCAGGACTGAAATTTTTGATGTTTTTCTACTCCTCTCATGAGCCCAAACAAGTCTCTAAAAGCATGAGTTTGCAAGTACTTTACTTTTGGAGAAAATTCAAAACATTCATTACTCAAAAGAGCCCAATAGCAAAAACCAGCGTTTTGAATGAAGAATCACATTTCTTGGTAGAATCATGCAGGATTGAAATTTTTGATGGTTTTTTACTCCTCTCAACAGCCCAAACAAGTTTCTAAAAGGATGAGTTTGCAACTACTTTACTTTTGGAGAAAATTCAAAACATTCATTATTCAATAGGGCCCAAACTATCAAAAACCAGCGGTTTCAATGAACACACATTTCTTGGTAGAATCATGCAGGACTGAAATTTTTGATGTTTTTCTACTCCTCTCATGAGCCCAAACAAGTCTCTAAAAGCATGAGTTTGCAACTACTTTACTTTTGGAGAAAATTCAAAACATTCATTACTCAAAAGAGCCCAAAAGCAAAAACCAGCGTTTTGAATGAAGAATCACATTTCTTGGTAGAATCATGCAGGATTGAAATTTTTGATGGTTTTTTACTCCTCTCAACAGCCCAAACAAGTTTCTAAAAGGATGAGTTTGCAACTACTTTACTTTTGGAGAAAATTCAAAACATTCATTATTCAATAGGGCCCAAACTATCAAAAACCAGCGGTTTCAATGAACACACATTTCTTGGTAGAATCATGCAGGACTGAAATTTTTGATGTTTTTCTACTCCTCTCATGAGCCCAAACAAGTCTCTAAAAGCATGAGTTTGCAACTACTTTACTTTTGGAGAAAATTCAAAACATTCATTATTCAATAGAGCCCAATAGCAAAAATCAGGTTTTGAATGAAGAAACACATTTCTTGGTAGAATCATGCAGGATTGAAATTTTTGATGGTTTTTTACTCCTCTCAACAGCCCAAACAAGTTTCTAAAAGGATGAGTTTGTAACTACTTTACTTTTGGAGAAAATTCAAAACATTCATTATTCAATAGGGCCCAAACTATCAAAAACCAGCGGTTTCAATGAACACACATTTCTTGGTAGAATCATGCAGGACTGAAATTTTTGATGGTTTTTCTACTCCTCTCATGAGCCCAAACAAGTCTCTAAAAGCATGAGTTTGCAACTACTTTACTTTTGGAGAAAATTCAAAACATTCATTATTCAATAGAGCCCAATAGCAAAAATCAGGTATTGAATGAAGAATCACATTTCTTGGTAAAATCATGCAGGATTGAAATTTTTGATGTTTTTTTACTCCTCTCAACAGCCCAAACAAGTTTCTAAAAGGATGAGTTTGCAACTACTTTACTTTTGGAGAAAATTCAAAACATTCATTATTCAATAGGGCCCAAACTATCAAAAACCAGCGGTTTCAATGAACACACATTTCTTGGTAGAATCATGCAGGACTGAAATTTTTGATGTTTTTCTACTCCTCTCATGAGCCCAAACAAGTCTCTAAAAGCATGAGTTTGCAACTACTTTACTTTTGGAGAAAATTCAAAACATTCATTATTCAATAGAGCCCAATAGCAAAAATCAGATTTTGAATGAAGAATCACATTTCTTGGTAAAATCATGCAGGATTGAAATTTTTGATGGTTTTTTACTCCTCTCAACAGCCCAAACAAGTTTCTAAAAGGATGAGTTTGCAACTACTTTACTTTTGGAGAAAATTCAAAACATTCATTACTCAAAAGAGCCCAATAGCAAAAACCAGCGTTTTGAATGAAGAATCACATTTCTTGTTAGAATCATGCAGGATTGAAATTTTTGATGGTTTTTTACTCCTCTCAACAGCCCAAATAAGTTTCTAAAAGGATGAGTTTGCAACTACTTTACTTTTGGAGAAAATTCAAAACATTCATTATTCAATAGGGCCCAAACTATCAAAAACCAGCGGTTTCAATGAACACACATTTCTTGGCAGAATCATGCAGGACTGAAATTTTTGATGTTTTTCTACTCCTCTCATGAGCCCAAACAAGTCTCTAAAAGCATGAGTTTGCAACTACTTTACTTTTGGAGAAAATTCAAAACATTCATTATTCAATAGAGCCCAATAGCAAAAATCAGGTTTTGAATGAAGAATCACATTTCTTGGTAGAATCATGCAGGATTGAAATTTTTGATGGTTTTTTACTCCTCTCAACAGCCCAAACAAGTTTCTAAAAGGATGAGTTTGTAACTACTTTACTTTTGGAGAAAATTCAAAACATTCATTATTCAATAGGGCCCAAACTGTCAAAAACCAGCGGTTTCAATGAACACACATTTCTTGGTAGAATCATGCAGGACTGAAATTTTTGATGTTTTTCTACTCCTCTCATGAGCCCAAACAAGTCTCTAAAAGCATGAGTTTGCAACTACTTTACTTTTGGAGAAAATTCAAAACATTCACTATTCAATAGAGCCCAATAGCAAAAATCAGGTTTTGAATGAAGAATCACATTTCTTGGTAAAATCATGCAGGATTGAAATTTTTGATGGTTTTTTACTCCTCTCAACAGCCCAAACAAGTTTCTAAAAGGATGAGTTTGTAACTACTTTACTTTTGGAGAAAATTCAAAACATTCATTATTCAATAGGGCCCAAACTGTCAAAAACCAGCGGTTTCAATGAACACACATTTCTTGGTAGAATCATGCAGGACTGAAATTTTTGATGTTTTTCTACTCCTCTCATGAGCCCAAACAAGTCTCTAAAAGCATGAGTTTGCAACTACTTTACTTTTGGAGAAAATTCAAAACATTCATTATTCAATAGAGCCCAATAGCAAAAACCAGCGTTTTGAATGAAGAATCACATTTCTTGGTAGAATCATGCAGGATTGAAATTTTTGATGGTTTTTTACTCCTCTCAACAGCCCAAACAAGTTTCTAAAAGGATGAGTTTGCAACTACTTTACTTTTGGAGAAAATTCAAAACATTCATTATTCAATAGGGCCCAAACTATCAAAAACCAGCGGTTTCAATGAACACACATTTCTTGGTAGAATCATGCAGGACTGAAATTTTTGATGTTTTTCTACTACTCTCATGAGCCCAAACAAGTCTCTAAAAGCATGAGTTTGCAACTACTTTACTTTTGGAGAAAATTCAAAACATTCATTATTCAATAGAGCCCAATAGCAAAAATCAGGTTTTGAATGAAGAATCACATTTCTTGGTAGAATCATGCAGGATTGAAATTTTTGATGGTTTTTTACTCCTCTCAACAGCCCAAACAAGTTTCTAAAAGGATGAGTTTGCAACTACTTTACTTTTGGAGAAAATTCAAAACATTCACTATTCAATAGGGCCCAAAATATCAAAAACCAGCGGTTTGAATGAACACACATTTCTTGGTAGAATCATGCAGGACTGAAATTTTTGATGTTTTTCTACTCCTCTCATGAGCCCAAACAAGTCTCTAAAAGGATGAGTTTGCAACTACTTTACTTTTGGAGAAAATTCAAAACATTCATTACTCAAAAGAGCCCAATAGCAAAAAACAGCGTTTTGAATGAAGAATCACATTTCTTGGTAGAATCATGCAGGATTGAAATTTTTGATGGTTTTTTTTTACTCCTCTCAACAGCCCAAACAAGTTTCTAAAAGGATGAGTTTGCAACTACTTTACTTTTGGAGAAAATTCAAAACATTCATTATTCAATAGGGCCCAAACTATCAAAAACCAGCGGTTTCAATGAACACACATTTCTTGGTAGAATCATGCAGGACTGAAATTTTTGATGTTTTTCTACTCCTCTCATGAGCCCAAACAAGTCTCTAAAAGCATGAGTTTGCAACTACTTTACTTTTGGAGAAAATTCAAAACATTGGGGGGCGTGGCCAGCGTCTGAGCTGAATGGAAGCCTTAGCTCTGAGCTCCTCCACAGGGCAGCCTACCAAGCGCTATTAACAAGCGATTTACAAGCCAGGACTGGCTGAAAACTTGTGGGAACCTCCATAGACACCAGCGGTGCCCCCACACTATGGATCTGCTCAGTAAAAAAGCAGAAAAAGGAAAGAAAACAGAGCGCTCTCCCCTCATGCTGAGGAGCCAAGATGGCGCCCGCCTCACAGCAGCAGCCACAGCCTGCAGCCCCAGCCTGAGCGGTACACAGCGGCAAAGGACGCCACAGCGGCTGAAGCATGCAGCATTCAAGTCAGGGGGTAAGTCTACCCCTGCCCCAGTTAAAACCGCCGCTCTGCAGGCTAATAGAAGCGCTAATTTACACATTAAAAGTAGCGCTGAGGTGAAAGGAGCGAGATCTCGCGAGAGTGACTGGGGGACAAGTGAGACTACGCAACAGATACGCAATTTGCGTAACTTAAGCAAAAATACAGCGCAGCTTGTGAATTATGGTGCAGCAGCACCGCTGACCGCTGATATGGAGGAGACAAATGTATTAAGGGGTTCCACATCCTGTCCTGACATCTCCAATGTGTCAGATACTCCTCTAACGCCATTACAGAGGGAAATGTCTCCTTTCTTAGTGACTAGCCGCAGATTTAGCAGCAGCTCAGCTGAGATGCAACAGGAATTACAAATTGAGGACTCCTGTCCTTCTGATAATCCCATACCGGAGAACATTTTACACGTTTTAACAGAGGTGGAGGCTACCAGTAATACAGCCTCAGAAATATTTATTAAAAACATGCTATGCCTTCTAGCAAAGACATTTCAGAAACAACTGGAGGGCTATAATACAAATCTCCAAAATAACATAGACGGTCTGGGCCAGAGAGTGGACCATCTTGAATCTAAAATGGAAGAATTGGGTAAATCCCATAATAATTTGATAGATGAACACTATGCCCTAGAAAAAGAGGTTGTCTTCTTAAAATCAAGGTTGATAGAGCAAGAAGACAGAAGTAGAAGGAACAACCTTAAATTCAGGGGAATACCTGAAAATGTCAAAGACAGAGACCTTAATGCATATGTGCAAAAGATGCTCCATACAATACTTCCAGGGGCCTCTAAAGGGGACCTATTGATGGAACGTATACACAGACTCCCCAAGTCCAAATATGCCCCAGACAGAGCCCCAAGAGATGTCATTGCATATTTTCATTATTTCCTGACAAAGGAGGACATTCTGAGGAGAAGTAAGCAATCGCCTATATTACCAAGGCCATACGAGGATATCAAGATTTTTGCAGACTTCTCAAAAGCTACCCTACAGAAAAGGAGAGACTTCTTTCCAATCACTGCACATCTGAGGAAACACAAGATTTTATACAGATGGGGTTTCCCTACAAAAATTCTAGTCATGAAAGAGAATACCACTTTTGCCTTGTCTAATATTGATAACTGTAATAGTTTTTTCCAAGATTTAGGTATCCCTCCACTGGAGACTCCACCATCATCATCATTCTACAATCAAGAAAGGAATATCCCCTTGCAGCAGCAAAGACGCCTTTCCCAGTCCTGGAATACGCAAAAGAAAAGAAAATAGACTTGGTGGGTACTGACCCTGGCTTTAGGCCTGAACTTTCTCTTTTTCACTCCCCACATGATAACTGAGAGACATTCTCTCGGTACCATTTCTTTTGAGAAATCTAAATTTGTCTAGTTTATAAGTTTTGTTCTGTTCTAGGTTGTAACATGTTTTTGTTTACAGGCACACCAGGCACTAACAAAAAATCACTAAGGAAACCCACTGTCTTTTGGATGTATTTTCGGGTGAAATGTTCTGTTTCAGTGAATCATCTAATGCTTTTTTTTTTCTTCCTGACACATTATGGAATTGAGGGTACTGTCATTTAATGTAAATGGGCTCAATAGCCCATTCAAGAGATTTGCTTTGTGGAAGGAGATTAAAAAATTGAAGGCCAACATAGCAATGATACAAGAAACACACCTTCTAGAAATTGATAACACAAGACTCAAAAATAAAGACTTCCCTCAGATTTTCTTTTCTAACACTGAGGGAAAGAAAAAAGCTGGGGTGGCCATCGCCTTCCACAAAGATTTGCCAATAGTGGTCTCAGACATATATAGGGACAGCAATGGTAGACAACTTGCTATTAATTTTACTTTGGAGGGTGTGGAATATACAGTGGTAAACGTATACACCCCTAATGTCCGGCAAATTGGTTTTCTAAATAAGGTCAAGAAGAAATTGTCCAATTTTAGTAGAGGTCACATAATCTGGGGAGGAGATTTTAATTGTATAGTTGACCCAAATACTGATTGCTCATCTGATGCCCCATATTATAGAAGCGTGAATCTGGGAAGATGGTTGGGAGATTCCAATTTGCATGACAGCTGTAAGATATTGAACTCTACCTCAAAAGAATACACAAGATTTTGTCCACATAACAAGTCTTACACTAGGATTGATCATGTGTTCACTAGCTTCTCGCTACTAGACTCATACATAGATTTCCAGACTGGTCCTATTACATGGTCAGACCATGCCCCAATCCTACTGACCTTACATACTTCCTCCATGATCCCAAAACAATACAATTGGAGATATAGCAAATTCACTGTTGACTCCCCAGAAAACATATCATTAGCAAAGAATGTCTTAATGAACTACTTCAAAGAGAACTGTTCCCAAGAAATTACACCTGAAACATTGTGGCTAGCACACAAATGTGTCATTAGGGGTCATCTGATCCAAGCTGCTTCGAGACAAAAAAGGGCAAGAGAGAGCCAACAGAGGATGTTGTTAGAACAGATCCAAAAATTAGAATCCCAGGCTAAAGCAGACAAAAATTTTGCTAAATATAATGAATTGTACTCCCTCAGACTGGAACTTAGGAATCTCCTCATCAACTTATATGAGAAAAAGACTTTATTTAATAGGGCAGGGTTTTATGTTAATAATAATAAGTTCTCCAAAAATATGGCAAATAGGTTTAAACCCATAAATAAAAAACATCCAATCAAAAAAATAACCCAAAGCTCAAAGACTATAGAAAAACCCAAAGAGATAGCCCTAGCCTTTGAGAGCTACTATTCTAAATTATATAACATAGGAAACAATGGAGCTCATCCCTCTCCTTCACCAGAGATGATAAATAATTTTTTGGAAAAAGTAAAGCTGGGATCTTTGTCTCTAAAGCAGAAGGAGTCACTTGACGCACCCTTTACTGAGGGTGAGGTCTCTTTTGCGATGAATAATCTTAAAAATGACAAGGCTCCAGGTCCAGATGGCTTTCCTATAGAGTATTATAAAGAATTTAAAAAGGAACTCATCCCACACTTAACTAATGCCCTGAATTTTATTAAATCAGAAGGAAAGTGCAGCACAGATATGCTGAGAGCCACAATAGTGGTGATTCCCAAACCAGATAAAGATTCGACCAAAATCGAAAACTATAGGCCTATTTCTCTCCTAAATGTGGATATCAAGATCTACGCAAAAATATTAGCAGAAAGATTACAGGACGTTGTTCCATTCCTTATACATCCTGATCAAGTCGGTTTTGTAAAATCTAGGCAAACTTCAGACAGTTCTAGAAGTGTCCTGCATCACTTATATTCATGCTACAAAAATAGGATTTCCAGTTTGTTTGTGGCTCTTGACGCTGAAAAGGCCTTTGACCGGATCAATTGGGCCTATGCCTTTACAGTATTGGAGAAAATGGGTTTTGGTGGGGAGATGATGAGAAGTATTCGAGCTTTATACTCTCGGCCATCTGCCTCTGTGCTGGTCAACAACACGATGTCAGATACATTTTTTATAACTAATGGGACAAGACAGGGATGTCCTCTATCCCCAATAATTTTTATCCTGAGCCTGGAACCTTTGGCTCAAATGATAAGGGATTCTGGTGAAGTACACGGTGTACAATTGAAAGATTCAGAGCATAAGATTAACCTCTATGCAGATGACATTATACTCACACTCACAAATCCAATTGATTCCCTGGAAAAGATATGGGATATCATAAATTTATTTGGCTCAGTTTCATACTATAAATTAAATGTAAAAAAGACTAATGTTCTATCACTTTTCCTTTCAGCCTCTACGAAACAGCAACTAAGAGACAAGTATCCCTTTAATTGGGACTGTACCAGGATACCGTACTTAGGAATTTGGCTCACAGGTAACCCCATGCATATGAGTGAGGTAAACATGGATCACCTTCTACAGTCTCTCGACCTTAAGTTGAAGGAACTGTCGAAGACCCCAGCCACATGGATGGGCAGAATAGTGCTATATAAGATGTTCTGCCTACCCAAAGTCCTATTTTTATACAGGAACGTCCCTCTGCCTATATCTGTACAGTATATACAAAAACTAACACACCAGATGAATAAATTTATTTGGAACAATGGGAAACCTAGAGTGAAAAAGCGCACTCTACTTAAATCCAAGGAGAAAGGGGGGGTGGCCATACCAGATCTTGAGGCATATTATTATGCCACTATGACTGAACTGACAAAAGGCTGGTTTGTGGAACAGACAGACCTGGGGTGGCCAAATATTGAAAGGGATATGATGCCCAATAGGGAACCAGTTTTATTCATAACCTACTTCCTTCTACATAGAAGGGAAATTATGAAAATAGATAATCCCATACTTAAGGCCTCTATGTTGTGCTGGTCGTATGTATGCAAAAGAAAGACTAGCTCTTCCTCTTTTTTACTCGAGAGGTTGAGACTCCCTTATCTGTCTCCTGTCAGGACTTCTCTAAGACCTATATTTGACAGCTGGACCAAATTTCCGATCACCTTTGTAGATGACTTGATAGACAATAACAGAGTCATACCCTTTGAGTTATTAAAGAACAGATTTGGGGTTCCCAATTCGGAGTATATGACATATCTCCTACTCAAGGAAGAATACAACAAATATAAGAAATACCTTTTTAGAGTGGTTCCAATTGACCTTACTATTAACAATTTTCTATTTAATATGTCAACTAGACATAAGAGTTATCTTAGACCCTTATATAATAGCCTGACCAACAAAGACACCTTCACCAATGAAGGATGCTTTGAAAAATGGGAAACCACATTACAGAGACAGATATATGGTCCCCAGTGGATCTCCTCTCTTAAAATTGCAATCAAATCCACAACATGTATGAATATACTAGAAACGCATTACAAATTAATTCATAGATATTACCTTACCCCAAATAGATTGAAACATTTTGGAGGGGGGGGATCTGGAATGTGTTGGCGTAACTGTGGATCTCAGGCAGATTTATTACATGTTTTTTGGGGATGCCCTGTGCTGAAGTTGTACTGGTCCAGGGTGTTCGATTTGCTTTCACTCATATGCAATTGGTGTATTCAACCACAACCTGCTCTAGCCTTGTTACTAATAGACATACATAGATTTAAAAGAAATAAATTTCTGGCGGCTCATATCCTTATGTCTGCAGCCTTCCTTGTAGCGAAGGGTTGGAACAGGAAGCAACCTCCAGACATTGTCACCCTTATTTTACTGGTGGACAAACATTGTGTCTACGAGAAGATTCACTATATTAATAAAGGCTTAATTAAAATATTTGATGACAGATGGAATAAATGGATGGAACTAAAGTCTAAAATAGAAAAGGATTTCATATCCTGAACTCATATTTTATTTCTTATGGTTTATGATGTGCCAATATTTCACGTATTCAAGTGCCTAAATTTACCTTTCTTTTTATTGTTTCTTTCTGGAACTATTTGTTTAATGTTTATTACATTTACTCTCAATGTTGATATACTATTGAAATGTCATCATATTGTGATGTATTCATATTTTTTTTTTTTTACATCAGTACAATAACTTACTTAGATGAGTCTGTACAAGTGTAAATTTTACATTCTGCCTACTATTCTGAAAATTCTAATAAAAATTATTGTTAAAGAAAATTCAAAACATTCATTATTCAATAGAGCCCAATAGCAAAAATCAGGTTTTGAATTAAGAATCACATTTCTTGGTAAAATCATGCAGGATTGAAATTTTTGATGGTTTTTTACTCCTCTCAACAGCCCAAACAAGTTTCTAAAAGGATGAGTTTGCAACTACTTTACTTTTGGAGAAAATTCAAAACATTCATTATTCAATAGGGCCCAAACTATCAAAAACCAGCGGTTTCAATGAACACACATTTCTTGGTAGAATCATGCAGGACTGAAATTTTTGATGTTTTTCTACTCCTCTCATGAGCCCAAACAAGTCTCTAAAAGCATGAGTTTGCAACTACTTTACTTTTGGAGAAAATTCAAAACATTCATTACTCAAAAGAGCCCAATAGCAAAAACCAGCGTTTTGAATGAAGAATCACATTTCTTGGTAGAATCATGCAGGATTGAAATTTTTGATGGTTTTATACTCCTCTCAACAGCCCAAACAAGTTTCTAAAAGGATGAGTTTGCAACTACTTTACTTTTGGAGAAAATTCAAAACATTCATTATTCAATAGGGCCCAAACTATCAAAAACCAGCGGTTTCAATGAACACACATTTCTTGGTAGAATCATGAAGGACTGAAATTTTTGATGTTTTTCTACTCCTCTCATGAGCCCAAACAAGTCTCTAAAAGCATGAGTTTGCAACTACTTTACTTTTGGAGAAAATTCAAAACATTCATTACTCAAAAGAGCCCAATAGCAAAAACCAGCGTTTTGAATGAAGAATCACATTTCTTGGTAGAATCATGCAGGATTGAAATTTTTTATGGTTTTTTACTCCTCTCAACAGCCCAAACAAGTTTCTAAAAGGATGAGTTTGCAACTACTTTACTTTTGGAGAAAATTCAAAACATTCACTATTCAATAGAGCCCAATAGCAAAAACCAGCGTTTTGAATGAAGAATCACATTTCTTGGTAGAATCATGCAGGATTGAAATTTTTGATGGTTTTTTACTCCTCTCAACAGCCCAAACAAGTTTCTAAAAGGATGAGTTTGCAACTACTTTACTTTTGGAGAAAATTCAAAACATTCATTATTCAATAGGGCCCAAACTATCAAAAACCAGCGGTTTCAATGAACACACATTTCTTGGTAGAATCATGAAGGACTGAAATTTTTGATGTTTTTCTACTCCTCTCATGAGCCCAAACAAGTCTCTAAAAGCATGAGTTTGCAACTACTTTACTTTTGGAGAAAATTCAAAACATTCATTATTCAATAGAGCCCAATAGCAAAAAATAAGGTTTTGAATGAAGAATCACATTTCTTGGTAAAATCATGCAGGATTGAAATTTTTGATGGTTTTTTACTCCTCTCAACAGCCCAAACAAGTTTCTAAAAGGATGAGTTTGCAACTACTTTACTTTTGGAGAAAATTCAAAACATTCATTATTCAATAGGGCCCAAACTATCAAAAACAAGTGGTTTGAATGAACACACATTTCTTGGTAGAATCATGCAGGACTGAAATTTTTGATGTTTTTCTACTCCTCTCATGAGCCCAAACAAGTCTCTAAAAGCATGAGTTTGCAACTACTTTACTTTTGGAGAAAATTCAAAACATTCATTACTCAAAAGAGCCCAATAGCAAAAATCAGGTTTTGAATGAAGAATCACATTTCTTGGTAAAATCATGCAGGATTGAAATTTTTGATGGTTTTTTACTCCTCTCAACAGCCCAAACAAGTTTCTAAAAGGATGAGTTTGCAACTACTTTACTTTTGGAGAAAATTCAAAACATTCATTATTCAATAGGGCCCAAACTATCAAAAACCAGCGGTTTCAATGAACACACATTTCTTGGTAGAATCGTGCAGGACTGAAATTTTTGATGTTTTTCTACTCCTCTCATGAGCCCAAACAAGTCTCTAAAAGGATGAGTTTGCAACTACTTTACTTTTGGAGAAAATTCAAAACATTCATTATTCAATAGAGCCCAATAGCAAAAACCAGCGTTTTGAATGAAGAATCACATTTCTTGGTAGAATCATGCAGGATTGAAATTTTTGATGGTTTTTTACTCCTCTCAACAGCCCAAACAAGTTTCTAAAAGGATGAGTTTGCAACTACTTTACTTTTGGAGAAAATTCAAAACATTCATTATTCAATAGGGCCCAAAATATCAAAAAACAGCGGTTTGAATGAACACACATTTCTTGGTAGAATCGTGCAGGACTGAAATTTTTGATGTTTTTCTACTCCTCTCATGAGCCCAAACAAGTCTCTAAAAGGATGAGTTTGCAACTACTTTACTTTTGGAGAAAATTCAAAACATTCATTATTCAATAGAGCCCAATAGCAAAAACCAGCGTTTTGAATGAAGAATCACATTTCTTGGTAGAATCATGCAGGATTGAAATTTTTGATGGTTTTTTACTCCTCTCAACAGCCCAAACAAGTTTCTAAAAGGATGAGTTTGCAACTACTTTACTTTTGGAGAAAATTCAAAACATTCATTATTCAATAGGGCCCAAACTATCAAAAACCAGCGATTTGAATGAACACACATTTCTTGGTAGAATCATGCAGGACTGAAATTTTAGATGTTTTTCTACTCCTCTCATGAGCCCAAACAAGTCTCTAAAAGCATGAGTTTGCAACTACTTTACTTTTGGAGAAAATTCAAAACATTCATTATTCAATAGAGCCCAATAGCAAAAATCAGGTTTTGAATGAAGAATCACATTTCTCGGTAAAATCATGCAGGATTGAAATTTTTGATGGTTTTTTACTCCTCTCAACAGCCCAAACAAGTTTCTAAAAGGATGAGTTTGCAACTACTTTACTTTTGGAGAAAATTCAAAACATTCATTATTCAATAGGGCCCAAACTATCAAAAACCAGCGGTTTGAATGAACACACATTTCTTGGTAGAATCATGCAGGACTGAAATTTTTGATGTTTTTCTACTCCTCTCATGAGCCCAAACAAGTCTCTAAAAGCATGAGTTTGCAACTACTTTACTTTTGGAGAAAATTCAAAACATTCATTACTCAAAAGAGCCCAATAGCAAAAACCAGCGTTTTGAATGAAGAATCACATTTCTTGGTAGAATCATGCAGGATTGAAATTTTTGATGGTTTTTTTACTCCTCTCAACAGCCCAAACAAGTTTCTAAAAGGATGAGTTTGCAACTACTTTACTTTTGGAGAAAATTCAAAACATTCATTATTCAATAGGGCCCAAACTATCAAAAACCAGCGGTTTCAATGAACACACATTTCTTGGTAGAATCATGCAGGACTGAAATTTTTGATGTTTTTCTACTCCTCTCATGAGCCCAAACAAGTCTCTAAAAGCATGAGTTTGCAACTACTTTACTTTTGGAGAAAATTCAAAACATTCATTATTCAATAGAGCCCAATAGCAAAAATCAGGTTTTGAATGAAGAATCACATTTCTTTGTAGAATCATGCAGGATTGAAATTTTTGATGGTTTTTTACTCCTCTCAACAGCCCAAACAAGTTTCTAAAAGGATGAGTTTGCAACTACTTTACTTTTGGAGAAAATTCAAAACATTCATTATTCAATAGGGCCCAAACTATCAAAAACCAGCGGTTTCAATGAACACACATTTCTTGGTAGAATCATGCAGGACTGAAATTTTTGATGTTTTTCTACTCCTCTCATGAGCCCAAACAAGTCTCTAAAAGCATGAGTTTGCAACTACTTTACTTTTGGAGAAAATTCAAAACATTCATTATTCAATAGAGCCCAATAGCAGAAATCAGGTTTTGAATGAAGAATCACATTTCTTGGTAGAATCATGCAGGATTGAAATTTTTGATGGTTTTTTACTCCTCTCAACAGCCCAAACAAGTTTCTAAAAGGATGAGTTTGCAACTACTTTACTTTTGGAGAAAATTCAAAACATTCATTATTCAATAGGGCCCAAACTATCAAAAACCAGCGGTTTCAATGAACACACATTTCTTGGTAGAATCATGCAGGACTGAAATTTTTGATGTTTTTCTACTCCACTCATGAGCCCAAACAAGTCTCTAAAAGCATGAGTTTGCAACTACTTTACTTTTGGAGAAAATTCAAAACATTCACTATTCAATAGAGCCCAATAGCAAAAATCAGGTTTTGAATGAAGAATCACATTTCTTGGTAAAATCATGCAGGATTGAAATTTTTGATGGTTTTTTACTCCTCTCAACAGCCCAAACAAGTTTCTAAAAGGATGAGTTTGCAACTACGTTACTTTTGGAGAAAATTCAAAACATTCATTATTCAATAGGGCCCAAACTATCAAAAACCAGCGGTTTGAATGAACACACATTTCTTGGTAGAATCATGCAGGACTGAAATTTTTGATGTTTTTCTACTCCTCTCATGAGCCCAAACAAGTCTCTAAAAGCATGAGTTTGCAACTACTTTACTTTTGGAGAAAATTCAAAACATTCATTATTCAATAGAGCCCAATAGCAAAAAATAAGGTTTTGAATGAAGAATCACATTTCTTGGTAAAATCATGCAGGATTGAAATTTTTGATGGTTTTTTACTCCTCTCAACAGCCCAAACAAGTTTCTAAAAGGATGAGTTTGCAACTACTTTACTTTTGGAGAAAATTCAAAACATTCATTATTCAATAGGGCCCAAACTATCAAAAACCAGCGGTTTGAATGAACACACATTTCTTGGTAGAATCATGCAGGACTGAAATTTTTGATGTTTTTCTACTCCTCTCATGAGCCCAAACAAGTCTCTAAAAGCATGAGTTTGCAACTACTTTACTTTTGGAGAAAATTCAAAACATTCATTACTCAAAAGAGCCCAATAGCAAAAACCAGCGTTTTGAATGAAGAATCACATTTCTTGGTAGAATCATGCAGGATTGAAATTTTTGATGGTTTTTTACTCCTCTCAACAGCCCAAACAAGTTTCTAAAAGGATGAGTTTGCAACTACTTTACTTTTGGAGAAAATTCAAAACATTCATTATTCAATAGGGCCCAAAATATCAAAAAACAGCGGTTTGAATGAACACACATTTCTTGGTAGAATCGTGCAGGACTGAAATTTTTGATGTTTTTCTACTCCTCTCATGAGCCCAAACAAGTCTCTAAAAGGATGAGTTTGCAACTACTTTACTTTTGGAGAAAATTCAAAACATTCATTATTCAATAGAGCCCAATAGCAAAAACCAGCGTTTTGAATGAAGAATCACATTTCTTGGTAGAATCATGCAGGATTGAAATTTTTGATGGTTTTTTACTCCTCTCAACAGCCCAAACAAGTTTCTAAAAGGATGAGTTTGCAACTACTTTACTTTTGGAGAAAATTCAAAACATTCATTATTCAATAGGGCCCAAACTATCAAAAACCAGCGGTTTGAATGAACACACATTTCTTGGTAGAATCATGCAGGACTGAAATTTTTGATGTTTTTCTACTCCTCTCATGAGCCCAAACAAGTCTCTAAAAGCATGAGTTTGCAACTACTTTACTTTTGGAGAAAATTCAAAACATTCATTACTCAAAAGAGCCCAATAGCAAAAACCAGCGTTTTGAATAAAGAATCACATTTCTTGGTAGAATCATGCAGGATTGAAATTTTTGATGGTTTTTTACTCCTCTCAACAGCCCAAACAAGTTTCTAAAAGGATGAATTTGCAACTACTTTACTTTTGGAGAAAATTCAAAACATTCATTATTCAATAGGGCCCAAAATATCAAAAACCAGCGGTTTGAATGAACACACATTTCTTGGTAGAATCGTGCAGGACTGAAATTTTTGATGTTTTTCTACTCCTTTCATGAGCCCAAACAAGTCTCTAAAAGGATGAGTTTGCAACTACTTTACTTTTGGAGAAAATTCAAAACATTCATTATTCAATAGAGCCCAATAGCAAAAACCAGCGTTTTGAATGAAGAATCACATTTCTTGGTAGAATCATGCAGGATTGAAATTTTTGATGGTTTTTTACTCCTCTCAACAGCCCAAACAAGTTTCTAAAAGGATGAGTTTGCAACTACTTTACTTTTGGAGAAAATTCAAAACATTCATTATTCAATAGGGCCCAAACTATCAAAAACCAGCGGTTTCAATGAACACACATTTCTTGGTAGAATCATGCAGGACTGAAATTTTTGATGTTTTTCTACTCCTCTCATGAGCCCAAACAAGTCTCTAAAAGCATGAGTTTGCAACTACTTTACTTTTGGAGAAAATTCAAAACATTCATTACTCAAAAGAGCCCAATAGCAAAAACCAGCGTTTTGAATGAAGAATCACATTTCTTGGTAGAATCATGCAGGATTGAAATTTTTGATGGTTTTTTACTCCTCTCAACAGCCCAAACAAGTTTCTAAAAGGATGAGTTTGCAACTACTTTACTTTTGGAGAAAATTCAAAACATTCATTATTCAATAGGGCCCAAACTATCAAAAACCAGCGGTTTCAATGAACACACATTTCTTGGTAGAATCATGCAGGACTGAAATTTTTGATGTTTTTCTACTCCTCTCATGAGCCCAAACAAGTCTCTAAAAGCATGAGTTTGCAACTACTTTACTTTTGGAGAAAATTCAAAACATTCATTATTCAATAGAGCCCAATAGCAAAAATCAGGTTTTGAATGAAGAATCACATTTCTTGGTAGAATCATGCAGGATTGAAATTTTTGATGGTTTTTTACTCCTCTCAACAGCCCAAACAAGTTTCTAAAAGGATGAGTTTGCAACTACTTTACTTTTGGAGAAAATTCAAAACATTCATTATTCAATAGGGCCCAAACTATCAAAAACCAGCGGTTTCAATGAACACACATTTCTTGGTAGAATCATGCAGGACTGAAATTTTTGATGTTTTTCTACTCCTCTCATGAGCCCAAACAAGTCTCTAAAAGCATGAGTTTGCAACTACTTTACTTTTGGAGAAAATTCAAAACATTCATTATTCAATAGGGCCCAAACTATCAAAAACCAGCGGTTTCAATGAACACACATTTCTTGGTAGAATCATGCAGGACTGAAATTTTTGATGTTTTTCTACTCCACTCATGAGCCCAAACAAGTCTCTAAAAGCATGAGTTTGCAACTACTTTACTTTTGGAGAAAATTCAAAACATTCACTATTCAATAGAGCCCAATAGCAAAAATCAGGTTTTGAATGAAGAATCACATTTCTTGGTAAAATCATGCAGGATTGAAATTTTTGATGGTTTTTTACTCCTCTCAACAGCCCAAACAAGTTTCTAAAAGGATGAGTTTGCAACTACTTTACTTTTGGAGAAAATTCAAAACATTCATTATTCAATAGGGCCCAAACTATCAAAAACCAACGGTTTGAATGAACACACATTTCTTGGTAGAATCATGCAGGACTGAAATTTTTGATGTTTTTCTACTCCTCTCATGAGCCCAAACAAGTCTCTAAAAGCATGAGTTTGCAACTACTTTACTTTTGGAGAAAATTCAAAACATTCATTACTCAAAAGAGCCCAATAGCAAAAACCAGCGTTTTGAATGAAGAATCACATTTCTTGGTAGAATCATGCAGGATTGAAATTTTTGATGGTTTTTTACTCCTCTCAACAGCCCAAACAAGTTTCTAAAAGGATGAGTTTGCAACTACTTTACTTTTGGAGAAAATTCAAAACATTCATTATTCAATACGGCCCAAAATATCAAAAACCAGCGGTTTGAATGAACACACATTTCTTGGTAGAATCGTGCATGACTGAAATTTTTGATGTTTTTCTACTCCTCTCATGAGCCCAAACAAGTCTCTAAAAGGATGAGTTTGCAACTACTTTACTTTTGGAGAAAATTCAAAACATTCATTATTCAATAGAGCCCAATAGCAAAAACCAGCGTTTTGAATGAAGAATCACATTTCTTGGTAGAATCATGCAGGATTGAAATTTTTGATGGTTTTTTACTCCTCTCAACAGCCCAAACAAGTTTCTAAAAGGATGAGTTTGCAACTACTTTACTTTTGGAGAAAATTCAAAACATTCATTATTCAATAGGGCCCAAACTATCAAAAACCAGCGGTTTGAATGAACACACATTTCTTGGTAGAATCATGCAGGACTGAAATTTTAGATGTTTTTCTACTCCTCTCATGAGCCCAAACAAGTCTCTAAAAGCATGAGTTTGCAACTACTTTACTTTTGGAGAAAATTCAAAACATTCATTATTCAATAGAGCCCAATAGCAAAAAATAAGGTTTTGAATGAAGAATCACATTTCTTGGTAAAATCATGCAGGATTGAAATTTTTGATGGTTTTTTACTCCTCTCAACAGCCCAAACAAGTTTCTAAAAGGATGAGTTTGCAACTACTTTACTTTTGGAGAAAATTCAAAACATTCATTATTCAATAGGGCCCAAACTATCAAAAACCAGCGGTTTGAATGAACACACATTTCTTGGTAGAATCATGCAGGACTGAAATTTTTGATGTTTTTCTACTCCTCTCATGAGCCCAAACAAGTCTCTAAAAGCATGAGTTTGCAACTACTTTACTTTTGGAGAAAATTCAAAACATTCATTACTCAAAAGAGCCCAATAGCAAAAACCAGCGTTTTGAATGAAGAATCACATTTCTTGGTAGAATCATGCAGGATTGAAATTTTTGATGGTTTTTTACTCCTCTCAACAGCCCAAACAAGTTTCTAAAAGGATGAGTTTGCAACTACTTTACTTTTGGAGAAAATTCAAAACATTCATTATTCAATAGGGCCCAAACTATCAAAAACCAGCGGTTTCAATGAACACACATTTCTTGGTAGAATCGTGCAGGACTGAAATTTTTGATGTTTTTCTACTCCTCTCATGAGCCCAAACAAGTCTCTAAAAGGATGAGTTTGCAACTACTTTACTTTTGGAGAAAATTCAAAACATTCATTATTCAATAGAGCCCAATAGCAAAAACCAGCGTTTTGAATGAAGAATCACATTTCTTGGTAGAATCATGCAGGATTGAAATTTTTGATGGTTTTTTACTCCTCTCAACAGCCCAAACAAGTTTCTAAAAGGATGAGTTTGCAACTACTTTACTTTTGGAGAAAATTCAAAACATTCATTATTCAATAGGGCCCAAACTATCAAAAACCAGCGGTTTCAATGAACACACATTTCTTGGTAGAATCATGCAGGACTGAAATTTTTGATGTTTTTCTACTCCTCTCATGAGCCCAAACAAGTCTCTAAAAGCATGAGTTTGCAACTACTTTACTTTTGGAGAAAATTCAAAACATTCACTATTCAATAGAGCCCAATAGCAAAAATCAGGTTTTGAATGAAGAATCACATTTCTTGGTAAAATCATGCAGGATTGAAATTTTTGATGGTTTTTTACTCCTCTCAACAGCCCAAACAAGTTTCTAAAAGGATGAGTTTGCAACTACTTTACTTTTGGAGAAAATTCAAAACATTCATTATTCAATAGGGCCCAAACTATCAAAAACCAGCGGTTTCAATGAACACACATTTCTTGGTAGAATCGTGCAGGACTGAAATTTTTGATGTTTTTCTACTCCTCTCATGAGCCCAAACAAGTCTCTAAAAGGATGAGTTTGCAACTACTTTACTTTTGGAGAAAATTCAAAACATTCATTATTCAATAGAGCCCAATAGCAAAAACCAGCGTTTTGAATGAAGAATCACATTTCTTGGTAGAATCATGCAGGATTGAAATTTTTGATGGTTTTTTACTCCTCTCAACAGCCCAAACAAGTTTCTAAAAGGATGAGTTTGCAACTACTTTACTTTTGGAGAAAATTCAAAACATTCATTATTCAATAGGGCCCAAACTATCAAAAACCAGCGGTTTGAATGAACACACATTTTTTGGTAGAATCATGCAGGACTGAAATTTTTGATGTTTTTCTACTCTCATGAGCCCAAACAAGTCTCTAAAAGCATGAGTTTGCAACTACTTTACTTTTGGAGAAAATTCAAAACATTCATTATTCAATAGAGCCCAATAGCAAAAATCAGGTTTTGAATGAAGAATCACATTTCTTGGTAGAATCATGCAGGATTGAAATTTTTGATGGTTTTTTACTCCTCTCAACAGCCCAAACAAGTTTCTAAAAGGATGAGTTTGCAACTACTTTACTTTTGGAGAAAATTCAAAACATTCATTATTCAATAGGGCCCAAACTATCAAAAACCAGCGGTTTCAATGAACACACATTTCTTGGTAGAATCATGCAGGACTGAAATTTTTGATGTTTTTCTACTCCTCTCATGAGCCCAAACAAGTCTCTAAAAGCATGAGTTTGCAACTACTTTACTTTTGGAGAAAATTCAAAACATTCACTATTCAATAGAGCCCAATAGCAAAAATCAGGTTTTGAATGAAGAATCACATTTCTTGGTAAAATCATGCAGGATTGAAATTTTTGATGGTTTTTTACTCCTCTCAACAGCCCAAACAAGTTTCTAAAAGGATGAGTTTGCAACTACTTTACTTTTGGAGAAAATTCAAAACATTCATTATTCAATAGGGCCCAAACTATCAAAAACCAGCGGTTTCAATGAACACACATTTCTTGGTAGAATCATGCAGGACTGAAATTTTTGATGTTTTTCTACTCCTCTCATGAGCCCAAACAAGTCTCTAAAAGCATGAGTTTGCAACTACTTTACTTTTGGAGAAAATTCAAAACATTCATTATTCAATAGAGCCCAATAGCAAAAATCAGGTTTTGAATGAAGAATCGCATTTCTTGGTAAAATCATGCAGGATTGAAATTTTTGATGGTTTTTTACTCCTCTCAACAGCCCAAACAAGTTTCTAAAAGGATGAGTTTGCAACTACTTTACTTTTGGAGAAAATTCAAAACATTCATTATTCAATAGGGCCCAAACTATCAAAAACCAGCGGTTTCAATGAACACACATTTCTTGGTAGAATCGTGCAGGACTGAAATTTTTGATGTTTTTCTACTCCTCTCATGAGCCCAAACAAGTCTCTAAAAGGATGAGTTTGCAACTACTTTACTTTTGGAGAAAATTCAAAACATTCATTATTCAATAGAGCCCAATAGCAAAAACCAGCGTTTTGAATGAAGAATCACATTTCTTGGTAGAATCATGCAGGATTGAAATTTTTGATGGTTTTTTACTCCTCTCAACAGCCCAAACAAGTTTCTAAAAGGATGAGTTTGCAACTACTTTACTTTTGGAGAAAATTCAAAACATTCATTATTCAATAGGGCCCAAACTATCAAAAACCAGCGGTTTCAATGAACACACATTTCTTGGTAGAATCATGCAGGACTGAAATTTTTGATGTTTTTCTACTCCTCTCATGAGCCCAAACAAGTCTCTAAAAGCATGAGTTTGCAACTACTTTACTTTTGGAGAAAATTCAAAACATTCACTATTCAATAGAGCCCAATAGCAAAAATCAGGTTTTGAATGAAGAATCACATTTCTTGGTAAAATCATGCAGGATTGAAATTTTTGATGGTTTTTTACTCCTCTCAACAGCCCAAACAAGTTTCTAAAAGGATGAGTTTGCAACTACTTTACTTTTGGAGAAAATTCAAAACATTCATTATTCAATAGGGCCCAAACTATCAAAAACCAGCGGTTTCAATGAACACACATTTCTTGGTAGAATCGTGCAGGACTGAAATTTTTGATGTTTTTCTACTCCTCTCATGAGCCCAAACAAGTCTCTAAAAGGATGAGTTTGCAACTACTTTACTTTTGGAGAAAATTCAAAACATTCATTATTCAATAGAGCCCAATAGCAAAAACCAGCGTTTTGAATGAAGAATCACATTTCTTGGTAGAATCATGCAGGATTGAAATTTTTGATGGTTTTTTACTCCTCTCAACAGCCCAAACAAGTTTCTAAAAGGATGAGTTTGCAACTACTTTACTTTTGGAGAAAATTCAAAACATTCATTATTCAATAGGGCCCAAACTATCAAAAACCAGCGGTTTGAATGAACACACATTTTTTGGTAGAATCATGCAGGACTGAAATTTTTGATGTTTTTCTACTCTCATGAGCCCAAACAAGTCTCTAAAAGCATGAGTTTGCAACTACTTTACTTTTGGAGAAAATTCAAAACATTCATTATTCAATAGAGCCCAATAGCAAAAATCAGGTTTTGAATGAAGAATCACATTTCTTGGTAGAATCATGCAGGATTGAAATTTTTGATGGTTTTTTACTCCTCTCAACAGCCCAAACAAGTTTCTAAAAGGATGAGTTTGCAACTACTTTACTTTTGGAGAAAATTCAAAACATTCATTATTCAATAGGGCCCAAACTATCAAAAACCAGCGGTTTCAATGAACACACATTTCTTGGTAGAATCATGCAGGACTGAAATTTTTGATGTTTTTCTACTCCTCTCATGAGCCCAAACAAGTCTCTAAAAGCATGAGTTTGCAACTACTTTACTTTTGGAGAAAATTCAAAACATTCACTATTCAATAGAGCCCAATAGCAAAAATCAGGTTTTGAATGAAGAATCACATTTCTTGGTAAAATCATGCAGGATTGAAATTTTTGATGGTTTTTTACTCCTCTCAACAGCCCAAACAAGTTTCTAAAAGGATGAGTTTGCAACTACTTTACTTTTGGAGAAAATTCAAAACATTCATTATTCAATAGGGCCCAAACTATCAAAAACCAGCGGTTTCAATGAACACACATTTCTTGGTAGAATCATGCAGGACTGAAATTTTTGATGTTTTTCTACTCCTCTCATGAGCCCAAACAAGTCTCTAAAAGCATGAGTTTGCAACTACTTTACTTTTGGAGAAAATTCAAAACATTCATTATTCAATAGAGCCCAATAGCAAAAATCAGGTTTTGAATGAAGAATCGCATTTCTTGGTAAAATCATGCAGGATTGAAATTTTTGATGGTTTTTTACTCCTCTCAACAGCCCAAACAAGTTTCTAAAAGGATGAGTTTGCAACTACTTTACTTTTGGAGAAAATTCAAAACATTCATTATTCAATAGGGCCCAAACTATCAAAAACCAGCGGTTTCAATGAACACACATTTCTTGGTAGAATCATGCAGGACTGAAATTTTTGATGTTTTTCTACTCCTCTCATGAGCCCAAACAAGTCTCTAAAAGCATGAGTTTGCAACTACTTTACTTTTGGAGAAAATTCAAAACATTCATTATTCAATAGAGCCCAATAGCAAAAATCAGGTTTTGAATGAAGAATCACATTTCTTGGTAGAATCATGCAGGATTGAAATTTTTTATGGTTTTTTACTCCTCTCAACAGCCCAAACAAGTTTCTAAAAGGATGAGTTTGCAACTACTTTACTTTTGGAGAAAATTCAAAACATTCATTATTCAATAGGGCCCAAACTATCAAAAACCAGCGGTTTGAATGAACACACATTTCTTGGTAGAATCATGCAGGACTGAAATTTTTGATGTTTTTCTACTCCTCTCATGAGCCCAAACAAGTCTCTAAAAGCATGAGTTTGCAACTACTTTACTTTTGGAGAAAATTCAAAACATTCACTATTCAATAGAGCCCAATAGCAAAAATCAGGTTTTGAATGAAGAATCACATTTCTTGGTAAAATCATGCAGGATTGAAATTTTTGATGGTTTTTTACTCCTCTCAACAGCCCAAACAAGTTTCTAAAAGGATGAGTTTGCAACTACTTTACTTTTGGAGAAAATTCAAAACATTCATTATTCAATAGGGCCCAAACTATCAAAAACCAGCGGTTTCAATGAACACACATTTCTTGGTAGAATCGTGCAGGACTGAAATTTTTGATGTTTTTCTACTCCTCTCATGAGCCCAAACAAGTCTCTAAAAGGATGAGTTTGCAACTACTTTACTTTTGGAGAAAATTCAAAACATTCATTATTCAATAGAGCCCAATAGCAAAAACCAGCGTTTTGAATGAAGAATCACATTTCTTGGTAGAATCATGCAGGATTGAAATTTTTGATGGTTTTTTACTCCTCTCAACAGCCCAAACAAGTTTCTAAAAGGATGAGTTTGCAACTACTTTACTTTTGGAGAAAATTCAAAACATTCATTATTCAATAGGGCCCAAAATATCAAAAAACAGCGGTTTGAATGAACACACATTTCTTGGTAGAATCGTGCAGGACTGAAATTTTTGATGTTTTTCTACTCCTCTCATGAGCCCAAACAAGTCTCTAAAAGGATGAGTTTGCAACTACTTTACTTTTGGAGAAAATTCAAAACATTCATTATTCAATAGAGCCCAATAGCAAAAACCAGCGTTTTGAATGAAGAATCACATTTCTTGGTAGAATCATGCAGGATTGAAATTTTTGATGGTTTTTTACTCCTCTCAACAGCCCAAACAAGTTTCTAAAAGGATGAGTTTGCAACTACTTTACTTTTGGAGAAAATTCAAAACATTCATTATTCAATAGGGCCCAAACTATCAAAAACCAGCGGTTTCAATGAACACACATTTCTTGGTAGAATCATGCAGGACTGAAATTTTTGATGTTTTTCTACTCCTCTCATGAGCCCAAACAAGTCTCTAAAAGCATGAGTTTGCAACTACTTTACTTTTGGAGAAAATTCAAAACATTCATTATTCAATAGAGCCCAATAGCAAAAATCAGGTTTTGAATGAAGAATCACATTTCTTGGTAGAATCATGCAGGATTGAAATTTTTGATGGTTTTTTACTCCTCTCAACAGCCCAAACAAGTTTCTAAAAGGATGAGTTTGCAACTACTTTACTTTTGGAGAAAATTCAAAACATTCATTATTCAATAGGGCCCAAACTATCAAAAACCAGCGGTTTCAATGAACACACATTTCTTGGTAGAATCATGCAGGACTGAAATTTTTGATGTTTTTCTACTCCTCTCATGAGCCCAAACAAGTCTCTAAAAGCATGAGTTTGCAACTACTTTACTTTTGGAGAAAATTCAAAACATTCATTATTCAATAGAGCCCAATAGCAAAAATCAGGTTTTGAATGAAGAATCACATTTCTTGGTAAAATCATGCAGGATTGAAATTTTTGATGGTTTTTTACTCCTCTCAACAGCCCAAACAAGTTTCTAAAAGGATGAATTTGCAACTACTTTACTTTTGGAGAAAATTCAAAACATTCATTATTCAATAGGGCCCAAACTATCAAAAACCAGCGGTTTCAATGAACACACATTTCTTGGTAGAATCATGCAGGACTGAAATTTTTGATGTTTTTCTACTCCTCTCATGAGCCCAAACAAGTCTCTAAAGGCATGAGTTTGCAACTACTTTACTTTTGGAGAAAATTCAAAACATTCATTATTCAATAGAGCCCAATAGCAAAAATCAGGTTTTGAATGAAGAATCACATTTCTTGGTAGAATCATGCAGGATTGAAATTTTTGATGGTTTTTTACTCCTCTCAACAGCCCAAACAAGTTTCTAAAAGGATGAGTTTGCAACTACTTTACTTTTGGAGAAAATTCAAAACATTCATTATTCAATAGGGCCCAAAATATCAAAAACCAGTGGTTTGAATGAACACACATTTCTTGGTAGAATCGTGCAGGACTGAAATTTTTGATGTTTTTCTACTCCTTTCATGAGCCCAAACAAGTCTCTAAAAGGATGAGTTTGCAACTACTTTACTTTTGGAGAAAATTCAAAACATTCATTATTCAATAGAGCCCAATAGCAAAAACCAGCGTTTTGAATGAAGAATCACATTTCTTGGTAGAATCATGCAGGATTGAAATTTTTGATGGTTTTTTACTCCTCTCAACAGCCCAAACAAGTTTCTAAAAGGATGAGTTTGCAACTACTTTACTTTTGGAGAAAATTCAAAACATTCATTATTCAATAGGGCCCAAACTATCAAAAACCAGCGGTTTCAATGAACACACATTTCTTGGTAGAATCATGCAGGACTGAAATTTTTGATGTTTTTCTACTCCTCTCATGAGCCCAAACAAGTCTCTAAAAGCATGAGTTTGCAACTACTTTACTTTTGGAGAAAATTCAAAACATTCATTATTCAATAGAGCCCAATAGCAAAAACCAGCGTTTTGAATGAAGAATCACATTTCTTGGTAGAATCATGCAGGATTGAAATTTTTGATGGTTTTTTACTCCTCTCAACAGCCCAAACAAGTTTCTAAAAGGATGAGTTTGCAACTACTTTACTTTTGGAGAAAATTCAAAACATTCATTATTCAATAGGGCCCAAACTATCAAAAACCAGCGGTTTGAATGAACACACACTTCTTGGTAGAATCGTACAGGACTGAAATTTTTGATGTTTTTCTACTCCTCTCATGAGCCCAAACAAGTCTCTAAAAGGATGAGTTTGCAACTACTTTACTTTTGGAGAAAATTCAAAACATTCATTATTCAATAGAGCCCAATAGCAAAAATCAGGTTTTGAATGAAGAATCACATTTCTTGGTAGAATCATGCAGGATTGAAATTTTTGATGGTTTTTTACTCCTCTCAACAGCCCAAAAAAGTTTCTAAAAGGATGAGTTTGCAGCTACTTTACTTTTGGAGAAAATTCAAAACATTCATTATTCAATAGGGCCCAAAATATCAAAAACCAGCGGTTTGAATGAACACACATTTCTTGGTAGAATCGTGCAGGACTGAAATTTTTGATGTTTTTCTACTCCTCTCATGAGCCCAAACAAGTCTCTAAAAGCATGAGTTTGCAACTACTTTACTTTTGGAGAAAATTCAAAACATTCATTATTCAATAGAGCCCAATAGCAAAAACCAGCGTTTTGAATGAAGAATCACATTTCTTGGTAGAATCATGCAGGATTGAAATTTTTGATGGTTTTTTACTCCTCTCAACAGCCCAAACAAGTTTCTAAAAGGATGAGTTTGCAACTACTTTACTTTTGGAGAAAATTCAAAACATTCATTATTCAATAGGGCCCAAACTATCAAAAACCAGCGGTTTCAATGAACACACATTTCTTGGTAGAATCATGCAGGACTGAAATTTTTGATGTTTTTCTACTCCTCTCATGAGCCCAAACAAGTCTCTAAAAGCATGAGTTTGCAACTACTTTACTTTTGGAGAAAATTCAAAACATTCATTATTCAATAGAGCCCAATAGCAAAAATCAGGTTTTGAATGAAGAATCACATTTCTTGGTAGAATCATGCAGGATTGAAATTTTTGATGGTTTTTTACTCCTCTCAACAGCCCAAACAAGTTTCTAAAAGGATGAGTTTGCAACTACTTTACTTTTGGAGAAAATTCAAAACATTCATTATTCAATAGGGCCCAAACTATCAAAAACCAGCGGTTTGAATGAACACACATTTCTTGGTAGAATCATGCAGGACTGAAATTTTTGATGTTTTTCTACTCCTCTCATGAGCCCAAACAAGTCTCTAAAAGCATGAGTTTGCAACTACTTTACTTTTGGAGAAAATTCAAAACATTCATTACTCAAAAGAGCCCAATAGCAAAAACCAGCGTTTTGAATGAAGAATCACATTTCTTGGTAGAATCATGCAGGATTGAAATTTTTGATGGTTTTTTACTCCTCTCAACAGCCCAAACAAGTTTCTAAAAGGATGAGTTTGCAACTACTTTACTTTTGGAGAAAATTCAAAACATTCATTATTCAATAGGGCCCAAACTATCAAAAACCAGCGGTTTCAATGAACACACATTTCTTGGTAGAATCATGCAGGACTGAAATTTTTGATGTTTTTCTACTCCTCTCATGAGCCCAAACAAGTCTCTAAAAGCATGAGTTTGCAACTACTTTACTTTTGGAGAAAATTCAAAACATTCATTATTCAATAGAGCCCAATAGCAAAAATCAGGTTTTGAATGAAGAATCACATTTCTTGGTAGAATCATGCAGGATTGAAATTTTTGATGGTTTTTTACTCCTCTCAACAGCCCAAACAAGTTTCTAAAAGGATGAGTTTGCAACTACTTTACTTTTGGAGAAAATTCAAAACATTCATTATTCAATAGGGCCCAAAATATCAAAAACCAGCGGTTTGAATGAACACACATTTCTTGGTAGAATCGTGCAGGACTGAAATTTTGGATGTTTTTCTACTCCTCTCATGAGCCCAAACAAGTCTCTAAAAGGATGAGTTTGCAACTACTTTACTTTTGGAGAAAATTCAAAACATTCATTATTCAATAGGGCCCAAACTATCAAAAACCAGCGGTTTCAATGAACACACATTTCTTGGTAGAATCATGCAGGACTGAAATTTTTGATGTTTTTCTACTCCTCTCATGAGCCCAAACAAGTCTCTAAAAGCATGAGTTTGCAACTATTTTACTTTTGGAGAAAATTCAAAACATTCATTATTCAATAGAGCCCAATAGCAAAAATCAGGTTTTGAATGAAGAATCACATTTCTTGGTAGAATCATGCAGGATTGAAATTTTTGATGGTTTTTTACTCATCTCAACAGCCCAAACAAGTTTCTAAAAGGATGAGTTTGCAACTACTTTACTTTTGGAGAAAATTCAAAACATTCATTATTCAATAGGGCCCAAACTATCAAAAACCAGCGGTTTCAATGAACACACATTTCTTGGTAGAATCATGCAGGACTGAAATTTTTGATGTTTTTCTACTCCTCTCATGAGCCCAAACAAGTCTCTAAAAGCATGAGTTTGCAACTACTTTACTTTTGGAGAAAATTCAAAACATTCATTATTCAATAGAGCCCAATAGCAAAAATCAGGTTTTGAATGAAGAATCACATTTCTTGGTAAAATCATGCAGGATTGAAATTTTTGATGGTTTTTTACTCCTCTCAACAGCCCAAACAAGTTTCTAAAAGGATGAATTTGCAACTACTTTACTTTTGGAGAAAATTCAAAACATTCATTATTCAATAGGGCCCAAACTATCAAAAACCAGCGGTTTCAATGAACACACATTTCTTGGTAGAATCATGCAGGACTGAAATTTTTGATGTTTTTCTACTCCTCTCATGAGCCCAAACAAGTCTCTAAAAGCATGAGTTTGCAACTACTTTACTTTTGGAGAAAATTCAAAACATTCATTATTCAATAGAGCCCAATAGCAAAAATCAGGTTTTGAATGAAGAATCACATTTCTTGGTAAAATCATGCAGGATTGAAATTTTTGATTTTTTTTTACTCCTCTCAACAGCCCAAACAAGTTTCTAAAAGGATGAGTTTGCAACTACTTTACTTTTGGAGAAAATTCAAAACATTCATTATTCAATAGGGCCCAAACTATCAAAAACCAGCGGTTTCAATTAACACACATTTCTTGGTAGAATCATGCAGGACTGAAATTTTTGATGTTTTTCTACTCCTCTCATGAGCCCAAACAAGTCTCTAAAAGCATGAGTTTGCAACTACTTTACTTTTGGAGAAAATTCAAAACATTCATTATTCAATAGAGCACAATAGCAAAAATCAGGTTTTGAATGAAGAATCACATTTCTTGGTAGAATCATGCAGGATTGAAATTTTTGATGGTTTTTTACTCCTCTCAACAGCCCAAACAAGTTTCTAAAAGGATGAGTTTGCAACTACTTTACTTTTGGAGAAAATTCAAAACATTCATTATTCAATAGGGCCCAAAATATCAAAAACCAGCGGTTTGAATGAACACACATTTCTTGGTAGAATTGTGCAGGACTGAAATTTTTGATGTTTTTCTACTCCTCTCATGAGCCCAAACAAGTCTCTAAAAGGATGAGTTTGCAACTACTTTACTTTTGGAGAAAATTCAAAACATTCATTATTCAATAGAGCCCAATAGCAAAAACCAGCGTTTTGAATGAAGAATCACATTTCTTGGTAGAATCATGCAGGATTGAAATTTTTGATGGTTTTTTACTCCTCTCAACAGCCCAAACAAGTTTCTAAAAGGATGAGTTTGCAACTACTTTACTTTTGGAGAAAATTCAAAACATTCATTATTCAATAGGGCCCAAACTATCAAAAACCAGCGGTTTGAATGAACACACATTTCTTGGTAGAATCATGCAGGACTGAAATTTTTGATGTTTTTCTACTCTCATGAGCCCAAAAAAGTCTCTAAAAGCATGAGTTTGCAACTACTTTACTTTTGGAGAAAATTCAAAACATTCACTATTCAATAGAGCCCAATAGCAAAAATCAGGTTTTGAATGAAGAATCACATTTCTTGGTAAAATCATGCAGGATTGAAATTTTTGATGGTTTTTTACTCCTCTCAACAGCCCAAACAAGTTTCTAAAAGGATGACTTTGCAACTACTTTACTTTTGGAGAAAATTCAAAACATTCATTATTCAATAGGGCCCAAACTATCAAAAACCAGCGGTTTCAATGAACACACATTTCTTGGTAGAATCATGCAGGACTGAAATTTTTGATGTTTTTCTACTCCTCTCATGAGCCCAAACAAGTCTCTAAAAGCATGAGTTTGCAACTACTTTACTTTTGGAGAAAATTCAAAACATTCATTACTCAAAAGAGCCCAATAGCAAAAACAAGCGTTTTGAATGAAGAATCACATTTCTTGGTAGAATCATGCAGGATTGAAATTTTTGATGGTTTTTTACTCCTCTCAACAGCCCAAACAAGTTTCTAAAAGGATGAGTTTGCAACTACTTTACTTTTGGAGAAAATTCAAAACATTCATTATTCAATAGAGCCCAATAGCAAAAACCAGCGTTTTGAATGAAGAATCACATTTCTTGGTAGAATCATGCAGGATTGAAATTTTTGATGGTTTTTTACTCCTCTCAACAGCCCAAACAAGTTTCTAAAAGGATGAGTTTGCAACTACTTTACTTTTGGAGAAAATTCAAAACATTCATTATTCAATAGGGCCCAAACTATCAAAAACCAGCGGTTTGAATGAACACACATTTCTTGGTAGAATCATGCAGGACTGAAATTTTTGATGTTTTTCTACTCCTCTCATGAGCCCAAACAAGTCTCTAAAAGCATGAGTTTGCAACTACTTTACTTTTGGAGAAAATTCAAAACATTCATTACTCAAAAGAGCCCAATAGCAAAAACCAGCGTTTTGAATGAAGAATCACATTTCTTGGTAGAAACATGCAGGATTGAAATTTTTGATGGTTTTTTACTCCTCTCAACAGCCCAAACAAGTTTCTAAAAGGATGAGTTTGCAACTACTTTACTTTTGGAGAAAATTCAAAACATTCATTATTCAATAGGGCCCAAACTATCAAAAACCAGCGGTTTCAATGAACACACATTTCTTGGTAGAATCATGCAGGACTGAAATTTTTGATGTTTTTCTACTCCTCTCATGAGCCCAAACAAGTCTCTAAAAGCATGAGTTTTCAACTACTTTACTTTTGGAGAAAATTCAAAACATTCATTATTCAATAGAGCCCAATAGCAAAAATCAGGTTTTGAATTTCTTGGTAGAATCATGCAGGATTGAAATTTTTGATGGTTTTTTACTCCTCTCAACAGCCCAAACAAGTTTCTAAAAGGATGAGTTTGTAACTACTTTACTTTTGGAGAAAATTCAAAACATTCATTATTCAATAGGGCCCAAACTATCAAAAACCAGCGGTTTCAATGAACACACATTTCTTGGTAGAATCATGCAGGACTGAAATTTTTGATGTTTTTCTACTCCTCTCATGAGCCCAAACAAGTCTCTAAAAGCATGAATTTGCAACTACTTTACTTTTGGAGAAAATTCAAAACATTCATTATTCAATAGAGCACAATAGCAAAAATCAGGTTTTGAATGAAGAATCACATTTCTTGGTAGAATCATGCAGGATTGAAATTTTTGATGGTTTTTTACTCCTCTCAACAGCCCAAACAAGTTTCTAAAAGGATGAGTTTGCAACTACTTTACTTTTGGAGAAAATTCAAAACATTCATTATTCAATAGGGCCCAAAATATCAAAAACCAGCGGTTTGAATGAACACACATTTCTTGGTAGAATCGTGCAGGACTGAAATTTTTGATGTTTTTCTACTCCTCTCATGAGCCCAAACAAGTCTCTAAAAGGATGAGTTTGCAACTACTTTACTTTTGGAGAAAATTCAAAACATTCATTATTCAATAGAGCCCAATAGCAAAAACCAGCGTTTTGAATGAAGAATCACATTTCTTGGTAGAATCATGCAGGATTGAAATTTTTGATGGTTTTTTACTCCTCTCAACATCCCAAACAAGTTTCTAAAAGGATGAGTTTGCAACTACTTTACTTTTGGAGAAAATTCAAAACATTCATTATTCAATAGGGCCCAAACTATCAAAAACCAGCGGTTTCAATGAACACACATTTCTTGGTAGAATCATGCAGGACTGAAATTTTTGATGTTTTTCTACTCCTCTCATGAGCCCAAACAAGTCTCTAAAAGCATGAGTTTGCAACTACTTTACTTTTGGAGAAAATTCAAAACATTCATTATTCAATAGGGCCCAAACTATCAAAAACCAGCGGTTTCAATGAACACACATTTCTTGGTAGAATCATGCAGGACTGAAATTTTTGGTGTTTTTCTACTCCTCTCATGAGCCCAAACAAGTCTCTAAAAGCATGAGTTTGCAACTACTTTACTTTTGGAGAAAATTCAAAACATTCATTACTCAAAAGAGCCCAATAGCAAAAACCAGCGTTTTGAATGAAGAATCACATTTCTTGGTAGAATCATGCAGGATTGAAATTTTTGATGGTTTTTTACTCCTCTCAACAGCCCAAACAAGTTTCTAAAAGGATGAGTTTGCAACTACCTTACTTTTGGAGAAAATTCAAAACATTCATTATTCAATAGGGCCCAAACTATCAAAAACCAGCGGTTTGAATGAACACACATTTCTTGGTAGAATCATGCAGGACTGAAATTTTTGATGTTTTTCTACTCCTCTCATGAGCCCAAACAAGTCTCTAAAAGCATGAGTTTGCAACTACTTTACTTTTGGAGAAAATTCAAAACATTCATTATTCAATAGAGCCCAATAGCAAAAATCAGGTTTTGAATGAAGAATCACATTTCTTGGTAAAATCATGCAGGATTGAAATTTTTGATGGTTTTTTACTCCTCTCAACAGCCCAAACAAGTTTCTAAAAGGATGAGTTTGTAACTACTTTACTTTTGGAGAAAATTCAAAACATTCATTATTCAATAGGGCCCAAACTATCAAAAACCAGCGGTTTGAATGAACACACATTTCTTGGTAGAATCATGCAGGACTGAAATTTTTGATGTTTTTCTACTCCTCTCATGAGCCCAAACAAGTCTCTAAAAGCATGAGTTTGCAACTACTTTACTTTTGGAGAAAATTCAAAACATTCATTACTCAAAAGAGCCCAATAGCAAAAACCAGCGTTTTGAATGAAGAATCACATTTCTTGGTAGAATCATGCAGGATTGAAATTTTTGATGGTTTTTTACTCCTCTCAACAGCCCAAACAAGTTTCTAAAAGGATGAGTTTGCAACTACTTTACTTTTGGAGAAAATTCAAAACATTCATTATTCAATAGGGCCCAAACTATCAAAAACCAGCGGTTTCAATGAACACACATTTCTTGGTAGAATCATGCAGGACTGAAATTTTTGATGTTTTTCTACTCCTCTCATGAGCCCAAACAAGTCTCTAAAAGCATGAGTTTGCAACTATTTTACTTTTGGAGAAAATTCAAAACATTCATTATTCAATAGAGCCCAATAGCAAAAATCAGGTTTTGAATGAAGAATCACATTTCTTGGTAAAATCATGCAGGATTGAAATTTTTGATGGTTTTTTACTCCTCTCAACAGCCCAAACAAGTTTCTAAAAGGATGAGTTTGTAACTACTTTACTTTTGGAGAAAATTCAAAACATTCATTATTCAATAGGGCCCAAACTATCAAAAACCAGCGGTTTGAATGAACACACATTTCTTGGTAGAATCATGCAGGACTGAAATTTTTGATGTTTTTCTACTCCTCTCATGAGCCCAAACAAGTCTCTAAAAGCATGAGTTTGCAACTACTTTACTTTTGGAGAAAATTCAAAACATTCATTACTCAAAAGAGCCCAATAGCAAAAACCAGCGTTTTGAATGAAGAATCACATTTCTTGGTAGAATCATGCAGGATTGAAATTTTTGATGGTTTTTTACTCCTCTCAACAGCCCAAACAAGTTTCTAAAAGGATGAGTTTGCAACTACTTTACTTTTGGAGAAAATTCAAAACATTCATTATTCAATAGGGCCCAAACTATCAAAAACCAGCGGTTTCAATGAACACACATTTCTTGGTAGAATCATGCAGGACTGAAATTTTTGATGTTTTTCTACTCCTCTCATGAGCCCAAACAAGTCTCTAAAAGCATGAGTTTGCAACTACTTTACTTTTGGAGAAAATTCAAAACATTCATTATTCAATAGAGCCCAATAGCAAAAATCAGGTTTTGAATGAAGAATCACATTTCTTGGTAAAATCATGCAGGATTGAAATTTTTGATGGTTTTTTACTCCTCTCAACAGCCCAAACAAGTTTCTAAAAGGATGAATTTGCAACTACTTTACTTTTGGAGAAAATTCAAAACATTCATTATTCAATAGGGCCCAAACTATCAAAAACCAGCGGTTTCAATGAACACACATTTCTTGGTAGAATCATGCAGGACTGAAATTTTTGATGTTTTTCTACTCCTCTCATGAGCCCAAACAAGTCTCTAAAAGCATGAGTTTGCAACTACTTTACTTTTGGAGAAAATTCAAAACATTCATTATTCAATAGAGCCCAATAGCAAAAATCAGGTTTTGAATGAAGAATCACATTTCTTGGTAGAATCATGCAGGATTGAAATTTTTGATGGTTTTTTACTCCTCTCAACAGCCCAAACAAGTTTCTAAAAGGATGAGTTTGCAACTACTTTACTTTTGGAGAAAATTCAAAACATTCATTATTCAATAGGGCCCAAAATATCAAAAACCAGCGGTTTGAATGAACACACATTTCTTGGTAGAATCGTGCAGGACTGAAATTTTTGATGTTTTTCTACTCCTCTCATGAGCCCAAACAAGTCTCTAAAAGGATGAGTTTGCAACTACTTTACTTTTGGAGAAAATTCAAAACATTCATTATTCAATAGAGCCCAATAGCAAAAACCAGCGTTTTGAATGAAGAATCACATTTCTTGGTAGAATCATGCAGGATTGAAATTTTTGATGGTTTTTTACTCCTCTCAACATCCCAAACAAGTTTCTAAAAGGATGAGTTTGCAACTACTTTACTTTTGGAGAAAATTCAAAACATTCATTATTCAATAGGGCCCAAACTATCAAAAACCAGCGGTTTCAATGAACACACATTTCTTGGTAGAATCATGCAGGACTGAAATTTTTGATGTTTTTCTACTCCTCTCATGAGCCCAAACAAGTCTCTAAAAGCATGAGTTTGCAACTACTTTACTTTTGGAGAAAATTCAAAACATTCATTATTCAATAGAGCCCAATAGCAAAAACCAGCGTTTTGAATGAAGAATCACATTTCTTGGTAAAATCATGCAGGATTGAAATTTTTGATGGTTTTTTACTCCTCTCAACAGCCCAAACAAGTTTCTAAAAGGATAAGTTTGCAACTACTTTACTTTTGGAGAAAATTCAAAACATTCATTATTCAATAGGGCCCAAACTATCAAAAACCAGCGGTTTCAATGAACACACATTTCTTGGTAGAATCATGCAGGACTGAAATTTTTGATGTTTTTCTACTCCTCTCATGAGCCCAAACAAGTCTCTAAAAGCATGAGTTTGCAACTACTTTACTTTTGGAGAAAATTCAAAACATTCATTATTCAATAGAGCCCAATAGCAAAAATCAGGTTTTGAATGAAGAATCACATTTCTTGGTAGAATCATGCAGGATTGAAATTTTTGATGGTTTTTTACTCCTCTCAACAGCCCAAACAAGTTTCTAAAAGGATGAGTTTGCAACTACTTTACTTTTGGAGAAAATTCAAAACATTCATTATTCAATAGGGCCCAAACTATCAAAAACCAGCGGTTTGAATGAACACACATTTCTTGGTAGAATCATGCAGGACTGAAATTTTTGATGTTTTTCTACTCTCATGAGCCCAAAAAAGTCTCTAAAAGCATGAGTTTGCAACTACTTTACTTTTGGAGAAAATTCAAAACATTCACTATTCAATAGAGCCCAATAGCAAAAATCAGGTTTTGAATGAAGAATCACATTTCTTGGTAAAATCATGCAGGATTGAAATTTTTGATGGTTTTTTACTCCTCTCAACAGCCCAAACAAGTTTCTAAAAGGATGACTTTGCAACTACTTTACTTTTGGAGAAAATTCAAAACATTCATTATTCAATAGGGCCCAAACTATCAAAAACCAGCGGTTTCAATGAACACACATCTCTTGGTAGAATCATGCAGGACTGAAATTTTTGATGTTTTTCTACTCCTCTCATGAGCCCAAACAAGTCTCTAAAAGCATGAGTTTGCAACTACTTTAATTTTGGAGAAAATTCAAAACATTCACTATTCAATAGAGCCCAATAGCAAAAATCAGGTTTTGAATGAAGAATCACATTTCTTGGTAAAATCATGCAGGATTGAAATTTTTGATGGTTTTTTACTCCTCTCAACAGCCCAAACAAGTTTCTAAAAGGATGAGTTTGCAACTACTTTACTTTTGGAGAAAATTCAAAACATTCATTATTCAATAGGGCCCAAACTATCAAAAACCAGCGGTTTCAATGAACACACATTTCTTGGTAGAATCATGCAGGACTGAAATTTTTGATGTTTTTCTACTCCTCTCATGAGCCCAAACAAGTCTCTAAAAGCATGAGTTTGCAACTACTTTACTTTTGGAGAAAATTCAAAACATTCATTACTCAAAAGAGCCCAATAGCAAAAACAAGCGTTTTGAATGAAGAATCACATTTCTTGGTAGAATCATGCAGGATTGAAATTTTTGATGGTTTTTTACTCCTCTCAACAGCCCAAACAAGTTTCTAAAAGGATGAGTTTGCAACTACTTTACTTTTGGAGAAAATTCAAAACATTCATTATTCAATAGAGCCCAATAGCAAAAACCAGCGTTTTGAATGAAGAATCACATTTCTTGGTAGAATCATGCAGGATTGAAATTTTTGATGGTTTTTTACTCCTCTCAACAGCCCAAACAAGTTTCTAAAAGGATGAGTTTGCAACTACTTTACTTTTGGAGAAAATTCAAAACATTCATTATTCAATAGTGCCCAAACTATCAAAAACCAGCGGTTTGAATGAACACACATTTCTTGGTAGAATCATGCAGGACTGAAATTTTTGAAGTTTTTCTACTCCTCTCATGAGCCCAAACAAGTCTCTAAAAGCATGAGTTTGCAACTACTTTACTTTTGGAGAAAATTCAAAACATTCATTACTCAAAAGAGCCCAATAGCAAAAACCAGCGTTTTGAATGAAGAATCACATTTCTTGGTAGAATCATGCAGGATTGAAATTTTTGATGGTTTTTTACTCCTCTCAACAGCCCAAACAAGTTTCTAAAAGGATGAGTTTGCAACTACTTTACTTTTGGAGAAAATTCAAAACATTCATTATTCAATAGGGCCCAAACTATCAAAAACCAGCGGTTTCAATGAACACACATTTCTTGGTAGAATCATGCAGGACTGAAATTTTTGATGTTTTTCTACTCTCATGAGCCCAAAAAAGTCTCTAAAAGCATGAGTTTGCAACTACTTTACTTTTGGAGAAAATTCAAAACATTCACTATTCAATAGAGCCCAATAGCAAAAATCAGGTTTTGAATGAAGAATCACATTTCTTGGTAAAATCATGCAGGATTGAAATTTTTGATGGTTTTTTACTCCTCTCAACAGCCCAAACAAGTTTCTAAAAGGATGACTTTGCAACTACTTTACTTTTGGAGAAAATTCAAAACATTCATTATTCAATAGAGCCCAATAGCAAAAACCCGCGTTTTGAATGAAGAATCACATTTCTTGGTAGAATCATGCAGGATTGAAATTTTTGATGGTTTTTTACTCCTCTCAACAGCCCAAACAAGTTTCTAAAAGGATGAGTTTGCAACTACTTTACTTTTGGAGAAAATTCAAAACATTCATTATTCAATAGTGCCCAAACTATCAAAAACCAGCGGTTTGAATGAACACACATTTCTTGGTAGAATCATGCAGGACTGAAATTTTTGATGTTTTTCTACTCCTCTCATGAGCCCAAACAAGTCTCTAAAAGCATGAGTTTGCAACTACTTTACTTTTGGAGAAAATTCAAAACATTCATTACTCAAAAGAGCCCAATAGCAAAAACCAGCGTTTTGAATGAAGAATCACATTTCTTGGTAGAATCATGCAGGATTGAAATTTTTGATGGTTTTTTACTCCTCTCAACAGCCCAAACAAGTTTCTAAAAGGATGAGTTTGTAACTACTTTACTTTTGGAGAAAATTCAAAACATTCATTATTCAATAGGGCCCAAACTATCAAAAACCAGCGGTTTCAATGAACACACATTTCTTGGTAGAATCATGCAGGACTGAAATTTTTGATGTTTTTCTACTCCTCTCATGAGCCCAAACAAGTCTCTAAAAGCATGAGTTTGCAACTACTTTACTTTTGGAGAAAATTCAAAACATTCATTATTCAATAGAGCCCAATAGCAAAAATCAGGTTTTGAATGAAGAATCACATTTCTTGGTAAAATCATGCAGGATTGAAATTTTTGATGGTTTTTTACTCCTCTCAACAGCCCAAACAAGTTTCTAAAAGGATGAGTTTGCAACTACTTTACTTTTGGAGAAAATTCAAAACATTCATTATTCAATAGGGCCCAAAATATCAAAAACCAGCGGTTGGAATGAACACACATTTCTTGGTAGAATCGTGCAGGACTGAAATTTTTGATGTTTTTCTACTCCTCTCATGAGCCCAAACAAGTCTCTAAAAGGATGAGTTTGCAACTACTTTACTTTTGGAGAAAATTCAAAACATTCATTATTCAATAGAGCCCAATAGCAAAAACCAGCGTTTTGAATGAAGAATCACATTTCTTGGTAGAATCATGCAGGATTGAAATTTTTGATGGTTTTTTACTCCTCTCAACAGCCCAAACAAGTTTCTAAAAGGATGAGTTTGCAACTACTTTACTTTTGGAGAAAATTCAAAACATTCATTATTCAATAGGGCCCAAACTATCAAAAACCAGTGGTTTGAATGAACACACATTTCTTGGTAGAATCATGCAGGACTGAAATTTTTGATGTTTTTCTACTCCTCTCATGAGCCCAAACAAGTCTCTAAAAGCATGAGTTTGCAACTACTTTACTTTTGGAGAAAATTCAAAACATTCATTACTCAAAAGAGCCCAATAGCAAAAACCAGCGTTTTGAATGAAGAATCACATTTCTTGGTAGAATCATGCAGGATTGAAATTTTTGATGGTTTTTTACTCCTCTCAACAGCCCAAACAAGTTTCTAAAAGGATGAGTTTGCAACTACTTTACTTTTGGAGAAAATTCAAAACATTCATTATTCAATAGGGCCCAAACTATCAAAAACCAGCGGTTTCAATGAACACACATTTCTTGGTAGAATCATGCAGGACTGAAATTTTTGATGTTTTTCTACTCCTCTCATGAGCCCAAACAAGTCTCTAAAAGCATGAGTTTGCAACTACTTTACTTTTGGAGAAAATTCAAAACATTCATTATTCAATAGAGCCCAATAGCAAAAATCAGGTTTTGAATGAAGAATCACATTTCTTGGTAGAATCATGCAGGATTGAAATTTTTGATGGTTTTTTACTACTCTCAACAGCCCAAACAAGTTTCTAAAAGGATGAGTTTGCAACTACTTTACTTTTGGAGAAAATTCAAAACATTCATTATTCAATAGGGCCCAAACTATCAAAAACCAGCGGTTTCAATGAACACACATTTCTTGGTAGAATCATGCAGGACTGAAATTTTTGATGTTTTTCTACTCCTCTCATGAGCCCAAACAAGTCTCTAAAAGCATGAGTTTGCAACTACTTTACTTTTGGAGAAAATTCAAAACATTCATTATTCAATAGAGCCCAATAGCAAAAATCAGGTTTTGAATGAAGAATCACATTTCTTGGTAAAATCATGCAGGATTGAAATTTTTGATGGTTTTTTACTCCTCTCAACAGCCCAAACAAGTTTCTAAAAGGATGAGTTTGCAACTACTTTACTTTTGGAGAAAATTCAAAACATTCATTATTCAATAGGGCCCAAACTATCAAAAACCAGCGGTTTCAATGAACACACATTTCTTGGTAGAATCATGCAGGACTGAAATTTTTGATGTTTTTCTACTCCTCTCATGAGCCCAAACAAGTCTCTAAAAGCATGAGTTTGCAACTACTTTACTTTTGGAGAAAATTCAAAACATTCACTATTCAATAGAGCCCAATAGCAAAAATCAGGTTTTGAATGAAGAATCACATTTCTTGGTAGAATCATGCAGGATTGAAATTTTTGATGGTTTTTTACTCCTCTCAACAGCCCAAACAAGTTTCTAAAAGGATGAGTTTGCAACTACTTTACTTTTGGAGAAAATTCAAAACATTCATTATTCAATAGGGCCCAAAATATCAAAAACCAGCGGTTTGAATGAACACACATTTCTTGGTAGAATCATGCAGGACTGAAATTTTTGATGTTTTTCTACTCCTCTCATGAGCCCAAACAAGTCTCTAAAAGCATGAGTTTGCAACTACTTTACTTTTGGAGAAAATTCAAAACATTCATTACTCAAAAGAGCCCAATAGCAAAAACCAGCGTTTTGAATGAAGAATCACATTTCTTGGTAGAATCATGCAGGATTGAAATTTTTGATGGTTTTTTACTCCTCTCAACAGCCCAAACAAGTTTCTAAAAGGATGAGTTTGTAACTACTTTACTTTTGGAGAAAATTCAAAACATTCATTATTCAATAGGGCCCAAACTATCAAAAACCAGCGGTTTCAATGAACACACATTTCTTGGTAGAATCATGCAGGACTGAAATTTTTGATGTTTTTCTACTCCTCTCATGAGCCCAAACAAGTCTCTAAAAGCATGAGTTTGCAACTACTTTACTTTTGGAGAAAATTCAAAACATTCATTATTCAGTAGAGCCCAATAGCAAAAATCAGGTTTTGAATGAAGAATCACATTTCTTGGTAAAATCATGCAGGATTGAAATTTTTGATGGTTTTTTACTCCTCTCAACAGCCCAAACAAGTTTCTAAAAGGATGAGTTTGCAACTACTTTACTTTTGGAGAAAATTCAAAACATTCATTATTCAATAGGGCCCAAAATATCAAAAACCAGCGGTTTGAATGAACACACATTTCTTGGTAGAATCGTGCAGGACTGAAATTTTTGATGTTTTTCTACTCCTCTCATGAGCCCAAACAAGTCTCTAAAAGCATGAGTTTGCAACTACTTTACTTTTGGAGAAAATTCAAAACATTCATTATACAATAGAGCCCAATAGCAAATATCAGGTTTTGAATGAAGAATCACATTTCTTGGTAAAATCATGCAGGATTGAAATTTTTGATGGTTTTTTACTCCTCTCAACAGCCCAAACAAGTTTCTAAAAGGATGAGTTTGCAACTACTTTACTTTTGGAGAAAATTCAAAACATTCATTATTCAATAGGGCCCAAACTATCAAAAACCAGCGGTTTGAATGAACACACATTTCTTGGTAGAATCATGCAGGACTGAAATTTTTGATGTTTTTCTACTCCTCTCATGAGCCCAAACAAGTGTCTAAAAGCATGAGTTTGCAACTACTTTACTTTTGGAGAAAATTCAAAACATTCATTACTCAAAAGAGCCCAATAGCAAAAACCAGCGTTTTGAATGAAGAATCACATTTCTTGGTAGAATCATGCAGGATTGAAATTTTTGATGGTTTTTTACTCCTCTCAACAGCCCAAACAAGTTTCTAAAAGGATGAGTTTGCAACTACTTTACTTTTGGAGAAAATTCAAAACATTCATTATTCAATAGGGCCCAAACTATCAAAAACCAGCGGTTTCAATGAACACACATTTCTTGGTAGAATCATGCAGGACTGAAATTTTTGATGTTTTTCTACTCCTCTCATGAGCCCAAACAAGTCTCTAAAAGCATGAGTTTGCAACTACTTTACTTTTGGAGAATATTCAAAACATTCATTATTCAATAGAGCCCAATAGCAAAAATCAGGTTTTGAATGAAGAATCACATTTCTTGGTAGAATCATGCAGGATTGAAATTTTTGATGGTTTTTTACTCCTCTCAACAGCCCAAACAAGTTTCTAAAAGGATGAGTTTGCAACTACTTTACTTTTGGAGAAAATTCAAAACATTCATTATTCAATAGGGCCCAAAATATCAAAAACCAGCGGTTTGAATGAACACACATTTCTTGGTAGGATCGTGCAGGACTGAAATTTTTGATGTTTTTCTACTCCTCTCATGAGCCCAAACAAGTCTCTAAAAGGATGAGTTTGCAACTACTTTACTTTTGGAGAAAATTCAAAACATTCATTATTCAATAGAGCCCAATAGCAAAAACCAGCGTTTTGAATGAAGAATCACATTTCTTGGTAGAATCATGCAGGATTGAAATTTTTGATGGTTTTTTACTCCTCTCAACAGCCCAAACAAGTTTCTAAAAGGATGAGTTTGCAACTACTTTACTTTTGGAGAAAATTCAAAACATTCATTATTCAATAGGGCCCAAACTATCAAAAACCAGCGGTTTCAATGAACACACATTTCTTGGTAGAATCATGCAGGACTGAAATTTTTGATGTTTTTCTACTCCTCTCATGAGCCCAAACAAGTCTCTAAAAGCATGAGTTTGCAACTACTTTACTTTTGGAGAAAATTCAAAACATTCATTACTCAAAAGAGCCCAATAGCAAAAACCAGCGTTTTGAATGAAGAATCACATTTCTTGGTAGAATCATGCACGAATGAAATTTTTGATGATTTTTTACTCCTCTCAACAGCCCAAACAAGTTTCTAAAAGGATGAGTTTGCAACTACTTTACTTTTGGAGAAAATTCAAAACATTCATTATTCAATAGGGCCCAAACTATCAAAAACCAGCGGTTTGAATGAACACACATTTCTTGGTAGAATCATGCAGGACTGAAATTTTTGATGTTTTTCTACTCCTCTCATGAGCCCAAACAAGTCTCTAAAAGCATGAGTTTGCAACTACTTTACTTTTGGAGAAAATTCAAAACATTCATTACTCAAAAGAGCCCAATAGCAAAAACCAGCGTTTTGAATGAAGAATCACATTTCTTGGTAGAATCATGCAGGATTGAAATTTTTGATGGTTTTTTACTCCTCTCAACAGCCCAAACAAGTTTCTAAAAGGATGAGTTTGCAACTACTTTACTTTTGGAGAAAATTCAAAACATTCATTATTCAATAGAGCCCAATAGCAAAAACCAGCGTTTTGAATGAAGAATCACATTTCTTGGTAGAATCATGCAGGATTGAAATTTTTGATGGTTTTTTACTCCTCTCAACAGCCCAAACAAGTTTCTAAAAGGATGAGTTTGCAACTACTTTACTTTTGGAGAAAATTCAAAACATTCATTATTCAATAGGGCCCAAACTATCAAAAACCAGCGGTTTCAATGAACACACATTTCTTGGTAGAATCATGCAGGACTGAAATTTTTGATGTTTTTCTACTCCTCTCATGAGCCCAAACAAGTCTCTAAAAGCATGAGTTTGCAACTACTTTACTTTTGGAGAAAATTCAAAACATTCATTATTCAATAGAGCCCAATAGCAAAAATCAGGTTTTGAATGAAGAATCACATTTCTTGGTAGAATCATGCAGGATTGAAATTTTTGATGGTTTTTTACTCCTCTCAACAGCCCAAACAAGTTTCTAAAAGGATGCGTTTGTAACTACTTTACTTTTGGAGAAAATTCAAAACATTCATTATTCAATAGGGCCCAAACTATCAAAAACCAGCGGTTTCAATGAACACACATTTCTTGGTAGAATCATGCAGGACTGAAATTTTTGATGTTTTTCTACTCCTCTCATGAGCCCAAACAAGTCTCTAAAAGCATGAGTTTGCAACTACTTTACTTTTGGAGAAAATTCAAAACATTCATTATTCAATAGAGCCCAATAGCAAAAATCAGGTTTTGAATGAAGAATCACATTTCTTGGTAAAATCATGCAGGATTGAAATTTTTGATGGTTTTTTACTCCTCTCAACAGCCCAAACAAGTTTCTAAAAGGATGAGTTTGCAACTACTTTACTTTTGGAGAAAATTCAAAACATTCATTATTCAATAGGGCCCAAACTATCAAAAACCAGCGGTTTGAATGAACACACATTTCTTGGTAGAATCATGCAGGACTGAAATTTTTGATGTTTTTCTACTCCTCTCATGAGCCCAAACAAGTGTCTAAAAGCATGAGTTTGCAACTACTTTACTTTTGGAGAAAATTCAAAACATTCATTACTCAAAAGAGCCCAATAGCAAAAACCAGCGTTTTGAATGAAGAATCACATTTCTTGGTAGAATCATGCAGGATTGAAATTTTTGATGGTTTTTTACTCCTCTCAACAGCCCAAACAAGTTTCTAAAAGGATGAGTTTGCAACTACTTTACTTTTGGAGAAAATTCAAAACATTCATTATTCAATAGGGCCCAAACTATCAAAAACCAGCGGTTTCAATGAACACACATTTCTTGGTAGAATCATGCAGGACTGAAATTTTTGATGTTTTTCTACTCCTCTCATGAGCCCAAACAAGTCTCTAAAAGCATGAGTTTGCAACTACTTTACTTTTGGAGAATATTCAAAACATTCATTATTCAATAGAGCCCAATAGCAAAAATCAGGTTTTGAATGAAGAATCACATTTCTTGGTAAAATCATGCAGGATTGAAATTTTTGATGGTTTTTTTACTCCTCTCAACAGCCCAAACAAGTTTCTAAGAGGATGAGTTTGCAACTACTTTACTTTTGGAGAAAATTCAAAACATTCATTATTCAATAGGGCCCAAACTATCAAAAACCAGCGGTTTCAATGAACACACATTTCTTGGTAGAATCATGCAGGACTGAAATTTTTGATGTTTTTCTACTCCTCTCATGAGCCCAAACAAGTCTCTAAAAGCATGAGTTTGCAACTACTTTACTTTTGGAGAAAATTCAAAACATTCATTATTCAATAGAGCCCAATAGCAAAAATCAGGTTTTGAATGAAGAATCACATTTCTTGGTAGAATCATGCAGGATTGAAATTTTTGATGGTTTTTTACTCCTCTCAACAGCCCAAACAAGTTTCTAAAAGGATGAGTTTGCAACTACTTTACTTTTGGAGAAAATTCAAAACATTCATTATTCAATAGGGCCCAAACTATCAAAAACCAGCGGTTTCAATGAACACACATTTCTTGGTAGAATCATGCAGGACTGAAATTTTTGATGTTTTTCTACTCCTCTCATGAGCCCAAACAAGTCTCTAAAAGCATGAGTTTGCAACTACTTTACTTTTGGAGAAAATTCAAAACATTCATTATACAATAGAGCCCAATAGCAAATATCAGGTTTTGAATGAAGAATCACATTTCTTGGTAAAATCATGCAGGATTGAAATTTTTGATGGTTTTTTACTCCTCTCAACAGCCCAAACAAGTTTCTAAAAGGATGAGTTTGCAACTACTTTACTTTGGAGAAAATTCAAAACATTCATTATTCAATAGGGCCCAAACTATCAAAAACCAGCGGTTTCAATGAACACACATTTCTTGGTAGAATCATGCAGGACTGAAATTTTTGATGTTTTTCTACTCCTCTCATGAGCCCAAACAAGTCTCTAAAAGCATGAGTTTGCAACTACTTTACTTTTGGAGAAAATTCAAAACATTCATTATTCAATAGAGCCCAATAGCAAAAATCAGGTTTTGAATGAAGAATCACATTTCTTGGTAGAATCATGCAGGATTGAAATTTTTGATGGTTTTTTACTCCTCTCAACAGCCCAAACAAGTTTCTAAAAGGATGAGTTTGCAACTACTTTACTTTTGGAGAAAATTCAAAACATTCATTATTCAATAGGGCCCAAACTATCAAAAAACAGCGGTTTGAATGAACACACATTTCTTGGTAGAATCATGCAGGACTGAAATTTTTGATGTTTATCTACTCCTCTCATGAGCCCAAACAAGTGTCTAAAAGCATGAGTTTGCAACTACTTTACTTTTGGAGAAAATTCAAAACATTCATTACTCAAAAGAGCCCAATAGCAAAAACCAGCGTTTTGAATGAAGAATCACATTTCTTGGTAGAATCATGCAGGATTGAAATTTTTGATGGTTTTTTACTCCTCTCAACAGCCCAAACAAGTTTCTAAAAGGATGAGTTTGCAACTACTTTACTTTTGGAGAAAATTCAAAACATTCATTATTCAATAGGGCCCAAACTATCAAAAACCAGCGGTTTCAATGAACACACATTTCTTGGTAGAATCATGCAGGACTGAAATTTTTGATGTTTTTCTACTCCTCTCATGAGCCCAAACAAGTCTCTAAAAGCATGAGTTTGCAACTAATTTACTTTTGGAGAAAATTCAAAACATTCATTATTCAATAGAGCCCAATAGCAAAAATCAGGTTTTGAATGAAGAATCACATTTCTTGGTAGAATCATGCAGGATTGAAATTTTTGATGGTTTTTTACTCCTCTCAACAGCCCAAACAAGTTTCTAAAAGGATGAGTTTGCAACTACTTTACTTTTGGAGAAAATTCAAAACATTCATTATTCAATAGGGCCCAAACTATCAAAAACCAGCGGTTTCAATGAACACACATTTCTTGGTAGAATCATGCAGGACTGAAATTTTTGATGTTTTTCTACTCCTCTCATGAGCCCAAACAAGTCTCTAAAAGCATGAGTTTGCAACTACTTTACTTTTGGAGAATATTCAAAACATTCATTATTCAATAGAGCCCAATAGCAAAAATCAGGTTTTGAATGAAGAATCACATTTCTTGGTAAAATCATGCAGGATTGAAATTTTTGATGGTTTTTTTACTCCTCTCAACAGCCCAAACAAGTTTCTAAGAGGATGAGTTTGCAACTACTTTACTTTTGGAGAAAATTCAAAACATTCATTATTCAATAGGGCCCAAACTATCAAAAACCAGCGGTTTCAATGAACACACATTTCTTGGTAGAATCATGCAGGACTGAAATTTTTGATGTTTTTCTACTCCTCTCATGAGCCCAAACAAGTCTCTAAAAGCATGAGTTTGCAACTACTTTACTTTTGGAGAAAATTCAAAACATTCACTATTCAATAGAGCCCAATAGCAAAAATCAGGTTTTGAATGAAGAATCACATTTCTTGGTAAAATCATGCAGGATTGAAATTTTTGATGGTTTTTTACTCCTCTCAACAGCCCAAACAAGTTTCTAAAAGGATGAGTTTGCAACTACTTTACTTTTGGAGAAAATTCAAAACATTCATTATTCAATAGGGCCCAAACTATCAAAAACCAGCGGTTTGAATGAACACACATTTTATGGTAGAATCATGCAGGACTGAAATTTTTGATGTTTTTCTACTCCTCTCATGAGCCCAAACAAGTGTCTAAAAGCATGAGTTTGCAACTACTTTACTTTTGGAGAAAATTCAAAACATTCATTACTCAAAAGAGCCCAATAGCAAAAACCAGCGTTTTGAATGAAGAATCACATTTCTTGGTAGAATCATGCAGGATTGAAATTTTTGATGGTTTTTTACTCCTCTCAACAGCCCAAACAAGTTTCTAAAAGGATGAGTTTGCAACTACTTTACTTTTGGGGAAAATTCAAAACATTCATTATTCAATAGGGCCCAAACTATCAAAAACCAGCGGTTTCAATGAACACACATTTCTTGGTAGAATCATGCAGGACTGAAATTTTTGATGTTTTTCTACTCCTCTCATGAGCCCAAACAAGTCTCTAAAAGCATGAGTTTGCAACTACTTTACTTTTGGAGAAAATTCAAAACATTCATTATTCAATAGAGCCCAATAGCAAAAATCAGGTTTTGAATGAAGAATCACATTTCTTGGTAGAATCATGCAGGATTGAAATTTTTGATGGTTTTTTACTCCTCTCAACAGCCCAAACAAGTTTCTAAAAGGATGAATTTGCAACTACTTTACTTTTGGAGAAAATTCAAAACATTCATTATTCAATAGGGCCCAAACTATCAAAAACCAGCGGTTTCAATGAACACACATTTCTTGGTAGAATCATGCAGGACTGAAATTTTTGATGTTTTTCTACTCCTCTCATGAGCCCAAACAAGTCTCTAAAAGCATGAGTTTGCAACTACTTTACTTTTGGAGAAAATTCAAAACATTCATTATTCAATAGAGCCCAATAGCAAAAATCAGGTTTTGAATGAAGAATCACATTTCCTGGTAAAATCATGCAGGATTGAAATTTTTGATGGTTTTTTACTCCTCTCAACAGCCCAAACAAGTTTCTAAAAGGATGAGTTTGCAACTACTTTACTTTTGGAGAAAATTCAAAACATTCATTATTCAATAGGGCCCAAACTATCAAAAACCAGCGGTTTGAATGAACACACATTTCTTGGTAGAATCATGCAGGACTGAAATTTTTGATGTTTTTCTACTCCTCTCATGAGCCCAAACAAGTCTCTAAAAGCATGAGTTTGCAACTACTTTACTTTTGGAGAAAATTCAAAACATTCATTACTCAAAAGAGCCCAATAGCAAAAACCAGCGTTTTGAATGAAGAATCACATTTCTTGGTAGAATCATGCAGGATTGAAATTTTTGATGGTTTTTTACTCCTCTCAACAGCCCAAACAAGTTTCTAAAAGGATGAGTTTGCAACTACTTTACTTTTGGAGAAAATTCAAAACATTCATTATTCAATAGAGCCCAATAGCAAAAACCAGCGTTTTGAATGAAGAATCACATTTCTTGGTAGAATCATGCAGGATTGAAATTTTTGATGGTTTTTTACTCCTCTCAACAGCCCAAACAAGTTTCTAAAAGGATGAGTTTGCAACTACTTTACTTTTGGAGAAAATTCAAAACATTCATTATTCAATAGGGCCCAAACTATCAAAAACCAGCGGTTTCAATGAACACACATTTCTTGGTAGAATCATGCAGGACTGAAATTTTTGATGTTTTTCTACTCCTCTCATGAGCCCAAACAAGTCTCTAAAAGCATGAGTTTGCAACTACTTTACTTTTGGAGAAAATTCAAAACATTCATTATTCAATAGAGCCCAATAGCAAAAATCAGGTTTTGAATGAAGAATCACATTTCTTGGTAGAATCATGCAGGATTGAAATTTTTGATGGTTTTTTACTCCTCTCAACAGCCCAAACAAGTTTCTAAAAGGATGCGTTTGTAACTACTTTACTTTTGGAGAAAATTCAAAACATTCATTATTCAATAGGGCCCAAACTATCAAAAACCAGCGGTTTCAATGAACACACATTTCTTGGTAGAATCATGCAGGACTGAAATTTTTGATGTTTTTCTACTCCTCTCATGAGCCCAAACAAGTCTCTAAAAGCATGAGTTTGCAACTACTTTACTTTTGGAGAAAATTCAAAACATTCATTATTCAATAGAGCCCAATAGCAAAAATCAGGTTTTGAATGAAGAATCACATTTCTTGGTAAAATCATGCAGGATTGAAATTTTTGATGGTTTTTTACTCCTCTCAACAGCCCAAACAAGTTTCTAAAAGGATGAGTTTGCAACTACTTTACTTTTGGAGAAAATTCAAAACATTCATTATTCAATAGGGCCCAAACTATCAAAAACCAGCGGTTTGAATGAACACACATTTCTTGGTAGAATCATGCAGGACTGAAATTTTTGATGTTTTTCTACTCCTCTCATGAGCCCAAACAAGTGTCTAAAAGCATGAGTTTGCAACTACTTTACTTTTGGAGAAAATTCAAAACATTCATTACTCAAAAGAGCCCAATAGCAAAAACCAGCGTTTTGAATGAAGAATCACATTTCTTGGTAGAATCATGCAGGATTGAAATTTTTGATGGTTTTTTACTCCTCTCAACAGCCCAAACAAGTTTCTAAAAGGATGAGTTTGCAACTACTTTACTTTTGGAGAAAATTCAAAACATTCATTATTCAATAGGGCCCAAACTATCAAAAACCAGCGGTTTCAATGAACACACATTTCTTGGTAGAATCATGCAGGACTGAAATTTTTGATGTTTTTCTACTCCTCTCATGAGCCCAAACACGTCTCTAAAAGCATGAGTTTGCAACTACTTTACTTTTGGAGAATATTCAAAACATTCATTATTCAATAGAGCCCAATAGCAAAAATCAGGTTTTGAATGAAGAATCACATTTCTTGGTAAAATCATGCAGGATTGAAATTTTTGATGGTTTTTTTACTCCTCTCAACAGCCCAAACAAGTTTCTAAGAGGATGAGTTTGCAACTACTTTACTTTTGGAGAAAATTCAAAACATTCATTATTCAATAGGGCCCAAACTATCAAAAACCAGCGGTTTCAATGAACACACATTTCTTGGTAGAATCATGCAGGACTGAAATTTTTGATGTTTTTCTACTCCTCTCATGAGCCCAAACAAGTCTCTAAAAGCATGAGTTTGCAACTACTTTACTTTTGGAGAAAATTCAAAACATTCATTATTCAATAGAGCCCAATAGCAAAAATCAGGTTTTGAATGAAGAATCACATTTCTTGGTAGAATCATGCAGGATTGAAATTTTTGATGGTTTTTTACTCCTCTCAACAGCCCAAACAAGTTTCTAAAAGGATGAGTTTGCAACTACTTTACTTTTGGAGAAAATTCAAAACATTCATTATTCAATAGGGCCCAAACTATCAAAAACCAGCGGTTTCAATGAACACACATTTCTTGGTAGAATCATGCAGGACTGAAATTTTTGATGTTTTTCTACTCCTCTCATGAGCCCAAACAAGTCTCTAAAAGCATGAGTTTGCAACTACTTTACTTTTGGAGAAAATTCAAAACATTCATTATACAATAGAGCCCAATAGCAAATATCAGGTTTTGAATGAAGAATCACATTTCTTGGTAAAATCATGCAGGATTGAAATTTTTGATGGTTTTTTACTCCTCTCAACAGCCCAAACAAGTTTCTAAAAGGATGAGTTTGCAACTACTTTACTTTGGAGAAAATTCAAAACATTCATTATTCAATAGGGCCCAAACTATCAAAAACCAGCGGTTTCAATGAACACACATTTCTTGGTAGAATCATGCAGGACTGAAATTTTTGATGTTTTTCTACTCCTCTCATGAGCCCAAACAAGTCTCTAAAAGCATGAGTTTGCAACTACTTTACTTTTGGAGAAAATTCAAAACATTCATTATTCAATAGAGCCCAATAGCAAAAATCAGGTTTTGAATGAAGAATCACATTTCTTGGTAGAATCATGCAGGATTGAAATTTTTGATGGTTTTTTACTCCTCTCAACAGCCCAAACAAGTTTCTAAAAGGATGAGTTTGCAACTACTTTACTTTTGGAGAAAATTCAAAACATTCATTATTCAATAGGGCCCAAACTATCAAAAAACAGCGGTTTGAATGAACACACATTTCTTGGTAGAATCATGCAGGACTGAAATTTTTGATGTTTTTCTACTCCTCTCATGAGCCCAAACAAGTGTCTAAAAGCATGAGTTTGCAACTACTTTACTTTTGGAGAAAATTCAAAACATTCATTACTCAAAAGAGCCCAATAGCAAAAACCAGCGTTTTGAATGAAGAATCACATTTCTTGGTAGAATCATGCAGGATTGAAATTTTTGATGGTTTTTTACTCCTCTCAACAGCCCAAACAAGTTTCTAAAAGGATGAGTTTGCAACTACTTTACTTTTGGAGAAAATTCAAAACATTCATTATTCAATAGGGCCCAAACTATCAAAAACCAGCGGTTTCAATGAACACACATTTCTTGGTAGAATCATGCAGGACTGAAATTTTTGATGTTTTTCTACTCCTCTCATGAGCCCAAACAAGTCTCTAAAAGCATGAGTTTGCAACTAATTTACTTTTGGAGAAAATTCAAAACATTCATTATTCAATAGAGCCCAATAGCAAAAATCAGGTTTTGAATGAAGAATCACATTTCTTGGTAGAATCATGCAGGATTGAAATTTTTGATGGTTTTTTACTCCTCTCAACAGCCCAAACAAGTTTCTAAAAGGATGAGTTTGCAACTACTTTACTTTTGGAGAAAATTCAAAACATTCATTATTCAATAGGGCCCAAACTATCAAAAACCAGCGGTTTCAATGAACACACATTTCTTGGTAGAATCATGCAGGACTGAAATTTTTGATGTTTTTCTACTCCTCTCATGAGCCCAAACAAGTCTCTAAAAGCATGAGTTTGCAACTACTTTACTTTTGGAGAATATTCAAAACATTCATTATTCAATAGAGCCCAATAGCAAAAATCAGGTTTTGAATGAAGAATCACATTTCTTGGTAAAATCATGCAGGATTGAAATTTTTGATGGTTTTTTTACTCCTCTCAACAGCCCAAACAAGTTTCTAAGAGGATGAGTTTGCAACTACTTTACTTTTGGAGAAAATTCAAAACATTCATTATTCAATAGGGCCCAAACTATCAAAAACCAGCGGTTTCAATGAACACACATTTCTTGGTAGAATCATGCAGGACTGAAATTTTTGATGTTTTTCTACTCCTCTCATGAGCCCAAACAAGTCTCTAAAAGCATGAGTTTGCAACTACTTTACTTTTGGAGAAAATTCAAAACATTCACTATTCAATAGAGCCCAATAGCAAAAATCAGGTTTTGAATGAAGAATCACATTTCTTGGTAAAATCATGCAGGATTGAAATTTTTGATGGTTTTTTACTCCTCTCAACAGCCCAAACAAGTTTCTAAAAGGATGAGTTTGCAACTACTTTACTTTTGGAGAAAATTCAAAACATTCATTATTCAATAGGGCCCAAACTATCAAAACCAGCGGTTTGAATGAACACACATTTTATGGTAGAATCATGCAGGACTGAAATTTTTGATGTTTTTCTACTCCTCTCATGAGCCCAAACAAGTGTCTAAAAGCATGAGTTTGCAACTACTTTACTTTTGGAGAAAATTCAAAACATTCATTACTCAAAAGAGCCCAATAGCAAAAACCAGCGTTTTGAATGAAGAATCACATTTCTTGGTAGAATCATGCAGGATTGAAATTTTTGATGGTTTTTTACTCCTCTCAACAGCCCAAACAAGTTTCTAAAAGGATGAGTTTGCAACTACTTTACTTTTGGGGAAAATTCAAAACATTCATTATTCAATAGGGCCCAAACTATCAAAAACCAGCGGTTTCAATGAACACACATTTCTTGGTAGAATCATGCAGGACTGAAATTTTTGATGTTTTTCTACTCCTCTCATGAGCCCAAACAAGTCTCTAAAAGCATGAGTTTGCAACTACTTTACTTTTGGAGAAAATTCAAAACATTCATTATTCAATAGAGCCCAATAGCAAAAATCAGGTTTTGAATGAAGAATCACATTTCTTGGTAGAATCATGCAGGATTGAAATTTTTGATGGTTTTTTACTCCTCTCAACAGCCCAAACAAGTTTCTAAAAGGATGAATTTGCAACTACTTTACTTTTGGAGAAAATTCAAAACATTCATTATTCAATAGGGCCCAAACTATCAAAAACCAGCGGTTTCAATGAACACACATTTCTTGGTAGAATCATGCAGGACTGAAATTTTTGATGTTTTTCTACTCCTCTCATGAGCCCAAACAAGTCTCTAAAAGCATGAGTTTGCAACTACTTTACTTTTGGAGAAAATTCAAAACATTCATTATTCAATAGAGCCCAATAGCAAAAATCAGGTTTTGAATGAAGAATCACATTTCCTGGTAAAATCATGCAGGATTGAAATTTTTGATGGTTTTTTACTCCTCTCAACAGCCCAAACAAGTTTCTAAAAGGATGAGTTTGCAACTACTTTACTTTTGGAGAAAATTCAAAACATTCATTATTCAATAGGGCCCAAACTATCAAAAACCAGCGGTTTGAATGAACACACATTTCTTGGTAGAATCATGCAGGACTGAAATTTTTGATGTTTTTCTACTCCTCTCATGAGCCCAAACAAGTCTCTAAAAGCATGAGTTTGCAACTACTTTACTTTTGGAGAAAATTCAAAACATTCATTATTCAATAGAGCCCAATAGCAAAAATCAGGTTTTGAATGAAGAATCACATTTCTTGGTAGAATCATGCAGGATTGAAATTTTTGATGGTTTTTTACTCCTCTCAACAGCCCAAACAAGTTTCTAAAAGGATGAATTTGCAACTACTTTACTTTTGGAGAAAATTCAAAACATTCATTATTCAATAGGGCCCAAACTATCAAAAACCAGCGGTTTCAATGAACACACATTTCTTGGTAGAATCATGCAGGACTGAAATTTTTGATGTTTTTCTACTCCTCTCATGAGCCCAAACAAGTCTCTAAAAGCATGAGTTTGCAACTACTTTACTTTTGGAGAAAATTCAAAACATTCATTATTCAATAGAGCCCAATAGCAAAAATCAGGTTTTGAATGAAGAATCACATTTCCTGGTAAAATCATGCAGGATTGAAATTTTTGATGGTTTTTTACTCCTCTCAACAGCCCAAACAAGTTTCTAAAAGGATGAGTTTGCAACTACTTTACTTTTGGAGAAAATTCAAAACATTCATTATTCAATAGGGCCCAAACTATCAAAAACCAGCGGTTTGAATGAACACACATTTCTTGGTAGAATCATGCAGGACTGAAATTTTTGATGTTTTTCTACTCCTCTCATGAGCCCAAACAAGTCTCTAAAAGCATGAGTTTGCAACTACTTTACTTTTGGAGAAAATTCAAAACATTCATTACTCAAAAGAGCCCAATAGCAAAAACCAGCGTTTTGAATGAAGAATCACATTTCTTGGTAGAATCATGCAGGATTGAAATTTTTGATGGTTTTTTACTCCTCTCAACAGCCCAAATAAGTTTCTAAAAGGATGAGTTTGCAACTACTTTACTTTTGGAGAAAATTCAAAACATTCATTATTCAATAGGGCCCAAACTATCAAAAACCAGCAGTTTCAATGAACACACATTTCTTGGTAGAATCATGCAGGACTGAAATTTTTGATGTTTTTCTACTCCTCTCATGAGCCCAAACAAGTCTCTAAAAGCATGAGTTTGCAACTACTTTACTTTTGGAGAAAATTCAAAACATTCATTATTCAATAGAGCCCAATAGCAAAAATCAGGTTTTGAATGAAGAATCACATTTCTTGGTAGAATCATGCAGGATTGAAATTTTTGATGGTTTTTTACTCCTCTCAACAGCCCAAACAAGTTTCTAAAAGGATGAGTTTGTAACTACTTTACTTTTGGAGAAAATTCAAAACATTCATTATTCAATAGGGCCCAAACTATCAAAAACCAGCGGTTTGAATGAACACACATTTCTTGGTAGAATCATGCAGGACTGACATTTTTGATGTTTTTCTACTCCTCTCATGAGCCCAAACAAGTCTCTAAAAGCATGAGTTTGCAACTACTTTACTTTTGGAGAAAATTCAAAACATTCATTACTCAAAAGAGCCCAATAGCAAAAACCAGCGTTTTGAATGAAGAATCACATTTCTTGGTAGAATCATGCAGGATTGAAATTTTTGATGGTTTTTTACTCCTCTCAACAGCCCAAACAAGTTTCTAAAAGGATGAGTTTGCAACTACTTTACTTTTGGAGAAAATTCAAAACATTCATTATTCAATAGGGCCCAAACTATCAAAAACCAGCGGTTTGAATGAACACACATTTCTTGGTAGAATCATGCAGGACTGAAATTTTTGATGTTTTTCTACTCCTCTCATGAGCCCAAACAAGTCTCTAAAAGCATGAGTTTGCAACTACTTTACTTTTGGAGAAAATTCAAAACATTCATTATTCAATAGAGCCCAATAGCAAAAATCAGGTTTTGAATGAAGAATCACATTTCTTGGTAGAATCATGCAGGATTGAAATTTTTGATCGTTTTTTTACTCCTCTCAACAGCCCAAACAAGTTTCTAAAAGGATGAGTTTGTAACTACTTTACTTTTGGAGAAAATTCAAAACATTCATTATTCAATAGGGCCCAAACTATCAAAAACCAGCGGTTTGAATGAACACACATTTCTTGGTAGAATCATGCAGGACTGAAATTTTTGATGTTTTTCTACTCCTCTCATGAGCCCAAACAAGTCTCTAAAAGCATGAGTTTGCAACTACTTTACTTTTGGAGAAAATTCAAAACATTCATTATTCAATAGAGCCCAATAGCAAAAACCAGCGTTTTGAATGAAGAATCACATTTCTTGGTAGAATCATGCAGGATTGAAATTTTTGATGGTTTTTTACTCCTCTCAACAGCCCAAACAAGTTTCTAAAAGGATGAGTTTGCAACTACTTTACTTTTGGAGAAAATTCAAAACATTCATTATTCAATAGGGCCCAAACTATCAAAAACCAGCGGTTTGAATGAACACACATTTCTTGGTAGAATCATGCAGGACTGAAATTTTTGATGTTTTTCTACTCCTCTCATGAGCCCAAACAAGTCTCTAAAAGCATGAGTTTGCAACTTCTTTACTTTTGGAGAAAATTCAAAACATTCATTACTCAAAAGAGCCCAATAGCAAAAACCAGCGTTTTGAATGAAGAATCACATTTCTTGGTAGAATCATGCAGGATTGAAATTTTTGATGGTTTTTTACTCCTCTCAACAGCCCAAACAAGTTTCTAAAAGGATGAGTTTGCAACTACTTTACTTTTGGAGAAAATTCAAAACATTCATTATTCAATAGGGCCCAAACTATCAAAAACCAGCGGTTTCAATGAACACATTTCTTGGTAGAATCATGCAGGATTGAAATTTTTGATGTTTTTCTACTCCTCTCATGAGCCCAAACAAGTCTCTAAAAGCATGAGTTTGCAACTACTTTACTTTTGGAGAAAATTCAAAACATTCATTATTCAATAGAGCCCAATAGCAAAAATCAGGTTTTGAATGAAGAATCACATTTCTTTGTAGAATCATGCAGGATTGAAATTTTTGATGGTTTTTTACTCCTCTCAACAGCCCAAACAAGTTTCTAAAAGGATGAGTTTGTAACTACTTTACTTTTGGAGAAAATTCAAAACATTCATTATTCAATAGGGCCCAAACTATCAAAAACCAGCGGTTTGAATGAACACACATTTCTTGGTAGAATCATGCAGGACTGAAATTTTTGATGTTTTTCTACTCCTCTCATGAGCCCAAACAAGTCTCTAAAAGCATGAGTTTGCAACTACTTTACTTTTGGAGAAAATTCAAAACATTCATTACTCAAAAGAGCCCAATAGCAAAAACCAGCGTTTTGAATGAAGAATCACATTTCTTGGTAGAATCATGCAGGATTGAAATGTTTGATGGTTTTTTACTCCTCTCAACAGCCCAAACAAGTTTCTAAAAGGATGAGTTTGCAACTACTTTACTTTTGGAGAAAATTCAAAACATTCATTATTCAATAGGGCCCAAACTATCAAAAACCAGCGGTTTCAATGAACACACATTTCTTGGTAGAATCATGCAGGACTGAAATTTTTGATGTTTTTCTACTCCTCTCATGAGCCCAAACAAGTCTCTAAAAGCATGAGTTTGCAACTACTTTACTTTTGGAGAAAATTCAAAACATTCATTATTCAATAGAGCCCAATAGCAAAAATCAGGTTTTGAATGAAGAATCACATTTCTTGGTAAAATCATGCAGGATTGAAATTTTTGATGGTTTTTTACTCCTCTCAACAGCCCAAACAAGTTTCTAAAAGGATGAGTTTGCAACTACTTTACTTTTGGAGAAAATTCAAAACATTCATTATTCAATAGGGCCCAAACTATCAAAAACCAGCGGTTTCAATGAACACACATTTCTTGGTAGAATCATGCAGGACTGAAATTTTTGATGTTTTTCTACTCCTCTCATGAGCCCAAACAAGTCTCTAAAAGCATGAGTTTGCAACTACTTTACTTTTGGAGAAAATTCAAAACATTCATTATTCAATAGAGCCCAATAGCAAAAATCAGGTTTTGAATGAAGAATCACATTTCTTGGTAAAATCATGCAGGATTGAAATTTTTGATGGTTTTTTACTCCTCTCAACAGCCCAAACAACTTTCTAAAAGGATGAGTTTGCAACTACTTTACTTTTGGAGAAAATTCAAAACATTCATTATTCAATAGGGCCCAAACTATCAAAAACCAGCGGTTTCAATGAACACACATTTCTTGGTAGAATCATGCAGGACTGAAATTTTTGATGTTTTTCTACTCCTCTCATGAGCCCAAACAAGTCTCTAAAAGCATGAGTTTGCAACTACTTTACTTTTGGAGAAAATTCAAAACATTCATTATTCAATAGAGCCCAATAGCAAAAATCAGGTTTTGAATGAAGAATCACATTTCCTGGTAAAATCATGCAGGATTGAAATTTTTGATGGTTTTTTACTCCTCTCAACAGCCCAAACAACTTTCTAAAAGGATGAGTTTGCAACTACTTTACTTTTGGAGAAAATTCAAAACATTCATTATTCAATAGGGCCCAAACTATCAAAAACCAGCGGTTTCAATGAACACACATTTCTTGGTAGAATCATGCAGGACTGAAATTTTTGATGTTTTTCTACTCCTCTCATGAGCCCAAACAAGTCTCTAAAAGCATGAGTTTGCAACTACTTTACTTTTGGAGAAAATTCAAAACATTCATTATTCAATAGAGCCCAATAGCAAAAATCAGGTTTTGAATGAAGAATCACATTTCCTGGTAAAATCATGCAGGATTGAAATTTTTGATGGTTTTTTACTCCTCTCAACAGCCCAAACAAGTTTCTAAAAGGATGAGTTTGCAACTACTTTACTTTTGGAGAAAATTCAAAACATTCATTATTCAATAGGGCCCAAACTATCAAAAACCAGCGGTTTGAATGAACACACATTTCTTGGTAGAATCATGCAGGACTGAAATTTTTGATGTTTTTCTACTCCTCTCATGAGCCCAAACAAGTCTCTAAAAGCATGAGTTTGCAACTACTTTACTTTTGGAGAAAATTCAAAACATTCATTATTCAATAGAGCCCAATAGCAAAAATCAGGTTTTGAATGAAGAATCACATTTCTTGGTAGAATCATGCAGGATTGAAATTTTTGATGGTTTTTTACTCCTCTCAACAGCCCAAACAAGTTTCTAAAAGGATGAATTTGCAACTACTTTACTTTTGGAGAAAATTCAAAACATTCATTATTCAATAGGGCCCAAACTATCAAAAACCAGCGGTTTCAATGAACACACATTTCTTGGTAGAATCATGCAGGACTGAAATTTTTGATGTTTTTCTACTCCTCTCATGAGCCCAAACAAGTCTCTAAAAGCATGAGTTTGCAACTACTTTACTTTTGGAGAAAATTCAAAACATTCATTATTCAATAGAGCCCAATAGCAAAAATCAGGTTTTGAATGAAGAATCACATTTCCTGGTAAAATCATGCAGGATTGAAATTTTTGATGGTTTTTTACTCCTCTCAACAGCCCAAACAAGTTTCTAAAAGGATGAGTTTGCAACTACTTTACTTTTGGAGAAAATTCAAAACATTCATTATTCAATAGGGCCCAAACTATCAAAAACCAGCGGTTTGAATGAACACACATTTCTTGGTAGAATCATGCAGGACTGAAATTTTTGATGTTTTTCTACTCCTCTCATGAGCCCAAACAAGTCTCTAAAAGCATGAGTTTGCAACTACTTTACTTTTGGAGAAAATTCAAAACATTCATTACTCAAAAGAGCCCAATAGCAAAAACCAGCGTTTTGAATGAAGAATCACATTTCTTGGTAGAATCATGCAGGATTGAAATTTTTGATGGTTTTTTACTCCTCTCAACAGCCCAAATAAGTTTCTAAAAGGATGAGTTTGCAACTACTTTACTTTTGGAGAAAATTCAAAACATTCATTATTCAATAGGGCCCAAACTATCAAAAACCAGCAGTTTCAATGAACACACATTTCTTGGTAGAATCATGCAGGACTGAAATTTTTGATGTTTTTCTACTCCTCTCATGAGCCCAAACAAGTCTCTAAAAGCATGAGTTTGCAACTACTTTACTTTTGGAGAAAATTCAAAACATTCATTATTCAATAGAGCCCAATAGCAAAAATCAGGTTTTGAATGAAGAATCACATTTCTTGGTAGAATCATGCAGGATTGAAATTTTTGATGGTTTTTTACTCCTCTCAACAGCCCAAACAAGTTTCTAAAAGGATGAGTTTGTAACTACTTTACTTTTGGAGAAAATTCAAAACATTCATTATTCAATAGGGCCCAAACTATCAAAAACCAGCGGTTTGAATGAACACACATTTCTTGGTAGAATCATGCAGGACTGACATTTTTGATGTTTTTCTACTCCTCTCATGAGCCCAAACAAGTCTCTAAAAGCATGAGTTTGCAACTACTTTACTTTTGGAGAAAATTCAAAACATTCATTACTCAAAAGAGCCCAATAGCAAAAACCAGCGTTTTGAATGAAGAATCACATTTCTTGGTAGAATCATGCAGGATTGAAATTTTTGATGGTTTTTTACTCCTCTCAACAGCCCAAACAAGTTTCTAAAAGGATGAGTTTGCAACTACTTTACTTTTGGAGAAAATTCAAAACATTCATTATTCAATAGGGCCCAAACTATCAAAAACCAGCGGTTTGAATGAACACACATTTCTTGGTAGAATCATGCAGGACTGAAATTTTTGATGTTTTTCTACTCCTCTCATGAGCCCAAACAAGTCTCTAAAAGCATGAGTTTGCAACTACTTTACTTTTGGAGAAAATTCAAAACATTCATTATTCAATAGAGCCCAATAGCAAAAATCAGGTTTTGAATGAAGAATCACATTTCTTGGTAGAATCATGCAGGATTGAAATTTTTGATCGTTTTTTTACTCCTCTCAACAGCCCAAACAAGTTTCTAAAAGGATGAGTTTGTAACTACTTTACTTTTGGAGAAAATTCAAAACATTCATTATTCAATAGGGCCCAAACTATCAAAAACCAGCGGTTTGAATGAACACACATTTCTTGGTAGAATCATGCAGGACTGAAATTTTTGATGTTTTTCTACTCCTCTCATGAGCCCAAACAAGTCTCTAAAAGCATGAGTTTGCAACTACTTTACTTTTGGAGAAAATTCAAAACATTCATTATTCAATAGAGCCCAATAGCAAAAACCAGCGTTTTGAATGAAGAATCACATTTCTTGGTAGAATCATGCAGGATTGAAATTTTTGATGGTTTTTTACTCCTCTCAACAGCCCAAACAAGTTTCTAAAAGGATGAGTTTGCAACTACTTTACTTTTGGAGAAAATTCAAAACATTCATTATTCAATAGGGCCCAAACTATCAAAAACCAGCGGTTTGAATGAACACACATTTCTTGGTAGAATCATGCAGGACTGAAATTTTTGATGTTTTTCTACTCCTCTCATGAGCCCAAACAAGTCTCTAAAAGCATGAGTTTGCAACTTCTTTACTTTTGGAGAAAATTCAAAACATTCATTACTCAAAAGAGCCCAATAGCAAAAACCAGCGTTTTGAATGAAGAATCACATTTCTTGGTAGAATCATGCAGGATTGAAATTTTTGATGGTTTTTTACTCCTCTCAACAGCCCAAACAAGTTTCTAAAAGGATGAGTTTGCAACTACTTTACTTTTGGAGAAAATTCAAAACATTCATTATTCAATAGGGCCCAAACTATCAAAAACCAGCGGTTTCAATGAACACATTTCTTGGTAGAATCATGCAGGATTGAAATTTTTGATGTTTTTCTACTCCTCTCATGAGCCCAAACAAGTCTCTAAAAGCATGAGTTTGCAACTACTTTACTTTTGGAGAAAATTCAAAACATTCATTATTCAATAGAGCCCAATAGCAAAAATCAGGTTTTGAATGAAGAATCACATTTCTTTGTAGAATCATGCAGGATTGAAATTTTTGATGGTTTTTTACTCCTCTCAACAGCCCAAACAAGTTTCTAAAAGGATGAGTTTGTAACTACTTTACTTTTGGAGAAAATTCAAAACATTCATTATTCAATAGGGCCCAAACTATCAAAAACCAGCGGTTTGAATGAACACACATTTCTTGGTAGAATCATGCAGGACTGAAATTTTTGATGTTTTTCTACTCCTCTCATGAGCCCAAACAAGTCTCTAAAAGCATGAGTTTGCAACTACTTTACTTTTGGAGAAAATTCAAAACATTCATTACTCAAAAGAGCCCAATAGCAAAAACCAGCGTTTTGAATGAAGAATCACATTTCTTGGTAGAATCATGCAGGATTGAAATGTTTGATGGTTTTTTACTCCTCTCAACAGCCCAAACAAGTTTCTAAAAGGATGAGTTTGCAACTACTTTACTTTTGGAGAAAATTCAAAACATTCATTATTCAATAGGGCCCAAACTATCAAAAACCAGCGGTTTCAATGAACACACATTTCTTGGTAGAATCATGCAGGACTGAAATTTTTGATGTTTTTCTACTCCTCTCATGAGCCCAAACAAGTCTCTAAAAGCATGAGTTTGCAACTACTTTACTTTTGGAGAAAATTCAAAACATTCATTATTCAATAGAGCCCAATAGCAAAAATCAGGTTTTGAATGAAGAATCACATTTCTTGGTAAAATCATGCAGGATTGAAATTTTTGATGGTTTTTTACTCCTCTCAACAGCCCAAACAAGTTTCTAAAAGGATGAGTTTGCAACTACTTTACTTTTGGAGAAAATTCAAAACATTCATTATTCAATAGGGCCCAAACTATCAAAAACCAGCGGTTTCAATGAACACACATTTCTTGGTAGAATCATGCAGGACTGAAATTTTTGATGTTTTTCTACTCCTCTCATGAGCCCAAACAAGTCTCTAAAAGCATGAGTTTGCAACTACTTTACTTTTGGAGAAAATTCAAAACATTCATTATTCAATAGAGCCCAATAGCAAAAATCAGGTTTTGAATGAAGAATCACATTTCTTGGTAAAATCATGCAGGATTGAAATTTTTGATGGTTTTTTACTCCTCTCAACAGCCCAAACAACTTTCTAAAAGGATGAGTTTGCAACTACTTTACTTTTGGAGAAAATTCAAAACATTCATTATTCAATAGGGCCCAAACTATCAAAAACCAGCGGTTTCAATGAACACACATTTCTTGGTAGAATCATGCAGGACTGAAATTTTTGATGTTTTTCTACTCCTCTCATGAGCCCAAACAAGTCTCTAAAAGCATGAGTTTGCAACTACTTTACTTTTGGAGAAAATTCAAAACATTCATTATTCAATAGAGCCCAATAGCAAAAATCAGGTTTTGAATAAAGAATCACATTTCTTGGTAAAATCATGCAGGATTGAAATTTTTGATGGTTTTTTACTCCTCTCAACAGCCCAAACAACTTTCTAAAAGGATGAGTTTGCAACTACTTTACTTTTGGAGAAAATTCAAAACATTCATTATTCAATAGGGCCCAAACTATCAAAAACCAGCGGTTTCAATGAACACACATTTCTTGGTAGAATCGTGCAGGACTGAAATTTTTGATGTTTTTCTACTCCTCTCATGAGCCCAAACAAGTCTCTAAAAGGATGAGTTTGCAACTACTTTACTTTTGGAGAAAATTCAAAACATTCATTATTCAATAGAGCCCAATAGCAAAAACCAGCGTTTTGAATGAAGAATCACATTTCTTGGTAGAATCATGCAGGATTGAAATTTTTGATGGTTTTTTACTCCTCTCAACAGCCCAAACAAGTTTCTAAAAGGATGAGTTTGCAACTACTTTACTTTTGGAGAAAATTCAAAACATTCATTATTCAATAGGGCCCAAACTATCAAAAACCAGCGGTTTGAATGAACACACATTTCTTGGTAGAATCATGCAGGACTGAAATTTTTGATGTTTTTCTACTCCTCTCATGAGCCCAAACAAGTCTCTAAAAGCATGAGTTTGCAACTTCTTTACTTTTGGAGAAAATTCAAAACATTCATTACTCAAAAGAGCCCAATAGCAAAAACCAGCGTTTTGAATGAAGAATCACATTTCTTGGTAGAATTATGCAGGATTGAAATTTTTGATGGTTTTTTACTCCTCTCAACAGCCCAAACAAGTTTCTAAAAGGATGAGTTTGCAACTACTTTACTTTTGGAGAAAATTCAAAACATTCATTATTCAATAGGGCCCAAACTATCAAAAACCAGCGGTTTCAATGAACACATTTCTTGGTAGAATCATGCAGGATTGAAATTTTTGATGTTTTTCTACTCCTCTCATGAGCCCAAACAAGTCTCTAAAAGCATGAGTTTGCAACTACTTTACTTTTGGAGAAAATTCAAAACATTCATTATTCAATAGAGCCCAATAGCAAAAATCAGGTTTTGAATGAAGAATCACATTTCTTTGTAGAATCATGCAGGATTGAAATTTTTGATGGTTTTTTACTCCTCTCAACAGCCCAAACAAGTTTCTAAAAGGATGAGTTTGTAACTACTTTACTTTTGGAGAAAATTCAAAACATTCATTATTCAATAGGGCCCAAACTATCAAAAACCAGCGGTTTGAATGAACACACATTTCTTGGTAGAATCATGCAGGACTGAAATTTTTGATGTTTTTCTACTCCTCTCATGAGCCCAAACAAGTCTCTAAAAGCATGAGTTTGCAACTACTTTACTTTTGGAGAAAATTCAAAACATTCATTACTCAAAAGAGCCCAATAGCAAAAACCAGCGTTTTGAATGAAGAATCACATTTCTTGGTAGAATCATGCAGGATTGAAATGTTTGATGGTTTTTTACTCCTCTCAACAGCCCAAACAAGTTTCTAAAAGGATGAGTTTGCAACTACTTTACTTTTGGAGAAAATTCAAAACATTCATTATTCAATAGGGCCCAAACTATCAAAAACCAGCGGTTTCAATGAACACACATTTCTTGGTAGAATCATGCAGGACTGAAATTTTTGATGTTTTTCTACTCCTCTCATGAGCCCAAACAAGTCTCTAAAAGCATGAGTTTGCAACTACTTTACTTTTGGAGAAAATTCAAAACATTCATTATTCAATAGAGCCCAATAGCAAAAATCAGGTTTTGAATGAAGAATCACATTTCTTGGTAAAATCATGCAGGATTGAAATTTTTGATGGTTTTTTACTCCTCTCAACAGCCCAAACAAGTTTCTAAAAGGATGAGTTTGCAACTACTTTACTTTTGGAGAAAATTCAAAACATTCATTATTCAATAGGGCCCAAACTATCAAAAACCAGCGGTTTCAATGAACACACATTTCTTGGTAGAATCATGCAGGACTGAAATTTTTGATGTTTTTCTACTCCTCTCATGAGCCCAAACAAGTCTCTAAAAGCATGAGTTTGCAACTACTTTACTTTTGGAGAAAATTCAAAACATTCATTATTCAATAGAGCCCAATAGCAAAAATCAGGTTTTGAATGAAGAATCACATTTCTTGGTAAAATCATGCAGGATTGAAATTTTTGATGGTTTTTTACTCCTCTCAACAGCCCAAACAACTTTCTAAAAGGATGAGTTTGCAACTACTTTACTTTTGGAGAAAATTCAAAACATTCATTATTCAATAGGGCCCAAACTATCAAAAACCAGCGGTTTCAATGAACACACATTTCTTGGTAGAATCATGCAGGACTGAAATTTTTGATGTTTTTCTACTCCTCTCATGAGCCCAAACAAGTCTCTAAAAGCATGAGTTTGCAACTACTTTACTTTTGGAGAAAATTCAAAACATTCATTATTCAATAGAGCCCAATAGCAAAAATCAGGTTTTGAATAAAGAATCACATTTCTTGGTAAAATCATGCAGGATTGAAATTTTTGATGGTTTTTTACTCCTCTCAACAGCCCAAACAACTTTCTAAAAGGATGAGTTTGCAACTACTTTACTTTTGGAGAAAATTCAAAACATTCATTATTCAATAGGGCCCAAACTATCAAAAACCAGCGGTTTCAATGAACACACATTTCTTGGTAGAATCGTGCAGGACTGAAATTTTTGATGTTTTTCTACTCCTCTCATGAGCCCAAACAAGTCTCTAAAAGGATGAGTTTGCAACTACTTTACTTTTGGAGAAAATTCAAAACATTCATTATTCAATAGAGCCCAATAGCAAAAACCAGCGTTTTGATGAAGAATCACATTTCTTGGTAGAATCATGCAGGATTGAAATTTTTGATGGTTTTTTACTCCTCTCAACAGCCCAAACAAGTTTCTAAAAGGATGAGTTTGCAACTACTTTACTTTTGGAGAAAATTCAAAACATTCATTATTCAATAGGGCCCAAACTATCAAAAACCAGCGGTTTGAATGAACACACATTTCTTGGTAGAATCATGCAGGACTGAAATTTTTGATGTTTTTCTACTCCTCTCATGAGCCCAAACAAGTCTCTAAAAGCATGAGTTTGCAACTACTTTACTTTTGGAGAAAATTCAAAACATTCATTACTCAAAAGAGCCCAATAGCAAAAACCAGCGTTTTGAATGAAGAATCACATTTCTTGGTAGAATCATGCAGGATTGAAGTTTTTGATGGTTTTTTACTCCTCTCAACAGCCCAAACAAGTTTCTAAAAGGATGAGTTTGCAACTACTTTACTTTTGGAGAAAATTCAAAACATTCATTATTCAATAGGGCCCAAACTATCAAAAACCAGCGGTTTCAATGAACACATTTCTTGGTAGAATCATGCAGGATTGAAATTTTTGATGTTTTTCTACTCCTCTCATGAGCCCAAACAAGTCTCTAAAAGCATGAGTTTGCAACTACTTTACTTTTGGAGAAAATTCAAAACATTCATTATTCAATAGAGCCCAATAGCAAAAATCAGGTTTTGAATGAAGAATCACATTTCTTTGTAGAATCATGCAGGATTGAAATTTTTGATGGTTTTTTACTCCTCTCAACAGCCCAAACAAGTTTCTAAAAGGATGAGTTTGTAACTACTTTACTTTTGGAGAAAATTCAAAACATTCATTATTCAATAGGGCCCAAACTATCAAAAACCAGCGGTTTCAATGAACACACATTTCTTGGTAGAATCATGCAGGACTGAAATTTTTGATGTTTTTCTACTCCTCTCATGAGCCCAAACAAGTCTCTAAAAGCATGAGTTTGCAACTACTTTACTTTTGGAGAAAATTCAAAACATTCATTACTCAAAAGAGCCCAATAGCAAAAACCAGCGTTTTGAATGAAGAATCACATTTCTTGGTAGAATCATGCAGGATTGAAATTTTTGATGGTTTTTTACTCCTCTCAACAGCCCAAACAAGTTTCTAAAAGGATGAGTTTGCAACTACTTTACTTTTGGAGAAAATTCAAAACATTCATTATTCAATAGGGCCCAAACTATCAAAAACCAGCGGTTTCAATGAACACACATTTCTTGGTAGAATCATGCAGGACTGAAATTTTTGATGTTTTTCTACTCCTCTCATGAGCCCAAACAAGTCTCTAAAAGCATGAGTTTGCAACTACTTTACTTTTGGAGAAAATTCAAAACATTCATTACTCAAAAGAGCCCAATAGCAAAAACCAGCGTTTTGAATGAAGAATCACATTTCTTGGTAGAATCATGCAGGATTGAAATTTTTGATGGTTTTTTACTCCTCTCAACAGCCCAAACAAGTTTCTAAAAGGATGAGTTTGCAACTACTTTACTTTTGGAGAAAATTCAAAACATTCATTATTCAATAGGGCCCAAACTATCAAAAACCAGCGGTTTCAATGAACACACATTTCTTGGTAGAATCATGCAGGACTGAAATTTTTCATGTTTTTCTACTCCTCTCATGAGCCCAAACAAGTCTCTAAAAGCATGAGTTTGCAACTACTTTACTTTTGGAGAAAATTCAAAACATTCATTATTCAATAGAGCCCAATAGCAAAAATCAGGTTTTGAATGAAGAATCACATTTCTTGGTAAAATCATGCAGGATTGAAATTTTTGATGGTTTTTTACTCCTCTCAACAGCCCAAACAACTTTCTAAAAGGATGAGTTTGCAACTACTTTACTTTTGGAGAAAATTCAAAACATTCATTATTCAATAGGGCCCAAACTATCAAAAACCAGCGGTTTCAATGAACACACATTTCTTGGTAGAATCATGCAGGAATGAAATTTTTGATATTTTTCTACTCCTCTCATGAGCCCAAACAAGTCTCTAAAAGCATGAGTTTGCAACTACTTTACTTTTGGAGAAAATTCAAAACATTCATTATTCAATAGAGCCCAATAGCAAAAATCAGGTTTTGAATGAAGAATCACATTTCTTGGTAGAATCATGCAGGATTGAAATTTTTGATGGTTTTTTACTCCTCTCAACAGCCCAAACAAGTTTCTAAAAGGATGAGTTTGCAACTACTTTACTTTTGGAGAAAATTCAAAACATTCATTATTCAATAGGGCCCAAAATATCAAAAACCAGCGGTTTGAATGAACACACATTTCTTGGTAGAATCGTGCAGGACTGAAATTTTTGATGTTTTTCTACTCCTCTCATGAGCCCAAACAAGTCTCTAAAAGGATGAGTTTGCAACTACTTTACTTTTGGAGAAAATTCAAAACATTCATTATTCAATAGAGCCCAATAGCAAAACCCAGCGTTTTGAATGAAGAATCACATTTCTTGGTAGAATCATGCAGGATTGAAATTTTTGATGGTTTTTTACTCCTCTCAACAGCCCAAACAAGTTTCTAAAAGGATGAGTTTGCAACTACTTTACTTTTGGAGAAAATTCAAAACATTCATTATTCAATAGGGCCCAAACTATCAAAAACCAGCGGTTTGAATGAACACACATTTCTTGGTAGAATCATGCAGGACTGAAATTTTTGATGTTTTTCTACTCCTCTCATGAGCCCAAACAAGTCTCTAAAAGCATGAGTTTGCAACTACTTTACTTTTGGAGAAAATTCAAAACATTCATTACTCAAAAGAGCCCAATAGCAAAAACCAGCGTTTTGAATGAAGAATCACATTTCTTGGTAGAATCATGCAGGATTGAAATTTTTGATGGTTTTTTACTCCTCTCAACAGCCCAAACAAGTTTCTAAAAGGATGAGTTTGCAACTACTTTACTTTTGGAGAAAATTCAAAACATTCATTATTCAATAGGGCCCAAACTATCAAAAACCAGCGGTTTCAATGAACACATTTCTTGGTAGAATCATGCAGGATTGAAATTTTTGATGTTTTTCTACTCCTCTCATGAGCCCAAACAAGTCTCTAAAAGCATGAGTTTGCAACTACTTTACTTTTGGAGAAAATTCAAAACATTCATTATTCAATAGAGCCCAATAGCAAAAATCAGGTTTTGAATGAAGAATCACATTTCTTGGTAAAATCATGCAGGATTGAAATTTTTGATGGTTTTTTACTCCTCTCAACAGCCCAAACAAGTTTCTAAAAGGATGAGTTTGCAACTACTTTACTTTTGGAGAAAATTCAAAACATTCATTATTCAATAGGGCCCAAACTATCAAAAACCAGCGGTTTCAATGAACACACATTTCTTGGTGGAATCATGCAGGACTGAAATTTTTGATGTTTTTCTACTCCTCTCATGAGCCCAAACAAGTCTCTAAAAGCATGAGTTTGCAACTACTTTACTTTTGGAGAAAATTCAAAACATTCATTACTCAAAAGAGCCCAATAGCAAAAACCAGCGTTTTGAATGAAGAATCACATTTCTTGGTAGAATCATGCAGGATTGAAATTTTTGATGGTTTTTTACTCCCCTCAACAGCCCAAACAAGTTTCTAAAAGGATGAGTTTGCAACTACTTTACTTTTGGAGAAAATTCAAAACATTCATTATTCAATAGGGCCCAAACTATCAAAAACCAGCGGTTTCAATGAACACACATTTCTTGGTAGAATCATGCAGGACTGAAATTTTTGATGTTTTTCTACTCCTCTTATGAGCCCAAACAAGTCTCTAAAAGCATGAGTTTGCAACTACTTTACTTTTGGAGAAAATTCAAAACATTCATTATTCAATAGAGCCGAATAGCAAAAATCAGGTTTTGAATGAAGAATCACATTTCTTGGTAGAATCATGCAGGATTGAAATTTTTGATGGTTTTTTACTCCTCTCAACAGCCCAAACAAGTTTCTAAAAGGATGAGTTTGCAACTACTTTACTTTTGGAGAAAATTCAAAACATTCATTATTCAATAGGGCCCAAACTATCAAAAACCAGCGGTTTCAATGAACACACATTTCTTGGTAGAATCATGCAGGACTGAAATTTTTGATGTTTTTCTACTCCTCTCATGAGCCCAAACAAGTCTCTAAAAGCATGAGTTTGCAACTACTTTACTTTTGGAGAAAATTCAAAACATTCATTATTCAATAGAGCCCAATAGCAAAAATCAGGTTTTGAATGAAGAATCACATTTCTTGGTAGAATCATGCAGGATTGAAATTTTTGATGGTTTTTTACTCCTCTCAACAGCCCAAACAAGTTTCTAAAAGGATGAGTTTGCAACTACTTTACTTTTGGAGAAAATTCAAAACATTCATTATTCAATAGGGCCCAAAATATCAAAAACCAGCGGTTTGAATGAACACACATTTCTTGGTAGACTCGTGCAGGACTGAAATTTTTGATGTTTTTCTACTCCTCTCATGAGCCCAAACAAGTCTCTAAAAGGATGAGTTTGCAACTACTTTACTTTTGGAGAAAATTCAAAACATTCATTATTCAATAGAGCCCAATAGCAAAAACCAGCGTTTTGAATGAAGAATCACATTTCTTGGTAGAATCATGCAGGATTGAAATTTTTGATGGTTTTTTACTCCTCTCAACATCCCAAACAAGTTTCTAAAAGGATGAGTTTGCAACTACTTTACTTTTGGAGAAAATTCAAAACATTCATTATTCAATAGGGCCCAAACTATCAAAAACCAGCGGTTTGAATGAACACACATTTCTTGGTAGAATCATGCAGGACTGAAATTTTTGATGTTTTTCTACTCCTCTCATGAGCCCAAACAAGTCTCTAAAAGCATGAGTTTGCAACTACTTTACTTTTGGAGAAAATTCAAAACATTCATTACTCAAAAGAGCCCAATAGCAAAAACCAGCGTTTTGAATGAAGAATCACATTTCTTGGTAGAATCATGCAGGATTGAAATTTTTGATGGTTTTTTACTCCTCTCAACAGCCCAAACAAGTTTCTAAAAGGATGAGTTTGCAACTACTTTACTTTTGGAGAAAATTCAAAACATTCATTATTCAATAGGGCCCAAACTATCAAAAACCAGCGGTTTCAATGAACACACATTTCTTGGTAGAATCATGCAGGACTGAAATTTTTGATGTTTTTCTACTCCTCTCATGAGCCCAAACAAGTCTCTAAAAGCATGAGTTTGCAACTACTTTACTTTTGGAGAAAATTCAAAACATTCATTATTCAATAGAGCCCAATAGCAAAAATCAGGTTTTGAATGAAGAATCACATTTCTTGGTAAAATCATGCAGGATTGAAATTTTTGATGGTTTTTTAATCCTCTCAACAGCCCAAACAAGTTTCTAAAAGGATGAGTTTGCAACTACTTTACTTTTGGAGAAAATTCAAAACATTCATTATTCAATAGGGCCCAAACTATCAAAAACCAGCGGTTTCAATGAACACACATTTCTTGGTAGAATCATGCAGGACTGAAATTTTTGATGTTTTTCTACTCCTCTCATGAGCCCAAACAAGTCTCTAAAAGCATGAGTTTGCAACTACTTTACTTTTGGAGAAAATTCAAAACATTCATTATTCAATAGAGCCCAATAGCAAAAATCAGGTTTTGAATGAAGAATCACATTTCTTGGTAAAATCATGCAGGATTGAAATTTTTGATGGTTTTTTACTCCTCTCAACAGCCCAAACAAGTTTCTAAAAGGATGAGTTTGCAACTACTTTACTTTTGGAGAAAATTCAAAACATTCATTATTCAATAGGGCCCAAACTATCAAAAACCAGCGGTTTCAATGAACACACATTTCTTGGTAGAATCATGCAGGACTGAAATTTTTGATGTTTTTCTACTCCTCTCATGAGCCCAAACAAGTCTCTAAAAGCATGAGTTTGCAACTACTTTACTTTTGGAGAAAATTCAAAACATTCATTATTCAATAGAGCCCAATAGCAAAAATCAGGTTTTGAATGAAGAATCACATTTCTTGGTAGAATCATGCAGGATTGAAATTTTTGATGGTTTTTTACTCCTCTCAACAGCCCAAACAAGTTTCTAAAAGGATGAGTTTGCAACTACTTTACTTTTGGAGAAAATTCAAAACATTCATTATTCAATAGGGCCCAAAATATCAAAAACCAGCGGTTTGAATGAACACACATTTCTTGGTAGAATCGTGCAGGACTGAAATTTTTGATGTTTTTCTACTCCTCTCATGAGCCCAAACAAGTCTCTAAAAGGATGAGTTTGCAACTACTTTACTTTTGGAGAAAATTCAAAACATTCATTATTCAATAGAGCCCAAAATATCAAAAAACAGCGGTTTGAATGAATACTCACATTTCTTGGTAGAATCGTGCAGGACTGAAATTTTTGATGTTTTTCTGCTCCTCTCATGAGCCCAAACAAGACTCTAAAAGGATGAGTTTGCAACTACTTTACTTTTGGAGAAAATTCAAAACATTCATTATTCAATAGAGCCCAATAGCAAAAATCAGGTTTTGAATGAAGAATCACATTTTTTGGTAGAATCATGCAGGATTGAAATTTTTGATGTTTTTTTTACTCCTCTCAACAGCCCAAACAAGTTTCTAAAAGGAAGAGTTTGCAACTACTTTACTTTTGGAGAAAATTCAAAACATTCATTATTCAATAGGGCCCAAAATATCAAAAACCAGTGGTTTGAATGACTACTCACATTTCTTGGTAGAATCGTGCAGGACTGAAATTTTGGATGTTTTTCTACTCCTCTCATGAGCCCAAACAAGACTCTAAAAGGATGAGTTTGCGGGGGGCGTGGTTTGCAGGGGAAGGGAGCAGACCTGTTTACCAGGAGCTCCTGCTGTTCCCCTTTTTAAGCAGCTTTAGCTTACTAAAGATGGAATAATTATCCTGTAATCCACCTGGAATATGCCTGGACAAAGTATCAAGAAGAAAGGAGCCACCTCAGGAAGAGAAATTTTATTGGGACCTAAAGACAGTGAGGAGAATTCCAGCAAGGGCCTTCTCTCCTCAGGAGAAAGGAAGCCTTGTTTTCAAGCTGCAGTCTCCTGCAAAGAACCAGGGAAGTCTGGAATCCGAAGACCACAAGCAACACTTCAGAGACCTGCAAAGACACTTCCTGCATCTGCTGCGACTTTAGTGACAGCTGCTGAAGATCCAAAAAGCCACCGGGAGACAGCTAGGGGTTCTCACGCTGTGATGCTGCAGAGGAGAAAGCAGGATGAGTCAGCAGCTTTCCAGCGGCATGGGCTAGATGGTACACCGACTGCAGGACTTCAAACAGGAGGCAGGCATGGAAAGATTCCTGCTTCCACCATGGCTCCTATGACAGCTGCTGTTCAATCTAAGTGCCGAGGGGAGGCTGCGGGGAGTCCTGATGCTGTGATGCTGCAGAGGAGAGAGCAGGCAAAGCAACACACAGGAGGCAGGTGTCGGAAGACTCCTGCTTCCACCGCAGATGGAATGACAGCTGCTGTGGATTTAAAGAGCCGTGGAGAGACTGTGGGGAGCTTCCATGCTGTGAATCTGCAGAGGGGAGAACAGGCAAAGAAGAACACAAAAGGCTCTGTGAATGGAGCTGCTGGGCTGATACCTGGAGCGGTAAACAAAGCAGGAGGGAAATCTTTCATATGCAAATCAACTAAAGAATGGGAGACAAAAGACTTTGTGATTGGAGCTGCTGGGCCTACACCTGAAGGGGCAAACAAAGCACAGGTATTTAAATATGCTAATATTCAGTCACCCTCTAATACAAGAGGTGCCACTGTTAATCTCCCATATAAAAGCCTGAAGATTATAGCTTTCAACACCCCAGATAAAAAGTCTGAGGGAGATGTGAACCAGATCTCTGGGAATAATGGGGGATTAAGCTATAACTCTGCAAACAGTGAGCTACAGTTGAAAGGGGCTAAGTGTTTGTCTAATGAGCAAAATAAAGGATCCTGAAGTCGCCATTTAAGTGGAGGGGGCACCCTTTATGTATCCCATAATGCTACTTTAAAAGATGTAAAGAATAATGGTGATCCTGGCTCCTATCCTCATTCTGTTAAAAGCGATCAGAAAGCGCTTGACAGTAATAATGAATCAGACCTAATGGACTATTCTGATAACTCTTTTAATTCATTGGATGCTTTGGAAGGGATCGACTCAGAAGAGTTTATTGAGGGGATAGACTTCCCTGATCGTAGAGAAACTGACCTCTCAGACTATTCAGATGAAACTTCATCTTCCTCTTCAGAAAACAAAGACAGATGCGACAATTCCGATATGAGTGATGAGCAACGTTTTTTTAATACCACATTGTTAGATGGAATACCTGCCTCCGATGACTATCCCACAGAGGGTTTCATGCTCAGTTTATGTAAAGCCCTCCTAATATCTTTGGGAAATTTGGGGAAAGACACCATTAACAATGACAAATCAGAAGTTGTGCTTGAAATTGAATCCAAGATGACTGAAGCTACATATTTAAGCAAAAATAAAGCATCTGAGACTTTTATTAAGAAGCTATTTCAGAATACATTGTCTTCCATAACTGACTTGTCTCACCCAATTTCTATTAAAACTACTGATAGACTGCATCAGGAATCAAAAATTACTGAAATTATACATACGAACCATGAGGACTCTTACAACAAGGAAATTCAGAGTTGTTCAACTTTATCTGACACTGTGGAAAAAATCCAGAAAGATATTGACTCTTTAAAAATAATATAGCAAATTTTGAAGACTTCAAAAGAAGAAGAAATGTAAAAATTAGGGGGATTCCGGAGTCAGTCCCGTCTTTTCAATTAAAGAGCTATATTTCCAAGATGATTCTTCATATTCTTCCAATCACTGAAGAGCCAAATCTGATTGAAAAAGTCTATAGAATTCGAAGACCTCCCTCGCTTCCATCCGATATAGCTAGAGACGTTATTGTTACGTTCTACCCAAACTGGATAAGGAATGTTCTCCTTGATATATCTAAGGATTCTAATTTCCATGCCTCTCCATACAGTCATTTATTTTTTTTCAAAGATTTGTCTAAAGAAAAAGGAAAATTTTTCAACATATTACTCGTGAACTCCGACACGCTGACATTCCTTACAATTGGTCTCAGTACTCCAATCTACAAGTAAAATTTGCAGCGAAAATAATCAACATATCCTCTCTGGAGGGAGGAATAGATTTTCTGAGATCTGCTGGACTTGGACTAGAACTTTCAACGGCTACTCCCGGACTCTGGCCATCAAAATCAGACCTTCTCCCAAATTGACAGGCTTAAAACAGAGCAGTGAATTCTCTTATGGATTCTTCGCAATAGCAATATAATTGTTTCCTGGTGGATAAAGACATTCAGTCTCTTTCCAATTACTTAAGCTTAAAGGATATATGTTCCATTTGATTTGCATTTAAAGAAACCGGACATTCCCTCCACTCGGTCTTAGGGTCACATATAGTGCACCCGGACGGGATGGGCTCACATATAATAATAATAATACTAACTGTTTTTTTATTTTAAGGTGTGGAACCTCGACGTATTAGTTGATGCATACAACATGTATAGATTTTATGTTATAAAGTTACTGAAATATTGCTTTTCCTATTAAGCAACGTCTTACTTGATGCTGTAATAGGCTATATTTGCTTTATTTCAACAGTATTTGTATGTATATGTCTGCCTGTCTATTCCCTCACTTCATGGGGGCATTCCCTGTCTTCACAGGGAATTTTCTTTCCTATCACTTTTCCCTTGTTTAATTTACCTTCCCTCCAAACAGTTTTTCTACCCTACCTGTTGTTCCTCACCCTTGATCTATAACCTTTAAAAAATGTTTAAAATACCAATAAAAATTATTGAAAAATAAAAAGGATGAGTTTGCAACTACTTTACTTTTGGAGAAAATTCAAAACATTCATTATTCAATAGAGCCCAATAGCAAAAATCAGGTTTTGAATGAAGAATCACATTTCTTGGTAGAATCATGCAGGATTGAAATTTTTGATGGTTTTTTACTCCTCTCAACAGCCCAAACAAGTTTCTAAAAGGATGAGTTTGCAACTACCTTACTTTTGTAGAAAATTCAAAACATTCATTATTCAATAGGGCCCAAAATATCAAAAACCAGCGGTTTGAATGAATACTCACATTTCTTGGTAGAATCATGCAGGACTGAAATTTTTGATGTTTTTCTACTCCTCTCATGAGCCCAAACAAGACTCTAAAAGGATGAGTTTGCGGGGGCGTGGCCTGGAGCTCCATGGAGGAGGACACTTGAGCTCAGAGCTCCCATGAAGCCTAACTACAAAGCAACATAATTGCTTAAGAAGACTTTTATTCATCAGAGGACCTTTGAAATCGGATTCTTATCTTTATTGTGAGCATTTTGACACCTCCCTGGAAGAAATCCGCTGTATACTTAAGAAACTACAGCCTTTGAAGTGAGCGGTGGGGAGAGAGCCTCCAGTGACTCAGCAGTTTTCCTTTGTGCTTGGCCGCGGGAACCGCCATTGTTTACATCCGAGGTGAGAGCTGGAGGAGACCTGTGTGGCAGCTGCTGGGCCCCTGATCTGACGCTGAAGGAGCCTCGGTGTTCCTGAGTCGATAGAGGGTCTGCTGTCGGGGCTGTTGGAGACCAGGCTCTACGCAACTTGCTGCCGCTCAGCTGCAGAGGAGTAAAGGAGCTGACGGTGCCGGAGAGTGACGCGGCGGGACCTGGCGGGCACGGAGCTGCATGAAGAGGCTGTCATCAAAGAAAGTGGACGTGGATCTGGTCCTTCTTGGCTGCCTCGGCTGAAGCTGACACTGACTGATTGGCTAATCGGTGAGTGTGGAGATAAAGGAGAACGCCGCGCCTGATTTTAAAACTGCTTGGCGGGAAAGTTCCTGGAACTTGGCGGCGGTTTGGGAGGAGAAGCCCGCTGCTGGGGATATTTTTAATAGAAGGAAGGTGGAATTGCCCACGGTTTTTCTGAATAGAGATCTTTGCTAATCTCTGGTCAGAGATTCAGGGAGATCCAGGGAGCGTGGTTGGCTAATTGAGCTGAAGAACTGACAGTCTTTTTACAATAATAAGAGGTTGCAGCAGTCTTAAACACCGATTTTAGCCGGGTACACCAGTGGATTAAAGCTGATCATAAAGTAGAAATTTGCCACCCTTTGTTGTCTGTTTTGACTTTGGAGATCGACCCTTAATGCGCTGGGGGTTTGGAGTCGGCTACAGTCATATAAGAAGATAAGAAGCAGAGGAGATTTGGTGAAGTTTGTTTTCGGTTTTGGCGGTCATTTGATTGTAGTCCAGCGGTAACTTTAGGGAAGGAGCATCATTGACCCCTACTACTTGGAGAATACTACAATCGTTGGGTGAGAGGAAGTTTGTGGCTCTCTGAACTTGTTATTAACCTCTTGGGGGATGGTGAAATCCTAATTATTTGTAAATTAGAGAGATAGATTAATATAAGGGGGAATATCTGAATATTGTTTTATCAATAAGACTGTGTTTGTCTATTACTGAAGTGCACCTTTGGCTTAGAGGAGGCTTACTTAGAGGCTGCTTCATGTCCATTGTCTTGTTGACATATTAAAGCATTGGAGAAAGATACTTAAGAGAATAACTAACCTATACATTCCTAGACGGGGAGATACAGAGCTTATACTGTCTTATTCTGAATCCTACTGATTATGTCCTCATCTCTTCTCTGTCTATGACATTTAATGCACCTGAGGTTATATAGATAGGGTTTGGACATGAGTGTATGAGGTGCTGTTGTTCTTTATAGGCTTACGTCACGGAGCTCAAGACGTCTCTATTGCTTTATTGAACTATTATTAAAATTGAGGGGGTTACATTACTACTCTATTTAAATCTTTATTCTTATCTTAGTTTGCGATCCACAAACCCTGCTGAAACTGTAATAAAATTCAACTTAATTACAATAATAATAAAGCAGGGGTGGTATATACAAGAGCATTTAGGGGTATAATACATCTCCTCTATCCATGTTCCGGTATACTCTAATTATGGCATCTAATTTGAAATCTAAATTGCCCACTAGTAAAAACCAGAAATCTACGAGCACTTCAAATCAGAGAATTTACACTGAATCTGTTAATCTATTGAGCCCAATTAAATCTAGATCCCCTCTAAAAAGGGAGGAAGCCATTTCATCTAGAAACATGCCTCACAGTTCCTCTAATAAAGCTATTCAGGAGGACTCGGATCAAAAAACTATATCTTCTGACCCCCGTACTTTATCTTTCGCTTCTTCCCAAGTTTTTGATAATAAAGGTGCCTCAAAACTTTCTTTTCAGGATGAGGAAAGTAAAATGGACATATCCAAATCTCATAAGAGAAGAATTCCAGAAAGTGAAACTGTTAGAGCAGAGGCAGCAGATTTAGATTCTAATACTTCATCTGATGACTATTCTCCAAATAATACCCCAGTTAAACAACTCTCTAAAAAAGGCTGTCCGGAGTCGTCTTCTACTGACTCTCTGACTCCTCATGACTTTGACTTTAAATCCCTGTTGAACTCTGATAGGCGAGTTACTGAGGGTTTGCTCGCTGGCTTCCTCATATCTTTCCAGGAATCCACCAATCAAGCTAACCAATTCATGCATAAATCTATCAATGCAATCAATGTGTCGATTAAAGCGGGATTTGAATCTCACAGGAGGGATATGCAGGAAATCAGTGACAAATTCTCTCAAAGATTTGAGTTAAATGAGAAAAGATTGTCAAAGGTTGAAAATAGAACGGATGACCTAGTTAAACAAAACTCAGATTTAAAAGCAGAACTTTTATCCGTGAAGTCCAAGTTAACGGACTTAGAAGACCGGAGTAGACAGAACAATGTTAAGATTAGAGGGATACCTGAAAGCGTAACACAGAAAGAACTTTCAGATTATACCAAGGCTACACTTAAAAAGGCTTTGCTGTCCTTAACTGATTTACAATTGATAATCGATAGGATTCACCGCCTGCCCCGCCCAAAGAATGTATCAATGGATAAACCGCGGGATACAATACTTTACTTTCATTTTTTTGAAACTAAAGAAATGATACTAAGATATATTAGGGAAAAAGGCTCTCTCCCTCCCCCTAATGATCACTTAAAATTCTTCTCTGATTTTTCAAAGTCAACCATGGAGGCTAGAAAATCGTTTAATCAAGCTACTAATGCTCTCAGGGAAATGGGGATTCCATATAAATGGGGCTTTCCAACAAAGTTACTAGTGTCACATAGAGGTAAAATTGTCCCCTTTTTTACTCCAAAGGAGGCTTTAGACTTTATACGTTTTCTAGATGAGGATCCTTCTAACAAAGATACTGGTTGAATAGGGATATATCCTCAATGGTCTTTGTGTTATTTACATCTAACAAAGTATTTAAATGGCTTCATGGGTTCTCGCCACTTTTGCTTTTTCTAAAGTCCCCAAAAAAAGGAGATTATCACGTTTGGTGAATAACCTCCAGGAGGACTCTTTAGTTTTGTTTATTTGTTTGTTAAAGTCTACTTATAGTTTTTTCTTTATTTTTTTGTAGTTTTTGCTTTTTTATTTGCTTTCTTAGATTGAGCTAAATTCAAATAGAATGTATATATCTAAGAAAGCAAATAAAAAAGCAAAAACTACAAAAATAAAGCAAAAACTCCTAAATAAATATAAGATAACTTACTTCAATAAAAAAGGAAAGATAATATCATGAGAATTAAAATCCTTTCACACAATGTTAAAGGATTGAACAGTCCCCATAAGCGCTATATAACTTGGAGAGAAATAAAATGACTCCAAGCGGATGTCTCTTGTTTACAAGAGGTTAAACTAATAAAGGATATTCACCCAACCTTTCAGCATAAAGATTTTCCACACATTTTTAAAGCTCTTAATAATAATAAAAAAAGTGCAGGAGTTATAACCATTATAAACAAGAATATTCCCTTCCAACTAATTGAGGAACATTCTGACACCCAAGGAAGATTTCACATTCTCATATGTAAGTTAAATTTTAACCTTTGTACAATCGTGAATATATATGCCCCAAATAATGGTCAAATCTCTTTCTTTAATAAATTAATGCAGAAGATTGATGAAGTTAAAAAAGGTGACCTCATGCTAATAGGGGACTTCAATTTAGTCTCTGATAGAGAAATTGACTCATCATCTTCCGCTACTTCTAAATCAGGCCGATCTCTGAAAAATTGGATAAAACAAAATGAGATGTATGATATTTTCAGATGTCTAAATACCACCTCTAGAGAATTCACATATTACTCAGATATATATAAAACATCTTCCAGAATAGACTTATTTCTAACTAATGTTTTCTCTATTACAAAATTTAAGAAAATTGAAATTCTCGAGAAGTCCTTTTCTGATCATGCTCCTGTGATGGCAGTTTTTGAATCAGGCCCTTCAGTACCAAATACTTTTCTTTGGAGGATTAACCCTACCCTGTTACGTACCCCAAAGTATAGAAATATAATTACTGAAGCTATTGATAATTATTTTAAAGAAAACTCTTCAGATAGTATTGATCCCTTTACATTATGGAACGCCCACAAGGCAGTCTTGAGAGGATGTCTCATCCAACTTTCTACGAGATACAAAAAGGAAGGAAGACAAAAATTGCTGACCTTCAGAACCAAATTACTTTAAAAGAAGAACAACAAAATTCCCTGTCTGTTCCATCCCAAAATATCCATCTTGATATTCTGAAATTGAGACAGGATTTAAGATCCGAAATTATCTCTGAATATGATTCCATTGTCAGAGCATCAAAATATAACCTTTATGCTTCAATTAACAAACCCACCAAATATATGACAAGTAAACTCAAACAGGCTCGTGTAAGTAGAAGGATTGTCAAAGTCAAATCCCCTTCAGGAGAAATGAAACAACACCCCTCTGATATCACCGAAATATTTGCAGATTATTTCGAAAGTCTCTATAACCTTAAAAATGATCCCTCAGTTCAAACTCCTAATCAAACAGAGATTGACCTTTTCCTTTCTAAATTGACCCTGCCCCAACTAGATAATTTGGATCTAACTCTTTTAAATCAACCGTTTACTGTAGATGAAATTGCTAAAACAATTGACAAACTTAAACTTAACAAATCCCCTGGGCCAGATGGGTTCACAAATGAATATTTTAAATTTCTCTCCAACATTTTATCTCCGCACCTAAAATCTCTTTTTGATCATGCCTCCTCTACTGGATCGTTCCCCAAAGAAATGACGGAGGCGACTATCGTTTTGATTCCCAAAGACAGTAGAAATCCTGAAGAGGTTAAAAATTATCGTCCGATTTCTTTAATCAACACTGACATTAAAATATATTCGAAAATAATAGCGGATCGATTAAAGAATCTTTTACCTGCTCTTGTTAAAAATGATCAAGTAGGGTTTGTTTCTGGCAGACAAGTAACGGACGGTACCAGAAGAATCTTGAATTTGTTCAACATAGCTAGTTCTAATAATCTTCCTTCGTTATTTATTTCATTAGATGCCCAAAAAGCCTTTGATAGTCCCAATTCACCCTATCTTAAAGCTACTTTATTAAAGTTTGGTTTTGATAATTGCTTTATAACATCTATATTTGCATTATATTCTAACACTAATGCTAAAACCTATACTAATAATCACCTTTCTAGGAACTTCAACATCACTAATGGACAAGACAAGGCTGTCCCCTTTCGCCCCTTTTATTTGCCTTGGCGGTTGAGCCATTAGCGGAAACGATCAGACAATGTACTGCCATTTCGGGTTTTAAAACAAAAAACTATCATCATAAATTAACCTTATTCGCTGATGACCTTATGCTATCAGTCACTGATCCGGCTAATTCATTTAATGCCCTTATCACCATTTTAGATGATTTCTCTAAGGTCTCATATTTTAAAATAAATCCTCAAAAATCTAAAATAATACACTTTAATTTAAGTCCCTTTGAAATTGAAGCCTTCAAAAAATTATCTGAATTTTACTGGGAAGATATTGAATTAGAATATTTGGGGATAATTTTCCCCAAAGATTTGAAACTCATTGTTTCTAAGAACATGGAACATCTTAGCAAGAAAATCTTAAAAGACCTTTCTGGTTATAATAATTGTGACCTATCCCTGATGGGAAGAACTCTGGTTATAAAAACATATATTTTACCTAAAATTCTTTTTGTATTTAGGAATTTACCTCTTACGATTCCCACTTCTCTTTTACTTAAACTTCAAAAAGCAATTAACCTCTTTATCTGGAAAGGGAAGAAACCTAGAGTCGCTACCAAGATTTTATATAAGAAAAAGAGTAATGGAGGACTTGCACTTCCCAATATTCAAACCTATTCCCAAGCTTCTCTTATTCTCCAGAGTCAACAGTGGTTTTCTGTGAAAACATTTCCTGCTTGGTTGGACCTTGAGTTAGAACAATATGGAACTAGCTCAATATCAGATGTCTTTTTTAAATATCTGTTTTCTTCTTCGAGTATTACTCATTACCACCCTATTGTAAATTCTATACTGACTATGTGGAGGAATTTCACAAAATTAAAGAAAGGCGATGACAGGAAAAGCATTTTGAAAAAATTTCCACTAAAATTATTATCGAAAATATATAAGTGTCCAGTTCCGGAGGAATGGTACAGTTTTAAAATTAATACAGTAGGGGATATATGGGATGGACAAGATTTTTTACCTTTTAATGAGATTACAAATAAATTTCATGTCCCGTTTACACACTTTACCTCTTACCTAATTTTGAAAGACCTACTGCGGAAATTTTTAGGTAGTAGAGCCTTGAATTCGGATATTCTGGCCTCCATGTTTGCAAATATCACTCTTAAGTCGACTTGGAGTCTTAAAAATATATATTCCTATCTCAATGATGACACGGAATTCACTAAAAATGTATATATTCAAAGATGGGAAAGGGATTTTAACACTAGATTTGACGAAGACCAATGGGGTAAGGCCATAAGGTTTTCGAATGCATCTACTGTTCCTGCGATCTTACAAGAGTCTTTCTTCAAAACATTAATTAGATGGCACTACACCCTGATTAGGTTAGCCCACATCGATAATAAATATTCCCCTCTATGCTGGAGGAATTGTGGTTTACCAGGTAACTTGTACCACATTTTCTGGAGCTGTTCTAAATTGAAGAGCTTGTGGAAAGAAGTCATGAATCACATAGATACTCTCTTGGACAACGCTGTGAAGGTCACCCCACAAATGGCAGGAAATCAATCCTGACGTAAGATTTGTAATGATACATATTTTCTTGGTGACCAAAAACACTATAGCTTTCTGGTGGCTAAAAACCGATTTACCCTCCTTTGCTGATACTTTAGGCAAATTACGGATTCATAATTCTATGGAAAAAAGATTTGCATTTATCAATGGTACTCTCCATAAATATCATACTAAGTGGGATGTTTGGAATTTGAAATTTTCTTAATTTATGTTATTTGACATTTTTTATTGTAAACTAAATAAGACAATGGTAGATCCTTTTTTGAGAGGATTGCTTTTAAGTGATGTACAATACTTGTTTCTTATTTACGCTATCTGTATTAAATAATTTTATTTAATGTGTGATGTAACACGTAGAGTAGAGTTCTCTACTTTTTACTTTGTCCACTTACCCTTTCCCTTCTTATATTTCTGAAACTTTAATAAAAATATTTAAACAAAAAGGATGAGTTTGCAACTACTTTACTTTTGGAGAAAATTCAAAACATTCATTATTCAATAGGGCCCAAAATATCAAAAAACAGCGGTTTGAATGAACACACATTTCTTGGTAGAATCGTGCAGGACTGAAATTTTTGATGTTTTTCTAATCCTCTCATGAGCCCAAACAAGTCTCTAAAAGGATGAGTTTGCAACTACTTTACTTTTGGAGAAAATTCAAAACATTCATTATTCAATAGAGCCCAATAGCAAAAACCAGCGTTTTGAATGAAGAATCACATTTCTTGGTAGAATCATGCAGGATTGAAATTTTTGATGGTTTTTTACTCCGCTCAACAGCCCAAACAAGTTTCTAAAAGGATGAGTTTGCAACTACTTTACTTTTGGAGAAAATTCAAAACACTCATTATTCAATAGGGCCCAAACTATCAAAAACCAGCGGTTTCAATGAACACACATTTCTTGGTAGAATCATGCAGGACTGAAATTTTTGATGTTTTTCTACTCCTCTCATGAGCCCAAACAAGTCTCTAAAAGCATGAGTTTGCAACTACTTTACTTTTGGAGAAAATTCAAAACATTCATTATTCAATAGAGCCCAATAGCAAAAATCAGGTTTTGAATGAAGAATCACATTTCTTGGTAGAATCATGCAGGATTGAAATTTTTGATAGTTTTTTACTCCTCTCAACAGCCCAAACAAGTTTCTAAAAGGATGAGTTTGCAACTACTTTACTTTTGGAGAAAATTCAAAACATTCATTATTCAATAGGGCCCAAACTATCAAAAACCAGCGGTTTCAATGAACACACATTTCTTGGTAGAATCATGCAGGACTGAAATTTTTGATGTTTTTCTACTCCTCTCATGAGCCCAAACAAGTCTCTAAAAGCATGAGTTTGCAACTACTTTACTTTTGGAGAAAATTCAAAACATTCATTATTCAATAGAGCCCAATAGCAAGGTCTTATGTCATGAAGGGCTTATATAAAACCACAACAATCCTAACAAGTGGAGAGATAGTATGATGGTAATGGGAGGCCTTAAGTGTTCTGGCTCGCTGAAAATCTGTGGGTTGGATTCTACTCAACTCTATTTTTATCAAATTTTAATATGCAGTGAATATAGGTTTCATACACTTTTTCAAATTAAAGATTGATTTTTTTAGATGTTTAATGTGTTTTATCAGAGGTTAGATCTTGATATAAAGTTATTGTGACTGGTGTATGACATTTTGACATTGGAGGGGGTGTTTCCACAGGAAGTGATGTCTTTTTGCATGTAATTGTGATGTCATGAAGGTTTTGTATAAAACCACTGCTGTAATCAGATTCTGTAATTCTTTGGCCCTGAGGAAGTGGCAGATATGCCATGAAACGCATCGGCACAACAAAGCAATGAAGAATATTTCTGTCCTTGTGTGGTCAGCGTGGATATATTGAAAAATCCGGTCTTTTTCTTCCTCCTTTGTGACATTGGTATCTACAGGAGTCTGCAGCGACCACTCGTTCCTTTCACATTCTGTAAGGGGTTGTGACTGTTCACAACCTTTAAAGGTAAGTGCACTAACCGTGTATTTGTCACCCAAAAAAAATTGCTTTTATCGCCCTATGTGCGCTCTCTTTCCTTAATAGTCAAACACTGTTTGACGAGTGTGACATACCTGTCAATCAGTTTTCCAAGCGATGCTACAGATCGCTTGGAAAACACTAGCATTCTGCAAGCTAATTACTCTTGCAAATTGTTAGTTTTTCCGAGGGAAATAGGCAGAAATTAAAATGCGATTTTCTCGCATATTTCCTGCGGAATGGAATTCCGGCATTCCCGCTGAAATTTCCACGGCAACGTGTGCACATAGCCTTAGAATTAACAAAAAAAAAGTGTAGTCTCTGCTCCCATGCCACTAATGCAAAAGAAAATCATTACTCCTGTGGTGAACTATAACTCCCAACATGCCATATTAGCTCCTGTACATGCTGTGAGTTATAGCTCTCTTCAAAGACATAAGGATAATGGTCAACCATGTGACATAGCTGGCACCTATGGGATCTTAAAGGGAATCTGATGGCTGATGCCAGCTGCTCAATCCACAGGCCGCATTGATCAGACATTGGCTGTATCATTCCAGCCAGGTATGGTTGACTCTGACACGCTGCGGCATTTCATGCAAAAACCTACTTTGAAAGCCGCCGTGGACTGAGGTCACACAGGTGACTAGTCAGACAGGTGGGTCCCTGGTGGCTTCTCCCCATCTGCTCCCACTGAGGGACAATTTTCTTTCTGCGTGCAACCAGTCATTGGCAGCAGGAGGGGAGAAGTCAGAAAAGTTTTTCTCTGTGATGCTGCAGTGTTTCAGAGACAAACATACTGGGCTTAGACCGTATAGCCGGTGCCGGACACGTGCTGCCTATGGGTCAGACTCACTATAAAGCAGGTGTGAGCAATTCATTTTTTAGAGGGGCCACATGAGACCATGACTGTTGTGGAAGGCAGAACCAATAGCTTGAAATTAATTCTTAATATTAATTTATTAATATTAATTGTATCACTTAATATTGAGCAGAATTAAATATGCTAAACCCCTATATATCTTTAACCCCTCACAGCCCCTTATATACACAACATGAGCCTCACACAAGCTACTACATATGCAACATGAGCCCCACACAGCCGCCCCACACAGCCTACCCATGTAATGCATGAGCCCCACACAGCCTCCCCATGTACAGCATGAACCCCACACAGCCTCCCCATGTACAGCATGAACCTCACACAGCCTCGCCATGTACAGCATGAACCTCACACATCCTCGCCATGTACAGTATGAGACCCCACACAGCCTCCCCATATACTGCATGAGCCCCACACAGTCTCCCATGTAGCCCCCCCAGGGAGCCTCAGCAGATAGGTAGGGAGGTTGGTATGCACGCTTTTTGGTTACAATACCCAGCATCAGGAGACATAAGGCTTCCAAAAAAAGACTGAATTGAATTGAAGCTGTCGTAGCTGTTTTCGTTCTGACCAAAGTCAGGAATGCCAGATGACCAGTGAGTCTGAATTAGGAGTTTTTTACGCCCTTAATTTACAAGCACTTGGAGACAAAAGAGACTGCACACGGGCCGTGGGAAAATCACTTTATCTGACGTAATGAAACACAAGGCAATATTTTATTCCATTTACAACAAATGTAGCTCTATGTGGCTCATGTAGCCCCCACCCCTCAGGGTCATACCTTGTTTACCATGTACCCAGAACATGTTGTTGCTGACTATTGAGGACATATATGATAACAAGTATAGTCTCCTTGAAACAGAGACTAATAGTCTGCAGTGTCATAAGAATAATTCTAGCAATAATAGGCAAAAGGCAATTGAAGTATTAAAGGGATATGAAGGCAAACCTTCTATATCAATTTCCCCCTTTTGTAAATGGTATAACTTTTGCCACAGGGTCAGCTGATGTCCACAAAGGAGCTACTGTCTCATGGGTCTAGTACCCATAAGGGGGCTTCCTACCTGCTTCACCCATCCACCCTCAGTGTGGACACTCACTTTCCCCATCAGCAACGCTATCTGGGGCCTATGATACACTACAGAAGGTTCAGCCTTAGATTATTTTTTCACACATATATTATTCAGCAGCTTAAGTAATACATATATTAGCACTTTTACGGCTACATAAAACAATAAGCAAAACAACAAAATTTGCATACAAGTCTGTACAATGCCAAAAATCCATCCTGCTAGGCCATTAAACCAATTTGCTGGATTTAAAAAAAGAGAATGTGTTACCCCACCAGGAGTCTATTTGCACTGTGCTGTTTTAACCATTGGTCTCTAAGTTCACCTATTTTGTCAATATAATTGCAACAGGTGGGACCAATTATATGACACATTCCTCCTTCTTTTGCTGTCAGGTAATCTAGTACTATAGTATGTTGGTTAGTAACTATGATTAATTGTCTCTGTATTGTATTAGTTTCATTAAGAAATTCAAGAATCTGGAAAATCTGATCATCTAGGCAGTCGATAGCTTCCACTAATTTATCCCTCATTTGTGTTATGAAGGGGTATATTAGCATATAACTGAATATTTTATTTGTTATCCCCATTTCTACTAGATGCGGCCTACCATTTGGACGGGGCTTATTGTCTGCAGCCCTTCTATACAAAGTATGAATTGGAATTGCTGCTGTGTCTATTTTCTTATAAGGAATTATGAAAGTGGCTTGTATTAGTTTGGCAAGAGTGCAAACTCCTCTTATGTCTGGGCTCACCCACCTGTAGGCACGATGTCCGCAAACCAAGAATACTCCTTCAGGGAGAACACAAACGTGACCAGGGGTCTGTATACATTGGTATAAACTCAAAAGTCCTGACATAGGCTTAAGGGCACACCAAGTATTATTCATTTGATTTCCACTTATACCAGATGTACATTTACCCCTTTCTTTCCTTATTATTTTACCCGTAGATGCTCTACAGCCTTCAACACCATCTTGGTACACCGTCTCATTAACCTGTGTTTGATCATGAGTGTATATACGGAAGCAATTATTGTCCTCACCACAGGTATTTGCTCCAGTGTGTTGAAGACTGAACCACGGTCCATCATTGGGAATGGGGTCTGAGTGAGGGATTTCAGTCCTCCTCCTGGCGACCATATTTCCGATGTCTGAATCATATTCCCGCCACCACATTTGTACCTTAGGCCGCGTTATGTTAAACTGAAACCAGGGATTAGAGGCCCATCCGATTATAGCCAATGAGGCAGATATATGATGGGGCACATCTTTTTCCAGAAACCTAGATTGAGTCCAAGTCTCGTTGTGTATGCAGTGTGGTGTTAATACCTTCTAGGGCAGCACGGTGGCTCAGTCCCACCAAGGACAACATCTGCAAGGAGTTTGTATGTTCTTCCCGTGTTTGCATGGGTTTCCTCTGGGTACTCCGGTTTCCTCCCACATTCCAAAGACATACTGATAGGGAATTTAGATTGTGAGCCCCATTGAGGACAGTGATGATAATGTGTGCAAACTGTAAAGCGCTGCAGAGTATGTTAGCGCTATATAAAAATAAAGATTATTATTAGATTTATTATTATTCCATGGCTCCATAGGTAAGGCTAAGTATGGTATAGTCCTTGCAGATACTGGGCTGTGTGTACAGATCCAACAGTCTTTTGGTTTCTGTCCTTCCATGTCCTTTATAAGAAGAGCATGATGTTGAATAAGTTTGTTGTCCCAGTCAGCATTTAAGAGTTTGTCCTGTGTCTCTGTAGAGTGCAGTAACCCTGCCACTGCCAGCAAGGTGATTAGGAGAACAGTCATTCTGCTGTTGAAAGGACCTTCTTGCAGTGACTCAAGTTTTACTGAGGTGGATGTGGTCAGCTGGACTTGGAAGGGGCCGTCAAATCGTGGGTTCAGGCTCCTTCTCACGTGTCTGCGTATAACCACCCAATCACCTGGATTGAGCTGATGCACATCTGCACTGACTTTAGGGTCTGGAATGGATGAGAACACATGTTTATGCACCTCTTTAAGTCTTTCCTGCAAGGCCTGGACATAGGCTGTCATAGAACCGTGTTGCATTTGTAGCACCTGTGGGAAGTACAGACCAGTCTTTGGTGCACTACCAAACAGGACTTCAAAGGGAGACAAGCCTGTCTTTCTATTTGGAGTGTGTCTGACTCCAAGTCATGTAGATTATACCTATATGACTTGTCTTTTCCACAGCAGTCTCTACATTCTAGTAATATTGAACACACTAGATCCAGCAGCATTCCCCAAATCCACTCCACAAGGTCTACCAACAGATCATGTTGTAATGAAATCCATAGCTCAGTTGCTAAAAAATTTTCAAACAGAGGATTCCATACAACATGATCTTTTGTTGAACCTTGAGGACTGGAGTTGGGGAACCCTGCTGGATGCACTCTGTGCAATATTCCTAGAATGTAGAGACTTTTCTGGAAAAGGAAAGTCATGTAGATTTGGTTTGTTGACAACACATATCTCCAAGACTGACACAAGAAACAAGTCTCACACAAGAAACAGTAATGGAGATATGTTTTTCCAAAAACCCTATGTGTATGGTGCAGTGTGTGTAGTCGGCGATAGACACGGTAAACCATTACCAATTTTTTGAAAGCACAAGTGCACATTTATTTTGAAACCAAAAATAAACAAGAAAAATTTTATTATGAATGACATTTGGGGGAAGATTGGGAGACTTTGGGTGTGTGGAGATACAAGGAACGACTGGAGGTAGAGGAAGGGGTTCTAGGAGAAGGGGTGACAAAAGTACTCGAGGAAGGGAGCTCTGGAATGGACATTGAGGCAGGTTGAGACACATTAGGAGGAGACGGTGGATGGACCAACAAAGTTTTTTTTTTTCTTCTTTTTTGGCACAGGTATATCCTGCCCCGACCTACTTGCAGCCTGTGACCGCTTTTCTTTTGTAGACCGCCTGGTGACTGTGGACTGTGGCGTTGCCCTGTAAAATAGGGAATGCGGATCACCCCTTTGCTGCTCTGTGGTGGCAGTGCTGCTCAAAGTGGCAGTGGCGGTGCTCCTAGAAGGGGAGCATGTTGGGTCGGTGCTACGTGAAGGAGGCTGCGAATCAGGTATCTCAGCCAAAGTTCTTGGGGGACTACGAGGAGGAGGAGTGCTGGGGGTGCTCCTTTGCTGAGGAGTGCTGGGGGTGCTCCTTTGCTGAGGAGTGCTGGGGGTGCTCCTTTGCTGAGGAGTGCTGGCGGTGCTCCTTTGCTGAGGAGTGCTGGCGGTGCTCCTTTGCTGAGGAGTGCTGGCGGTGCTCCTTTGCTGAGGAGTGCTGGCGGTGCTCCTTTGCTGAGGAGTGCTGGCGGTGCTCCTTTGCTGAGGAGTGCTGGCGGTGCTCCTTTGCTGAGGAGTGCTGGCGGTGCTCCTTTGCTGAGGAGTGCTGGCGGTGCTCCTTTGCTGAGGAGTGCTGGCGGTGCTCCTTTGCTGAGGAGTGCTGGCGGTGCTCCTTTGCTGAGGAGTGCTGGCGGTGCTCCTTTGCTGAGGAGCGCTGGCGGTGCTCTGTTGCTGAGGAGTGCTGGCAGTGCTCCTTGCTGTTGACTGCTGATGTCGGTTGCCCAAGCAGGTTCTGTGGTGGTTTGGCTCCAAGCTGGTGGTGCTGTGGCGGTGGTGGTGCTCCATACAGGAGCAGCGCTTGCCATAGTGGTGGTGGCGGAGGTGTGTCCTGCAGCACTCAGACTTGAGGTGGTGTAGTGATGTCCGGCTTCGCTGGGAATGCAGGTGGCCGTGCAGTGGTATGCAGCAGAAGTCGGTAGTGTGGTCAAGCGAGCCAGTGGTGGAACTGTTGGAAATGACACCACTGACTGCTGCACATACTGATTCTGCTCTATAGCCTGCAAGTAAGCAGTGTTGCAGGCCTGTAACACACTCAGCTGTTGCTCAGGACTAAGGTGTTCCGCCATGCCCTGTTCAATTTTACTGAAAAAATGGTGCGCTGGTCTGTTGAGGTCGACCTCCAGACGGTCAAGGCGCTGGTTGACAGAGTGGAAGCGGTGTTCCATGTTGTTAAAACCACGTTCCATGTGGTTAAAACCACGCTCCATCAGGAAAAAAACGCTTTCCGTTCTGGCGGCCAGCGCCCTGAGGCTGGCCTTAAAGGCCTCGCTCAAGTGCATGAACTCGGGCATGACATTACTGTCCAAGGCCCACTGCCTCTGGCGGGTAGTGCCCGCATAACCAGTGACAGAGACCTGGGACAGGGGAACACCTGATGGACCAGCTTTCTGGTCACCAGCTGTCTTGTGTTGCTGACCTGCAAGATGCTTCCTGGCTGTCGGATGGCTGAGACGGGTCCGAGGTCGATCGATGAAGAACCGCTCCCGGGACAGGGTTAGGTTGCAGGGTGCTGCTCCAAGTGCTGTGGAAAGAAAGGGAAAACATTAGTATCATGCATTTACAAGAAGCAACACCTGTGGAATAGAAAAGAATATATTAAGCACAAACGAAAAAAAAACAAAACTTACACTCTGCTGGCAAGGACCGGTCTCAGGAAAGCCAACTCGTGATGGTAGCGGTACTTTCTTCTGCGCCTTGCCACAGAACCACTCCGAACCGGTCCCTCAGCACAAACATCAGTGTTGAAGCGGTCCTTCATCGAGCGCCAACGTGTGCAGATTTTTTTCACTGTTGGTAAAAAAAAAAAAATTAAAAATGCACTAGTTTAACGTCATTCTCACCACACACCTCATTGAACTTTGAAAACAGTCTCTGCTGCAGCACCAATAAAATTCTAGACACAATGCAGTAACTGTTGAGACGGCGGACACTGTTATGTTTCCTGCTACAATATATGTATCAGCGAAAACAACAGTATCATCAGGAACAAGAGTGAAAACAGGATCAAGACAGCAGTTGAAAAATCAATCACAGTTCTCAACAAGGCATTGGTAATATATCAAATCAATCACAGTTCTCAACAAGGCATTGGTGTGTTTAATGCAAGAATATATCTTGCAAAAAACACAGCACCGTCAGGTCCAAAAAACAATGCAGCAGTTGAAGACACAAATCAATCACCGTTTTCAACAAGGCATTGGTGCTTTTCATGCAAGAATATATCTTGCCAAAAAAACCACCACCGTCAGGTCCACAAAACAATGCAGCAGTTGAAGACACAAATCAATCACAGTTCTCATCAAGGCATTGGTGCTTTTCATGCAAGAATATATCTTGCCAAAAATACACCACCACCGTCAGGTCCACAAAACAATGCAGCAGTTCAAGACACAAATCAATCACAGTTTTCCACCAGGCATTGGTGTGTTTAATGCAAGAATATATCTTGCAAAAAACACATAAGCACCATCAGGTCCAAAAATAAATGCTATATCACAGAGCATCTTTATACTTACTGAACACCCTTTTTGAAGCTGCAGAGGCGCTGTCCAAGCCATCCATCACTGCGGCCACCTCATTCCAGAGCTGCCGGGTCACCACTGTGTCTTTGTACTGCTGGTCACGGCTGTCCCACAATGGGATGCGCTCCTCAACGAGGCGGATGAGGTGCTCGTTGTCTGTGTAGACTTCTTCGTCATCCCGCTGTGGAACCTAGAAAAAAAAAAATAGAATGTTTAGAAGTTTGGAAAAGATACAAAAAGAAACAGAAAAGAAGCAAGAGAAAGAAAGACAGAAAAAATAATATATATATATACTCACATTGCGTCTCCTCGCCATGGCTTGACTATGCTGCTCCCGCTCAGAATCCTCAGACGGCTCCCGCTCAGACCGCTCCGACTGCTCCCGCACAGACCGCTCCCGCACTCCATTTTCACTTCCCGTGTCCGATGTCTGTAAAGAAAGAAAAAATTAAAACACATTTCTAGAGGCAGCTATACTTATCAAAAGGCAGCAAGATTCTCACCTCACGATGAGCTTGGGCCAGTTCTTGCCGAGATGGCGAATAGACCGATCCGGAAGAAGACATGCTGAAAAGAAAACAAAAAATACATTAGTACATAATAAATTGTACAGGACACACAGACATTATTTTTAAGAATACTCACATTTTGGCTCCTGAAGCTTGAATCCACAGGTAGAAGGCTCTTGTAGAATGCTTGTCTGGTCTCTGCAAGGCATTATGTAGAGTAATTGTCTGACCCTGAAGACACATTCTTTTATGTACACTCCTCCAAAACAATGTTGCTTGTTTAGGGGGAGTTCTAGACAAGTGTCTAGACATTGTTTACTCAAATCGCGTTTGCGCTCAAGGCGCTGATGTGCGCGGTGCCAAGCGCTCATCAGCAACCACATAGACTGTAATGCTATTTTTGGGCGCACACGTGCGAGCGCGATTTTTTTAACGATGCCGCCGGAAAAAAAAATGCAACATGTAGCGTACGTCGCGTCTGGGCGCACACCTGTAAAATGCGCAGCGCACGCTAAACGCTGAAGAGCGCGTACATTCGCAAGACCCTGCGATCACCATGTTAAAGATAGGGGGACATTGCGCGTGTGCATGATGCGCTGCGCAATCAAACGCTAGTGTGAAACGAGCCTTACTACGTAGATAAGGGAGCAGAACCAACCTTACGAGAGAGACATGGGAGCAGAACCGAGCTTACTACAGTGCTATGGGAGCATAACCGATCTTACTACAGAGATAAGGGAGCAGAACCGAGTTTACTACAGAGATAAGGGAGCAGAACCAAGCTTAATATGTCTACTTCACAGATATGGGAACAGAACCAAGCTTACGGCATGCATATGGTACAAGAATCTAGATTACTACATCAATACAGAACCAGAACCAAGCTTACTGCTTAGATATGGTACCATAACTGAGCTTACTGACAAACATACATATATCTCTAGAAACACTGACAAGTAAACACACATTACAGCAGGGGCATTGCTAGGGTTCTAAAAGTTCAGGGGTCCATGCCTCAAAGTGCATGTCTACCCATCTGACCCCCCTATAATCATCTAAAGAGCATCTATAGATATATAAGTACAGTATACCACTGTTGCTAACCAAAAACATACAATGCAAAGACCAATATTATCAAAATTACTACTATAAAAGACCAAAACAATAAAACTACTCAATGTCCACCACCATCACCACTACTCAGCAAATACATAATATAATATAACCATTACCTTTACATAACAAAACACTATACAGAGACCAATGACACCACCATACACCTACTACTACATAGACTGAAACAAATTTAGCGGCCACTAAATAAAAAAATAGTCTACTAAAAAGAGCAATATTACCATCTTACTGTTATCGTATATTGGTAGATACTAGTCCCACAGAACATACACGTGAGTACAGTAGTTATATATAGAACCTTACAGCTGACAATCTTTCTGATTTGGGTCGCTCACTTTTCCTGTCTTTTTCATCAGGCCCAGACCTCCATTACCACTTCTCCAGCCACAACTCATCTGCACAGATTACAACAAAAACACATTTGACATCTCACATTTCTACTGATCTCATTTATTCCCAACCTACAAAAAAACTCCCCACTCTGCTTACCTGAGGCATAGGATACTGACCCCAATATTTTAAAAAACTGTGCCATTACTATGATTACTCCCTCCCCCAAAAATTAGTGTCCCATAGAAAATATTAATACCCCCACTGTGCAAAGGCGTGTATGCTCCTTTAACCCCTTCCCGACCAATGACTCCACATAGGCATCATGAAAAGCTGTGCCAATCTGACCAGTGATGCCTATGTGGCGTCATGAATTAATTGCCCTCCTGCGGGTCGGGTGACTGACCTTTCAGTGACCCCACCCGACCCACACACACAGGGGGCTTTGTACTTCTCCACAGGTGGGGTGGCTTCACCCCCACATGTCTACAATCGCTCTGATTGGCTGTTAAAAGTGAAAATGATAAGGTGCTGGTTTAATTATATTGTGTTTATGTCTGCTGTAACTTGCATTTAGCATTTATGCTCTGTTAATTATTCTAAATAAATTATTTAGCTTGAAAAACTCCAATTTTGATCTCTTGTGATGCTTAATAGCTCATTTAAAAAACCAGGGGAAGAGTCTTGAGGAGATCATTTGCATATTCCCAGTGCCTTCTGGGATAAGTGAAGAGTCTCCGCGAGCTCAACGATCACTGGGTTTTGGCCGTTGCAGCTGAAAAGAGGAAATCGTAAAACCAGGGGAAGAGTCTTGAGGAGATCATTTGCATATTCCCAGTGCCTTCTGGGATAAGTGAAGAGTCTCCGCGAGCTCAACGATCACTGGGTTTTGGCCGTTGCAGCTGAAAAGAGGAAATCGGAAAAACCGAATTTGGGCTCATCTTTCATCGTTTTTAAGAAATCTCAAGATGGAAGAGGCCAGGAGCCATTTGGTGAGCTGCATTTCTTGCTACATGTTCACAGACTTACCAGTGGAAAAGCCAAACTTCACATGCCACAAATGCAAGCTTGTGTCCCTGTTGGAGGAAAAGTTGCAAAATCTCGAAGAGAGGTTAGCTACGTTGAAGATCATTAAGGAAGGTGAAGAGTTCTTGGACAGAGCAGAATTATCTCTTCATGTTACAGAAAGAGAAGAAATTCGAAGTGCACCTGAAGAAACAGAGGAATGGAGACATGTGACCCAGAGAAGCAGGAGGATCAGGAGGCAGTCAGCACCCATACTGCTCAGAAACCAGTACCAGGCTCTCACGCAGGAAAACAATGAAGAAATACATCAGGATAAGACTTTGCCAACAAGCAGCAACCTTGTACGCCTTCAGAGTCCTCCTGGATGGAGAAAGAAAAATGTTGTGAAGAAGAAACGGAGAGTGGTGGTCATGGGGGATTCCCTGTTGAGAGGAACTGAGGCCGCTATCTGCAGACCGGATATAACTTCAAGAGAAATGTGTTGTCTTCCAGGTGCAAAAATTAAAGATGTGTCTGACAGGATATCAGGACTCTTCAGACCTACAGATGACTACCCATTCCTGCTACTACATGTGGGGACAAATGACACTGCAAGAAACGACCTGGAAACCATCTGCAGAGACTTTGAAGACTTAGGCAAGAAAGTGAAAGAACTGGGAGCGCAGGTGGTCTTCTCTTCCATCCTCCCAGTGGATGGCCATGGAACAAGGAGGTGGAATAAGATTCTGCAGGTGAACAACTGGCTACGTCGATGGTGCCGTCAGCAACGATTTGGATTCCTGGATCACGGAGTGAACTACTTATACGATGGACTACTTGCTAGAGATGGGGTGCACCTTACGAAGACTGGTAAGCATGTATTTGGAAGTCGCCTTGCTACACTTGTAAGGAGAGCTTTAAACTAGAACAACATGGGAAGGGAAGCAAAAGACCAGAAAAAGCCATACACCTGACAAATGCTATTGAGAACTCTGCTATTAGAAGTGGAAAGGAAGAACAAAGACGAAAGAATCTAATTAATAAAAATATTGGAGAAAGAGAAACCAATCACAAACTAAAATGTTTCTATACTAATGCACAAAGCATGGGCAACAAACAAGGAGAATTGGAACTACTAACACAGGAAAAGAAATATGATGTCATTGGAATCACTGAAACTTGGTGGGACAATACACATGATTGGAATACAAGACTAGAAGGATACAACTTATTTGCAAGAAACAGACTTGATAAACGAGGAGGGGGTGTCGCATTGTATGTTAGAAACGCGTATATCTGCACAGAGATTGAAGCTTCAGAGACTGGGAGTTCTGTGGAAACTGTTTGGGTAAGAATACAAGGACAGAACAATGGAAAGGACACCATTGTAGGCATTTACTACAGGCCGCCTGTGCAAGCTGAAGCTATGGATGAACTCTTTATGCATCAAATGGCCAAGTTCTCCAAAAAATATGACATAGTTGTCATGGGAGATTTCAACTATCCAGACATTTGTTGGGAATCTCTCTCAGGCAAAACTAACAGGTCAAGGAAATTCTTATCCTCTCTTGCTGACAACTTTATCTTCCAAAAGGTAAGGGAGAAAACAAGGGGAACTGCTACCTTGGATCTAATCCTTATAAACAGGGAGGAAATGGTTGAGGAGGTAAAAGTGGCTGGGACCCTAGGAGGTAGCGACCATGCTATTTTAGAATTTTGGATAACTAGAGGCGGAAGACCTGTGAAGACTCAGACGTCAAGGTTAGATTTCAGAAAGGCAGATTTTAAGGGATTCAGAAAGAGAATTGGAGGGATCCAATGGCTGGATATCCTTAAAGACAAAAATGTCCAGGAAGGATGGGAAATCTTGAAAAATGAAATTCTCAAAGCACAGTTGTTAACAATTCCGAAAAGAGGGAAGAATAGGAAGCAGTTAAGGAAACCAGGATGGATGAACACAGAACTTAAGCACATGCTAAAAAGGAAGAAAAAAATGTTTATAAAATGGAAAGAGGGAGGCATATCTAAAGAAGAATATAATGCTGTCTGCAGAACCTGCAGGGCACAAATCAGATTAGCTAAAGCTGAAAATGAATTGAGGCTTGCAAGAGATGTCAAAAGCAATAATAAAGGATTTTGGGGATATGTCAAAAGTAAAAGAAAAGTCAAAGATGCTATAGGATTTTTACAGGATGAAAATGATGAAATGGTAAGACAGGATGTTGAGAAGGCTGAACTTTTAAATTCCTATTTTGCATCTGTTTTCTCTCAGAAAGGAAATGTAACATCAACTGTTATTCACTGTCCTATTAAGGGAATAGAAGAATCCAGGATATCTATAAACAGAAAGATAGTGAGGAAACACTTAGCTAGCCTAAATGAATTCAAGTCTCCAGGTCCAGATGAATTACACCCCAGAGTACTGAAGGAGATAGCAGAAGAAATTTTTGAACCCCTCTCTATAATCTTTGAAAATTCTTGGAGAACAGGAGAAGTGCCAGAAGACTGGAGAAGAGCAAATGTTGTTCCTATCTTCAAAAAGGGGAAGAAGGTGGACCCAGGTAACTATAGGCCGGTGAGTCTGACTTCTATACCAGGAAAGATCTTTGAACAAATTATTAAACAACATGTATGTCAATACCTGGATAAGAATGAAGTGATTAAACAGAGTCAGCATGGGTTTGTAACTAATAAGTCATGTCAGACTAACTTAATTTCCTTCTATGACGGTATCACTGATTGGGTGGATCAAGGAAATGCTGTAGATATAGTATATCTTGACTTCAGCAAAGCATTTGACAAAGTCTCTCATACAATCCTTATTGAAAAAATGATTAAGTATGGAATGGACAAGGCAACTGTTAGGTGGATTCATAACTGGCTTAGTGATCGGACCCAAAGAGTGGTCGTAAATGGCTGCACATCCAGTTGGAAGAATGTCTCAAGTGGGGTACCACAGGGCTCTGTCCTGGGCCCTGTATTGTTCAACATCTTTATCAACGATTTAGATGAAGGAATTGAGGGTAAACTGATTAAATTTGCTGATGACACAAAGCTAGGAGGGATAGCTAATACTAGAGAAGAGAGAGAGAGGATTCAAAAAGATTTAAATAAACTGGAGAAGTGGGCAGCAACTAACAGAATGGTTTTTAACAGGGAGAAATGCAAAGTACTACATCTGGGCAATAAAAATGGAAAAAGCATATATAGAATGGGAGGAATAGGGCTAAGTGACAGCACATGTGAAAAAGACTTGGGTATACTAATAGATCACAGACTGAATATGAGTCAACAGTGTGATGCAGCAGCAAAAAAGGCAAATGCAATTCTAGGATGTATTAACAGAAGCATACAGTCTAGATCACGTGAAGTCATTATTTCCCTCTATTCCTCTTTGGTCAGACCTCATCTGGAATATTGTGTCCAGTTTTGGGCACCACATTTTAAAAAAGACATCAACAAACTGGAGCAAGTTCAGAAAAGAGCGACCAGAATGGTGACCGGTCTGCAAACCCTGTCTTATGAGGAAAGGTTGCAGGATTTGGGAATGTTTAGTTTGCAAAAGAGAAGACTGAGAGGAGACTTAATAGCTGTCTACAAATATCTAAAGGGCTGTCACATTGTAGAAGGATCAACTTTATTCTCATTTGCACAAGGAAAGACTAGAAGCAATGGGATGAAACTGAATGGGAGGAGACACAGATTAGATATTAGAAAAAACTTTTTGACAGTTAGAGTGATCAATGAGTGGAACAGGCTGCCACGAGAAGTGGTGAGTTCTCCTTCAATGGAAGTCTTCAAACAGAGGCTGGACAGACATCTGACTGGGATGATTTAGCGAATCCTGCTTTGAGCAGGGGGTTGGACCAGATGGCCCAGGAGGTCCCTTCCAACTCTACGATTCTATGATTCTATGATTCTATTTATGATATTTTTTTTGCTATTATATTTCCAGTGAGTTGAGCCTTTGAAGAATTTTTTCCAGTATTTGGGATATATTTGCACTTTATACTATATACAGTATGAGCCTGTACATCGCTTCCTATATACAGTATGAGGCTGCATATTGCCTCCTATATACAGTATGAGCCCACATAGCCTCCTGTATACAGTATGAGGCCGCATATAGCCTTCTATATACAGTATGAGGCCGCATATAGTCTCCTATATACAGTATGAGCCTGCACATTACTTCCTATATACAATATGAGCCCACATAGCCTCCTATATACAGTATGAGGCTGCACATCGCTTCCTATATACAGTATGAGGCCACATATAGCCTCCTATGTACGGTATGAGCCTGCACATCGCTTCCTATATACAGTATGAGGCCGCATATAGCCTCCTATATACAGTATGAGCACCCACATATAGCCTCCTGAATACAGTTTTTGCCTCCTATATACAGCATGAGCCTGCACATTGCTTCCTATATACAGTATGAGCCTGCACATAGCCTCCTATAAACAGTATGAGCCTGTACATCATTTCCTCTATACAGTATGAGGCCGCATATAGCCTCCTATATACAGTATGAGCACCCACATATAGCCTCCTTTGTACAGTATGAGCCTGCGCATTGCTTCCTATAAACAGTATGAGCATCCACATAGCCTCCTATGTACAGTATGAGCCTGCAAATCGCTTCCTATAAACAGTATGAGCCTGCACATCGCTTCCTATAAACAGTATGAGCCCACATATAGCCTCCTGAATACAGTATTTGCCTCCTATATACAGTGTGAGTCCCCATATAGCCTTCTATATACAGTATGAGCCTGCACATAGCTTCCTATATACAGTATGAGGCCACATATAGCCTTCTATATACAGTATGAGCACCCACATATAGCCTCCTGTATACAGTATGATGCTGCATATAGCCTCCTATATACAGTATGAGGCCGCATATAGCCTCCTATATACAGTATGAGCCTGTACTTCGCTTCCTATATACAGTATGAGGCCGCATATAGCCTCCTATATACAGTATGATCACCCACATATAGCATCCTGAATGCAGTGTTTACCTCCTATATATAGTATGAGCCTGCACATTGCTTCCTATATACAGTATGAGCCTGCAAATAGCCTCCTATATACAGTATGAGCCTGTACATCACTTCCTATATACAGTATGAGGCCGCATATAGCTTCCTATATACAGTATGAGCACACACATATAGCCTCCTATGTACAGTATGAGCCTGCACATCGCTTCCTAAACAGTATGAGCCTGCACATCGCTTCCTAAAAACAGTATGAGCCTGCAAATTGCTTCCTATATACAGTATGAGCCTGCACATTGCTTTCTATATACAGTATGAGCCTGCACATAGCCTCTTATATACAGTATGAGCCTGTACATCACTTCCTATATACAGTATGAGGCTGCATATAGCCTCCTATATACAGTATGAGCCCACATAGCCTCCTGTATACAGTATGAGGCCGCATATAGTCTCCTATATACAGTATGAGCCTGCACATTGCTTCATATATACAATATGAGCCCACATAGCCTCCTATAGTATATACAGTATGATCACCCACATATAGCCTCCTGAATACAGTTTGTGCCTCCTATATACAGTATGAGCCTGTACTTAGAATCATAGAATCATAGAATCGTAGAGTTGGAAGGGACCTCCTGGGCCATCTGGTCCAACCCCCTGCTCAAAGCAGGATTCGCTAAATCATCCCAGTCAGATGTCTGTCCAGCCTCTGTTTGAAGACTTCCATTGAAGGAGAACTCACCACTTCTCGTGGCAGCCTGTTCCACTCATTGATCACTCTAACTGTCAAAAAGTTTTTTCTAATATCTAATCTGTGTCTCTTCCCATTCAGTTTCATCCCATTGCTTCTAGTCTTTCCTTGTGCAAATGAGAATAAAGTTGATCCTTCTACAATGTGACAGCCCTTTAGATATTTGTAGACAGCTATTAAGTCTCCTCTCAGTCTTCTCTTTTGCAAACTAAACATTCCCAAATCCTGCAACCTTTCCTCATAAGACAGGGTTTGCAGACCGGTCACCATTCTGGTCGCTCTTTTCTGAACTTGCTCCAGTTTGTTGATGTCTTTTTTAAAATGTGGTGCCCAAAACTGGACACAATATTCCAGATGAGGTCTGACCAAAGAGGAGTAGAGGGAAATAATGACTTCACGTGATCTAGACTGTATGCTTCTGTTAATACATCCTAGAATTGCATTTGCCTTTTTTGCTGCTGCATCACACTGTTGACTCATATTCAGTCTGTGATCTATTAGTATACCCAAGTCTTTTTCACATGTGCTGTCACTTAGCCCTATTCCTCCCATTCTATATATGCTTTTTTCATTTTTATTGCCCAGATGTAGTACTTTGCATTTCTCCCTGTTAAAAACCATTCTGTTAGTTGCTGCCCACTTCTCCAGTTTATTTAAATCTTTTTGAATCCTCTCTCTCTCTTCTCTAGTATTAGCTATCCCTCCTAGCTTTGTGTCATCAGCAAATTTAATCAGTTTACCCTCAATTCCTTCATCTAAATCGTTGATAAAGATGTTGAACAATACAGGGCCCAGGACAGAGCCCTGTGGTACCCCACTTGAGACATTCTTCCAACTGGATGTGCAGCCATTTACGACCACTCTTTGGGTCCGATCACTAAGCCAGTTATGAATCCACCTAACAGTTGCCTTGTCCATTCCATACTTAGTCATTTTTTCAATAAGGATTGTATGAGAGACTTTGTCAAATGCTTTGCTGAAGTCAAGATATACTATATCTACAGCATTTCCTTGATCCACCCAATCAGTGATACCGTCATAGAAGGAAATTAAGTTAGTCTGACATGACTTATTAGTTAGAAACCCATGCTGACTCTGTTTAATCACTTCATTCTTATCCAGGTATTGACATACATGTTGTTTAATAATTTGTTCAAAGATCTTTCCTGGTATAGAAGTCAGACTCACCGGCCTATAGTTGCCTGGGTCCACCTTCTTCCCCTTTTTGAAGATAGGAACAACATTTGCTCTTCTCCAGTCTTCTGGCACTTCTCCTGTTCTCCAAGAATTTTCAAAGATTATGGAGAGGGGTTCAAAAATTTCTTCTGCTATCTCCTTCAGTACTCTGGGGTGTAATTCATCTGGACCTGGAGACTTGAATTCATTTAGGTTAGCTAAGTGTTTCCTCACTATCTTTCTGTTTATAGATATCCTGGATTCTTCTATTCCCTTAATAGGACAGTGAATAACAGTTGATGTTGCATTTCCTTTCTGAGAGAAAACAGATGCAAAATAGGAATTTAAAAGTTCAGCCTTCTCAACATCCTGTCTTACCATTTCATCATTTTCATCCTGTAAAAATCCTATAGCATCTTTGACTTTTCTTTTACTTTTGACATATCCCCAAAATCCTTTATTATTGCTTTTGACATCTCTTGCAAGCCTCAGTTCATTTTCAGCTTTAGATAATCTGATTTGTGCCCTGCAGGTTCTGCAGACAGCATTATATTCTTCTTTAGATATGCCTCCCTCTTTCCATTTTATAAACATTTTTTTCTTCCTTTTTAGCATGTGCTTAAGTTCTGTGTTCATCCATCCTGGTTTCCTTAAATGCTTCCTATTCTTCCCTCTTTTCGGAATTGTTAACAACTGTGCTTTGAGAATTTCATTTTTCAAGATTTCCCATCCTTCCTGGACATTTTTGTCTTTAAGGATATCCAGCCATTGGATCCCTCCAACTCTCTTTCTGAATCCCTTAAAATCTGCCTTTCTGAAATCTAACCTTGACGTCTGAGTCTTCACAGGTCTTCCGCCTCTAGTTATCCAAAATTCTAAAATAGCATGGTGGCTACCTCCTAGGGTCCCAGCCACTTTTACCTCCTCAACCATTTCCTCCCTGTTTATAAGGATTAGATCCAAGGTAGCAGTTCCCCTTGTTTTCTCCCTTACCTTTTGGAAGATAAAGTTGTCAGCAAGAGAGGATAAGAATTTCCTTGACCTGTTAGTTTTGCCTGAGAGAGATTCCCAACAAATGTCTGGATAGTTGAAATCTCCCATGACAACTATGTCATATTTTTTGGAGAACTTGGCCATCTGATGCATAAAGAGTTCATCTATATCTTCGGCTTGCACAGGCGGCCTGTAGTAAATGCCTACAATGGTGTCCTTTCCATTGTTCTGTCCTTGTATTCTTACCCAAACAGTTTCCACAGAACTCCCAGTCTCTGAAGCTTCAATCTCTGTGCAGATATACGCGTTTCGAACATACAATGTGACACCCCCTCCTCGTTTATCAAGTCTGTTTCTTGCAAATAAGTTGTATCCTTCTAGTCTTGTATTCCAATCATGTGTATTGTCCCACCAAGTTTCAGTGATTCCAATTACATCATATTTCTTTTCCTGTGTTAGTAGTTCCAATTATCCTTGTTTGTTGCCCATGCTTTGTGCATTAGTATAGAAACACTAATATATACATATATACAGTATGAGGCCGCATATAGCCTCATATAGCTATACAGTATGAGCATCCACATATAACCTCCTATGTACAGTATGAGCCTGCGCATTGCTTCCTATAAACAGTATGAGCATCCACATAGCCTCCTATGTACAGTATGAGCCTGCACATCGCTTCCTATAAACAGTATGAGCCTGCAAATTGCTTCCTATATACAGTATGAGCCCACATATAGCCTCTTGAATACAGTGTTTGCCTCCTATATACAGTGTGAGTCCCCATATAGCCTCCTATATACAGTATGAGCACTCACATATAGCCTCCTGAATACATTGTTTGCCACCATATTGCCTCCTATATACAGTGTGAGTCCCCATATAGCTCCTATATACAGTATGAGCCCCTATATAGCATCCCATATCTAACTGCATTTACCTTGGTATCATTAATTTTCTATGAGACTGCTCTGTTCTCATATTGTGCATTTATGCATTTAGTAGGGCTTAATGGAATGATTGCGCTTGTTACACATCAACTCTAGATGCGCTCACTTATTAGACTTTGGTTGGGGCAACTTTAAAATATAATAATGATAATGGTCCTGTCTAGTGACAAGTTTATTTTACAGGCTTCTGGAGAAAGGCACAATACCAGTCATTCAAGGGTTAATTCTTTGGAACACTGAGAGGGACTTTCTAGCCAATGAAACCACAGTATAAAACACCTGTGATAACTATGGCAACTGCGCTGATGTCATAAACACATGCATCTATGATGCAGGAGAAGATTCCAGAACCATAAGTCATTCAGCCGTAGACGGAAGCCATACTTGATGTGTCTGGAGACCAGGAGCTTCATCACTCCACAATGGGAGGAAGGGGACACCGCCTAGCCAGCCAGATCAGCCATAGCGCCTAGCCAGCCAGATCAGCCATAGCGCCTAGCCAGCCAGATCAATGGGGTGACAGATGTTGCAGCCAGATCTCCCTCATGTCCGGTACTCGCCGCCTTCACTTTATGTGTACGGCCTGGAGAGGTCGCATTAGGCTTCTCCAAAACAAATATGACACAATGTACAAATTCAGGTACAATTTGCTGTTACATGTTGGCACTAACCTTCTAAGCCCAAGGGAAGGGCAGTCCTGCAGCCATGGTTCCCTAGAGGTTTCCACCACAGGGGGTTTTTCCTCTCCTGAGTGCTGAAGGACGATTCTTCGTGAGTCGGGGGTTCTGCCATTTTCAGTGTCTCTTTCATAGTAATTGGCTGATTCTAAATTTCAGACAGTGAAAGAAATAATAATGATGAGATTTGGAATAAAATTCGGTCAATTTAACATCCAATAAAAGTGTTTTGTGTGTTTCTTTCACAATCTTCGGTTGGTGAGATTTTGTTGGGGATCAGGATCCAGCATCTATGATCAAGCCATGAAGCCAGATATGAAGTCAGAGCAATTTAACCCTGCGCTGGAAGACAGGATGGAGCAGAGATGACAAAGTGTGACTGCACAATTAGCACAAGTTCACACTCTTCCTCCCATTCAGATACATGAGGGGATTCAGGGCCGAGTTGGGACTAAAAAGCAGCCCTGGCACACAAAATTCACTAGCCCACATACAATAAGTGTCCTCAACCCAAATCGTAGAACACTGATAGGTCATGTAGGATTTTGCTTTATCCGTTACCAGGGCCGAAACAAAGTATTTTGGGTGCCCAAGGCAGATGAAGCCGAAGGCGCCCATTTTGCATTTCTACCCAGCTAATTCTTCCCTTTTCCATTAGGTCTATGACATCATGTGATTAATAACTGATGATCTGAATCCTTCTAAGTCAGGCCCATATACATTTGTATCTCCTTAACAATGGTAAGGAGATGCTGGGAGTTATCAGTCTTTATCAGACTGTGGACTATACAGGAACCATAGTACTGACGAGACGCAGTCAGTACCAATAGCTAAAAATGTACATCCTGGTACCTTATAGGTGACCTCTTCTCTGATTGAGTCTTTTCTTTCTCTTAGGCCTGTTTCACACTTCAGTTTTCTGGCGTTAGTCAAAATCTGCCAGTGTGCAAAAACGGATCCGTTTCCGTTTTGTGGCAAACGGATGCAACTGGATCCGTTTTTTGTACGGATCCGCTTTAGACGCTAGTGCATGAAATTTAAAGTAAGGCCTGTTTCACGAGAGAGAGAGATTTGGCTGCCACAGAATGGGATTTGGGGTTAAATATCATGAAAGGACATTCATTCGGGCATGCTCAGTATAAAAAGGAGGATCCGATGGCAGATTCCGTCAATTGACGGTTGGCAACGGATCCACCGCCTTTTCTCATCCACATCTCGCTTCTTAAGGGCCCTTTCACACTCCAGTCTTTTGCAATCAGTCACAATCCGTCAAAGTGTTCAGATCCGTCAAGTGGACGGATCCTGCGTATATTGCAAAAAACTGATGCACTGGATCTGTTTTTATGACTGATCCGTTGTAGCAGCCTTGCTGTAGGAATTAAAGAAACAGAATTCTGGAGCGAGAGAGAGAGAGAAGGATTTTGTGCCAGAATAGAAAAAGCAGTCGCAGGGGTTAAAATAAAGGAAGAAAAATGATTCCGGGCATGCTCAGTTTTAAAAGATGGAATCCGTCGCTATCCGACTTTTCGACGTACACAAAAAATGTTCATCTGTCCGTTGTCTCTGGCCGACGGACAGAGATTTTCTGACGGATCCGTTGGACGACAGATGAAACGTGTGGCCATCCATCACAATCTGTCACTAATACAAGTCTATGAGAAAAAAAAGGATCCAGCATGAAAAAATGATGGAAAGCCAAAATTAGAGTTGAGCGAAACGGGTCGAAAAATTTCAAAAGTCGCCGACCCTAGGATGAGGTCGGCCACGAGGTCGGCGACTTACGCGCCAAAGTCGCGTTTCAAAAGTTTGTTTTGCGCTCTTTCAGCCAATCAGGATCCACGGACACTGTGGGCAACGTGATGACATAGGCAGGGGTCACCACCATCTTTCAGAAGGGCATGCAAGTGATTGGCTTGCTTTGGTGGGCGTCACAGGGGGTATAAAAGGGCGTGCACGCCGACCGCCATGTTCCTCATGCTGATCTCAGAATAGGGAGAGCTGCTGCTGATTCTGTAGGGAGAGCGTTAGGCAGGGAAGAAGACACCAAAAACTGCTTCTGCTGCTAGCGATTTTGCCTGTACAACACACCAGTCACTGTGTGTGCAGTGCAAGGGGAGGCTATATTTTGCTGGATCAGCGGTGTTGGTTGTTAGGCTGCCTTCTAAGGCTTCCTGACGGCTGCATTGCTGTTTACCCACTGCTCTGCAAACTGCTTTTTTAAAAGCAATCCCAATTTTTTTTTTGTCCTGCTGAGGTACTGAGCGTGCATTTTTTCACACCATACAGCGGTGCACACTCCTCACACAGTACCGTGTAACGGCTGTTATCACAGCCACAGTGAAGCTATCTGTGTGTCACTCTGTAAGAATAAGTTGAGGACATGTTCCGTTCTTACAGACCTGCACCTTCTAGTTTTGTCTAGCTTTCAAACAGTTAAATATATTTGCTGTGTGATCACATTCAAAACTATGGAGAGACAGCGTGTGTCAGTCCGTATACTTAAAAAACACGGAGTTTGACAGTTTCACGTACACCGGACAGCCGTGTACGTGCACGCTCCTCTCAGTACCGTGTAACGGCTGTTATCACGGCCACAGTGAAGCTGTGTGTCACTCTGTAAGAATAAGTCGAGGACATGTTCCATTCTTACAGACCTGCACCTTCTAGTTTTGTCTAGCTTTCAAACAGTTAAATATATTTGCTGTGTGATCACATTCAGAACTATAGAGAGACAGCGTGTGTCAGTCCGTATACTTAAAAAACACGGACCTTGACAATTTTACGTACACCGGACAGCCATGTATGTGCACGCTCCTCTCAGTACCGTGTAACGGCTGTTATCACGGCCACAGTGAAGCTATCTGTGTGTCACTCTGGAAGGATAAGTGGAGGACTTGTTCCGTTCTTACAGACTCTAGGGAGATTCCTATTCTGCCCAATTCTATATACACCTTGTAGTTTGTGATACACTAGCCAATTTCTGCCTGTGACATAGCGCTGTGATATTCAGTGGGCCTCACACAATCCAAAAGTGTCCAGTGTCCACTAGTGTGTGCAGAAATTCAAAATCTCTGTTATCCTGTAGTCACTTTTTTCACACCTGTGCCATCGAGCCTGTGACATAGCGCTGTGATATTCAGTGGGCCTCACACAATCCATAAGTGTCCAGTGTCCACAAGTGTGTGCAGAAATTCAAAATCTCCCTTATCCTGTAGTCACTTTTTTCACACCTGTGCCATCGAGCCTGTGACATAGCGCTGTGATATTCAGTGGGCCTCACGCAATCCAAAAGTGTACAGTGTCCACAAATGTGTGCAGAAATTCAAAATCTCCCCTGTCCTATAGACACCTTGTACCTTGTTTTACATTACTATATAGTTTGTTGGATTTTGTCTACATTTCTACCAAAAATGAGGAAGGCTGGTGGAAGAGGCTGTGGAATTGGGCGGGGGTTGGCAGCTGGTAATGATGGTGTTGGTGGTGGATCTGATGGTAGTGGCAAAAGCAAAATAGGACCGAATGCAGGAGGTGTTGAGCCTGTGTCATCATCTGGCTCCACAAGGCCTCGAAGGCTTACTTTTCTAGGAGTTGGCAAACCGATTTTAAAGCCAGAGCTTCAGGAAAAAGTTTTGGCTTACATTGCTGACTCAGCCTCCAGCTCTATCGCCTCCTCTTCTGAAGTTGTAAAAAATAAAAGCACTGAATCGTCATTGGAGGCTCATGTTCATGAACCACAAATTTCCTTGTGTCCTTCACCCCAACCAAGATTGAAGGATGACGCAGGCCATACTACTGATTACTCCATGGAGCTGTTTTCACATACCATGCCTGGATTATCAAGTGAAATGGTGAATTACCCAGGCCAAGATGAATCTGACATCGAGTGCCCTGATGCACAGCCACTGATAGATGATTCTGCTGGTACATTCACTCAGAGCACTACATTGTCCTCGCAGTGTACAGAGCCAGATTCTGACCCTGATGAGACTCAGGTGCCCCTTCCCGCACACTATACCACCATACACGGTGACACAGAGGAAGGTGCACATGACATTGAAGAGGAGGTGATGGATGATCCAGTTGCTGACCCAGATTGGCATCCATTGGGGGAAGAGGGTGCTGCTTCCAATAGCTCAGATGAGGAGCATCCACAGCAGACATCGACATCGCAACAGCTGTTATCTGGCAGGCACGGAGCACTCCAAAGACAGGTTCCAAAAATCAAAAGAGTTGCTGGACAGCTTGTCCAGAGGGTCAAAATATCACAGCGTGCTAGGCCGCAAAATGTCTGCCAAAGTAGGAAGAGTGCAGTGTGGCACTTTTTTGAACAAAATCCTCATGATCAGGCCAAGGTTATCTGTAAGAAGTGCGCAAAGACCTTTAGCCGAGTGAAAAATCTAAAAAATTTGAATACCAGTTGCATGCTTAGACATTCAACCACCATGCACTTGCAAGCGTGGACACACCAAACCTCAAGTACCACATGTGCAACTGATCACAAATAAGGTAGTCAGCAATGCTACATTGTTTCCCCCACTGTAAGCCCACCGGTTAGCACAGCAGCAAATGTTGAGGTGTTGTTCCAAGGCCACAGCAGTCAGGGAATCCCACTGTTATATCAACGAAAGACTGAATCTAGGCCATCAGAAAGAACACCAACTCCATCACCATCATCAACCCTCTCTCAGTCCGCCCTGTCCACTGCTACTTCCACCATATGCAGCTCTCAAGTCCAGCTCACCCTCCCAGACACTATGAGTAGGTCAAGAAAGTACTCAGTCTCTCATCCACGTACACTGGGTTTGAACGCCCACATTGCCAAACTAATCTCATTTGAGATGATGCCCTATCGGTTGGTGGAAAGCGCAGCTTTCAGCGAACTCATGGCCTATGCAGTACCATGCTATGACCTACCCAGTCACCACTTCTTCCCTTGCAAAGCCATCCCAGCCCTCCACCATCATGTGAAAGACCGCATTGTCCATGCACTCAAGCAGTCAGTGAGTGGCAAGGTGCACCTCACAACTGATGCATGGTCCAGTCGGCATGGCCAGGGCCGTTACGTGTCCATCACTGCGCACTGGGTTAATGTGGTGGATGCAGGGTCCACAGGGGACAGCGGTGGTGGGACAGTGCTGCCTAGCCCACGGTATAGGAAACAGTTGGCTGTAGGCGTTCGATCCTCCTCCTCCTCCTCCAGATGCGAAAGCTCGTCCACAAAGCGCAGTCGTACGAGCACTCCATCTGCAGCTGCCACTGTTGCACACGAGGTGTCCCCCTATCGAGCAGCTAGTGGAAAGCGTCAGCAGGCTGTGTTACAGATGATGTGTTTGGGCGACAGACACACTGCCGAGGTGCTCGCCGAGTACTTCCAGCGACAAACTGAGTCATGGCTGGGCAGTGTACATCTTGAGGCAGGCAAGGTAGTTAGTGATAACGGCCGTAATTTTGTGGCAGCCATAGCCCTTTCAATACTCAGCCACATACCTTGCTTGGCTCACACCTTGAACCTGGTGGTGCAGTGCTTCCTCAATAATTATCCGGAGTTAACAGCCATGCTCCAGAAGGTGCGAAGACTGTGCGCGCACATCCGCCGGTCGCCTGTACACTCCATTCGTATGCAGAAGCTGCAGTGATTGCTCCACCTTCCCAACCACCGCCTCATTATCGACATTGCAACAAGGTGGAACTCCACCCTGCACATGATTGAGCGGCTGTGCGAGCAGAGGCAGGCCATAATGCATTTGTGGGAGGATACACGGCCAGGCACTTTGAGAGCAGACATGGAGTTGACAGGTGTGCAGTGGTCGAAGCTAAAAGACCTCTGTAAAGTCCTTCAGTGTTTTGAGGAATGCACACGGCTGGTAAGCGCAGATGACGCCATCCTAAGCATGAGCATCCCACTTATGCGTCTGCTCATGCAAACTTTGACGCACCTTAAGGAGCAGGTGTCTGCAGCCAATGTTGACGAGGAGGGAATCCTTGATGACATTCAGCCATTGTCTGCTCAGGGACCTCTCCTGGACGAGGTGGAGGAAGAAGAGGAGGAGGAGGATGCATCTCGTGGGGCAAGTGAAAATGTTGGCGTGGTAAGGTCTGGTACAGGGTTTGTGCGTGACTGGAGGGATGTGGATTTGCCAGAAAGTGCTCCTCCAACCAGCACTCGCAGTGCATCATTGACACCGGGAACATTGGCCCACATGTCAGATTATGCCTTGCAGATCCTAAAAAGGGACCCCCGCATTGCCAAAATGATGAACGATGACGACTACTGGTTGGCCAGCATCCTGGATCCACGCTATAAAGGCAAATTACAAAACATCATGCCACAGGAGAACCTTGACCTAATATTGGCTAATAAACAAGCAACTCTGGTAAATCGGTTGCTTGAGGCATTCCCAGCACACAGCAGCGGTGATGTTTCTCACACGAGCCGTACGGGCCGGGGCAGCTTGGCAGAGGTGTTCGTGGTGCACACAGCAGAAGTGGCGTTGGAGACAGGGGTTTCATGACAATGTTGTGGACTGATTTTTCAAGTACCACTCACACAACTGGTAATACTGCATCGATGGAAAGTGACAGGAGACAGCAGTTGTCAACTATGGTTACAAACTACTTTTCCTCCCATATCGATGTTCTCCCACACAGGTCATTCCCCTTTGACTATTGGGCCGCTAAACTGGACACCTGGCCTGAATTGGCACAATATGCCTTACAGGAGCTCGCTTGCCCAGCTGCAAGTGTGCTATCGGAAAGAGTCTTCAGTGCAGCTGGATCAATCCTGACAGAAAAAAGGACCCGTCTGTCAACCCAAAATGTGGATGATCTAACCTTCATTAAAATGAACCATGCATGGGTTTCCAAGGATTTTGTCCCACCTTCCCTTGATGACACATAGGTTGCCAGAAAAATGGCTTGCTTTGGTTATCCTCCTATTCCGCGAACTTGATCTATTTCGCCTTTTGCAGCTGCTGAATGTCCCACATCAACATATGCCACTTTGTAAACCTCCCTAACTGGGCTGCCCCCCCCAATGGCCGGGGTCACCACCTAGCAGCTGAAACCGTGCAAGTGCCGTTGCCCTGGACAGGTGGGTGGGCCGACTCTTGGGCGCGGGCACTGGCACAGGGTCCCTCATAGTGCAATCAAGTGTCTCTGACGGTGGTGGTGCACACCCGCCGTCAGACACACCGCCATACTATGAGGGGCCCAGGGCCAGTACCGACGCCCACGAGTGTGCCCCCCTTGCTTGGGCAGGGCCCCAGCAATTGCAATGTTTACCTCTCCCTGCTCCTCCGTTGTGTAGTCTGGTCTGTCAAATCCTTCACTGGGACTGCCACTACAAATTGATTGAACTGAAAGATGATGGTTAAGATGTAGCTATGCCCTGTCCTGCTGTCCGGGCTCTAGCTCCAGAGAGCCTGCCTCCTGATGTATAGACATATATTTTGAATGTGTACGCTATCCATACATGTTATCCGGGGATACGGTACCCTTTCTACCCTTTGTGCAATCACGTGCAATCCATACTGGGCCTAACACCGTCTGAGCCTGCCTCCTGATGTATAGACATATATTTTGAATGTGTACGCTATCCATACATGTTATCTGGGGATACGGTACCCTTTCTCACCTTTGTGCAATCACGTGTAATCCATACTGGGCGTGAGAACGGCTGGCGAGCTGTTAAGCAAGCTACAGCATCTGTGGTTTGCACACATAAGTTTTTAATTTTTTCAGGAATGACGGTTAGGCCTAATTCCGGGACTGCGGTTGACCTGCACTTACTGGGAAATCATCGTTCGCGGGTAATAATTGTAATCAGTGATCCCCATCACTAACGTTGTTCAGCGGGTTATCTGCACCTGTAAGCGACAAACGCTGGCCTTTTCAGTGTAGCGCACATGCAGCCACGGACATGTAAGGGCATGACACACCAGTTATTGGCCAATCTCATGTGCCAGAGCCTCACGTGTCCCTCTAGTAAGCCGGACTCGGACTGCGGGGCATGACGGAGTCTCGTTCGTTAACGGAATTAAGCTTGCAATGTGTGCATCTGTTCTGTAGCTGGCATGGTTGAGGTTTCCCAGGTGGAGTCGAATTTAACCGTAGGCTCCACTCCTGCTGGTGCCCTTCTGGACATTCCTTTAAGGTTCAGCTTTGCAACCATACTGCCCACGTAAAACAAACACTTTGCCTTCATGAACGCTGTTTGGAGGGTCATGACTCGTGGGAATAACGCCGCCCAATCAGTTAACCTACTAGAGAGATCCTTCGTTGCTCCCAAGCATGACATCACACTCCCTAGGAAAAAGGTAATGCCACTGTGGCGACCGTACTCCAGGGGGCCACACAAGTGCACTGATGCCCAGCCACTGCTCGATGAATCTGCTGGTACATTGACCCCAGACCACTACATTCCCCTCGCACGCTACACGGCCTGAATCTGACCCTGATGAAACTCAGGTTACCCTTCCCATATACAGTTCCATCTTACACGGTGACAAAGAGGAAGCTGCAGATGAAAGTGCAGGTTCGGCCCACCCGCCATCAGACACACCACCGTACTATCAGGGGCCCTGTGCCAGTGCCGTCGCCAACGAGTGGGCCCCCCCTGCTTGCTCAGGATCACAGCACTTGCAAGGTTGAAATACTGTGCAGTGAGATGGAAGATGGGGACGACGAGGAGTCCAGACTAGTACAGGGATTCCCTAGCGAGGAGACTTATTTGATTGTTTTCAATGTTGGGACAGCAATTTTTGGGGAGCACTATACTCTGGAGAATCATAGATGGGGCCCACCATACACTGGAACATTCCAAAGGTGGACATCAGACACTGGAGCAGCATTTACAGGGCCCATTATACACTAGAGCATTAGAAATGGGGCCCATTATGTTTGGAGCATTATTTGGGCCCATAAGACAGTAGAGCTTCATCCATAGGGACCAACATATACTGTAGCATTATGTGGAGCTCATCATATACTGTTTCAAACATTATATGGGACCAATGATTCTGTATGGAGAAATAGATGGGCCTCGTCATGAGATGTAAAAAGTGAAGTATTTTTCATTGTACTATACCGCTATTTCTCTGCCGTATCGGAGCATGATGAGTTTTGGTATGTGCTAAAGGGGCGCTCTTTTGCCCAGGGCACATGAAAACCTGGAGCCAGCCCCCCCCCACAACTTTAGCCAAATAACCCCCATTTTTCAGAGCGTAACTTGTATTATGAAGTTAATTAAGGTTGACAAGCTTAAGTAAGAAGAATTGATGCATTTGGCATTCAAATGGGCACTGTAGGTGTGTTTCCTGTCCTCCTCTCACTGCTGACTTTTATTCCCCATTGACTTACATTGGGTTTCGTGTTTCGGGACGACCCCGACTTTTCCCTATAATCAGACGATCTTGCTCGACCCGACTTTTGGAAAAGTCGGGTTTCACGAAACGAAACTCGACCCTAAAAAACCAAAAGTCGCTCAACTCTATCAACGACCAAAGGGGCGGCAAATTTTTCGACCGCCCCGGGCGCCACAAACAGTTGCTATGCCACTGAGCTGCAGGAATGTATAATGTGTATAAAGTGCACAGTAATGAATGTTCTAAATATTCACTGTCATTACCAAGAATTATCCGTGTTATATGGCCGGAACAAGATGCAGTGCCACCGACGGCGCGCAGGCAGGTAAATAGGATGGTTTTTTTCTTAACAGGAATCATACATACAAAGATAGGGGATAAGGAGCCATGCATACAATGACAGGGACGGGGGAAACATGCATACCACGGTAGGGATGAGTGGTCAATGCACACCCGGCTTATACTCAAGTCAATAAGTTTACCCAGTTTTTCGTGGCAAAAGTTGGTGCCTCGGCTTATACTCGGGTCGGCTTATACTCGAGTATATATGGTAATAGGTAAAACCTGACAAGAATAAACAATAATTTGCAGTTAGCCCAATCGTGGGGATAAATAGCTGAGAAATAAATAGTGATTAGTATATCTTAATAAATATATTGCAATTCGCCCAGTACAAAGCTGTGAAAAAAAAAATAGTAGTTACTATTTCCATTAAGTTTTGCACTCAACCAGTTGATTAACCAAGAGTGATGGCATGTACCCGAATAGAATTCTCCTAGAGGCTGCAAATAAGAGCGGCAGGAAGTAAAGGGTTAATTGGTACATAGAACACACAATTGGGTGAAAATATTAAATGGTCATGAGCAATATGTCCCGGCATAAAGAGTGTGATTATATCCTTAGTCCATAGTTAATGCTTGGTATAAACCTGCATTCATAAAATAGTCCAATGTCTATAGCCGTGGGGAGAGCTGCCCCGGCCGATGACGGATACACCAAGTACTTTCTCCAATGAGTGGAGGGCTCGTGCCCTGTGAAATAGCGCGCTGAACAGTACAAGGTGATTTCACCATATATAGTTGTATGTGAGTGTTGCTACTCACAATACCTCCGATGGTCTGCGTAGAATCCGGTGACTGCGTTCTGGCTGGTGCAGTAAAGGTTGGACCTGGGAGATGCGGCGATATGCCGAGGTGTAGTGTGAGACCAGCGCTCCTGCGCTCCAGCTGTCGGCAGGGATCCGGTCACTCTGGTCGATAGCTGCGTCCCGGCAGATGTGCAGTAGGAGCAGGACCTGTGTGACGCGGTGGATCACGTGGTGCCGTGTAACTGCTGCTAGATGGAGGTACGGGTGGCAAAAAGGGCCGAAACCAACGCGTTTCGGAAAACTCAGCTTCTTTCTTCAGGTCCGGGACATATTGCTTCTGACCATTTAATATTTTCACCCAATTGTGTTCTATGTACATATTAACCCTTTACTTCTAGGAGAATTCTATTCGGGTACATGCCATCTCTCCTTGGTTAATCAACTGTTTGAGTGCAATACTTACTATTTCCATTAACTACCATTTTTTTCACAGCTTTGAACTGAGCGAGTTGCAATATATTCATTAAGATATACTAATCACTATTTATTTCTCAGCTATTTATCCCCACAATTGGGCTAACTGCAGTTTATTGTTTATTCTTGTCAGGTTTTACCTATTAAACATTCTTCTATTTGTCTCATTAATAAGTGACTAGCTTTTCTCCCACATCTTGGTTTTTTCAGCGCGAGTCTAACACAAATATTTATAATCCTTTCAATTTCCTTGTGGTTGGTATCTAGAGTCGCAGCAGTTACAAAACCTTTTACACAGGCGTCACTTTATCGCTATCCTTCATTTTTTGTTTTTAACAATTTTTCCCTGGATCTGTAGCTGGATATTTCCTGCTTTTGAATTGCCTCCTATATACAGTATGAGCCTGCACATTGCTTCCTATATACAGTATGAGTATGCACATAGTCTCCTATATACTGTATGAGCCTGCACATTGCTTCCTATATACAGTATGAGGCCGCATATAGCCTCCTATATACAGTATGAGCCGGCAAAGCGCTTCCTATATACAGTATGAGTCTGCACATAGCCTCCTATATACAGTATGAGCCTGTACTTCGCTTCCTATATACAGTATGAGGCCGCATATAGCCTCCTATATACAGTATTAGCACCCACATATAGCCTCCTGAATGCAGTGTTTACCTCCTATATACAGTATGAGCCTGCACATTGCTTCCTATATACAGTATGAGCCTGCACATAGCCTCCTATATACAGTAGCAAAAAAAAAAATGATTGAATGAGAGTAATGGTTTTGGGTCCTTTCTGTAAAAATCGTATGGGTATCTTTTTAGTCTTGGTTTTAGTTTTCTGTTTTTAATTATTTTTTCCTGTGCTTATACTCCAGTTCTCTATCTTCGCATCGCAATATATAAGATCTGGCATGGAAATCATTGTTGAGGGCATTTCAAGATTTTAAGAAGAAACACTCCTCTCACAAGAAATCTACGGCTCTTTTCGTACCCATTGGGTCTTCAATATTTCATATTATTTGTTCACATTTTTATTCATTTTTTCTTTTTTTATTTCTTTATTTCATTTACATTTTTATATATATTTTTTCACTCATTTTTTATTTTTTTCACAATTTTCTTTGTGTATTTTTGCTATGTATTATGCATTATACATAATTGTGTGTATAATTACTTTATGATATATGACATTTGATGTATGTATTGAATGCCATGTGTTATTTTTATGTACATTTGTTTTTTAACAGAGACATGATATATAGTTGTTATAGTTATATGATGCACATACACTTTCATATAGCCTGCATACACATTATGCTAATTGTTAAAAAAAATTTTTATTGCTTGCATAGTGTGCTTATAATTGACACATATGTGTGTGCCTTTGCACTCTATGTCAGGCATATTCAATTTAATGGTTCATACACACCTCTATAATTATTTCAGCATCATTATGTTTTATCCCCTCACTTTCAACACTTGCTATCACTTTAAGTAGTGATTATTATTCTTCATAATTATTTTATTTTCTTGTCCTCACTTGAGCGCATGCCCAGTTCTGTCCTCCCTAGGAGCCGTCTGACGTGCTCAGTCTGGTATGTGGCGGTCTCTGGCTGTTTTGCAGCTTGAGCCGCTTTCATGCTGATGAGCGCTGATCATAGACTCCCTGTTCATAGTGGGGACTCAACAGCGCATGCACCGATAATGCTGTGGACGTTTAGAACTGGATACTATTGACGTCATTGTGGACACTACAGCTCAGGTCCTGAATTTTACAAGCTTTATTAGGGAAAGCGGTTTATTGGTTGACCGCACTATATAAGCTAGATCCGGGGCACTTGTAAACCACGCCTCCTGAGGAAGCTGCGGCGTAACGCGCGTAGGGGCGGCAGGTTTTACAGCGACATACACTACACATGTAAGTTGTTACTTTCTAATGCAGTCCTTGTATCTTACTCTGGAATTTGTATAGACCGTTTTTACTCTGTGTACACTTAACGCCTACCAGGCTTATTTGATACAAGGCACTTGTGCACTTTATATTCAGCAGTTTACTCTGGGCACTTATTGTATGCAAAACCTTATCTGGGCATACATATTATGTAAATGGGGAGTTTGCTGTTTACTATGCATTCTATTTGTGAAAGGAAAGCAAAGAAACTACATGTTTTATACAGATAAAAACTTTATTAACTGTCAAGGTGCTGGTTTAATTATATTGTGTTTATGTCTGCTGTAACTTGCATTTAGCATTTATGCTCTGTTAATTATTCTAAATAAATTATTTAGCTTGAAAAACTCCAATTTTGATCTCTTGTGATGCTTAATAGCTCATTTATGAGATTTTTTTTGCTATTATATTTCCAGTGAGTTGAGCCTTTGAAGAATTTTTTCCAGTATTTGGGATATATTTGTACTTTATCCTATGTACAGTATGAGCCTGTACATCGATTCCTATATACAGTATGAGGCTGCATATAGCCTCCTATATACAGTATGAGCCCACATAGCCTCCTGTATACAGTATGAGCCTGCATATTGCTTCTATATACAATATGAGCCCACATAGCCTCCTATATACAGAATGAGCCTGTACATCGATTCCTATATACAGTATGAGGCCGCATATAGCCATCTATATACAGTATGAGGCCGCATATAGTCTCCCATATACAGTATGAGCCTGCATATTGCTTCTATATACAATATGAGCCCACATAGCCTCTTATATACAGTATGAGCCTGCACATCGCTTCCTATATACAGTATGAGGCCACATATAGCCTCCTATGTACGGTATGAGCCTGCACATCGCTTCCTATATACAGTATGAGGCTGCATATAGTCTCCTATATACAGTATGAGCACCCACATATAGCCTCCTGAATACAGTTTTTGCCTCCTATATACAGTATGAGCCTGCACATTGCTTCCTATATACAGTATGAGCCTGCACATAGCCTCCTATATACAGTATGAGCCTGCACATCACTTCCTATATACAGTATGAGGCTGCATATAGCTTCCTATATACAGTATGAGCACCCACATATAGCCTCCTATGTACAGTATGAGCCTGCGCATTGCTTCCTATAAACAGTATGAGCATCCACATAGCCTCCTTTGTACAGTATGAATAAAAAACAATAAAAAACTTACCTTAAACTTAACTTACTTTTCTCAGTTCAGATTTGTTTTTTATTCATTTCATTGTGCATTCAGTGCATATATGGGTGTGACCGCCCTCTTTCTGAGCTGGGAAAGCCATCCAGTCTGGCCTAAGCTGTTACAAGTGGTTCAGCCGCTCGACCCTTATTCACATTCACGCCACTTGGCAAGTGAAAAGGTTTTAAATACTAGAGTAGGGACTGTCCCACAAGGGTTGCCGTGACGTGGCGGGATGGCTTGTACATTATTTTGATCAAAATTATTTTTACTAAATACCCTTATTATTACCTTTATGCATTATGTGCAGTATATTTTTTACTTTTAGTTCAGGATATTTGTGTTTTTTGCTTTTTGTTTTCTCTGGTTAATGGTCATGTGTTAATATGCACTTACATTGTGCATACACATTAACTTACTTTTCTCAGTTCAGATTTGTTTTTCATTCATTTCATTGTGCATTCAGTGCATATATGGGTGTGACCGCCCTCTTTCTGAGCTGGGAAAGCCATCCAGTCTGGCCTAAGCTGTTACAAGTGGTTCAGCTGCTCGATCCTTATTCACATTCACGCCACTTGGCAAGTGAAAAGGTTTTAAATACTAGAGTAGGGACTGTCCCACAAGGGTTGCCGTGACGTGGCGGGATGGCTTGTACATTAGTTTGATCAATATTATGTTTACTAAATACCCTTATTATTATTATTACCTTTATGCATTATTTGCAGTATATTTTTTACTTTTAGTTCAGGATATTTGTGTTTTTTGCTTTTTGTTTTCTATGTACAGTATGAGCCTGCACATCGCTTCCTATAAACAGTATGAGCCTGCACATTGCTTCCTATAAACAGTATGAGCCTGCAAATCGCTTTCTATATACAGTATGAGCCCACATACAGCCTCCTGAATACAGTATTTGCCTCCTATATACAGTGTGAGTCCCCATATAGCCTTCTATATACAGTATGAGCCTGCACATCGCTTCCTATATACAGTATGAGGCCACATATAGCCTCCTATATACAGTATGAGCACCCACATATAGCCTCCTGTATACAATATGATGCTGCATATAGCCTCCTATATACAGTATGAGGCCGCATATAGACTCCTATATACAGTATGAGCACCCACATATAGCCACCTGAATGCAGTGTTTACCTCCTATATACAGTATGAGCCTGCACATCGCTTCCCATATACAGTATGAGGCCACCTGAATACAGTATTTGCCTCCTATATACAGTATGAGCACCCACATATTGCCTCCTGTATACAATATGATGCTGCATATAGCCTCCTATATACAGTATGAGGCCGCATATAGACTCCTATATACAGTATGAGCACCCACATATAGCCACCTGAATGCAGTGTTTACCTCCTATATACAGTATGAGCCTGCACATCGCTTCCCATATACAGTATGAGGCCACCTGAATACAGTATTTGCCTCCTATATACAGTATGAGCACCAACATATTGCCTCCTGAATGCAGTGTTTACTTCCTATATACAGTATGAGCCTGCACATCGCTTCCCATATACAGTATGAGGCCACCTGAATACAGTATTAGCCTCCTATATACAGTATGAGCACCCACATATAGCCTCCTGTATACAATATGATGCTGCATATAGCCTCCTATATACAGTATGAGGCCGCATATAGACTCCTATATACAGTATGAGCACCCACATATAGCCACCTGAATGCAGTGTTTACCTCCTATATACAGTATGAGCCTGCACATCGCTTCCCATATACAGTATGAGGCCACCTGAATACAGTATTTGCCTCCTATATACAGTATGAGCACCCACATATTGCCTCCTGAATGCAGTGTTTACTTCCTATAAACAGTATGAGCCTGCACATTGCTTCCTATATACAGTATGAGCCTGCACATAGCCTCCTATATACAGTATGAGCCTGCACATCACTTCCTATATACAGTATGAGGCCGCATATAGCCTCCTATGTACAGTATGAGCCTGCGCATTGCTTCCTATAAACAGTATGAGCATCCACATAGCCTCCTATGTACAGTATGAGCCTGCACATCGCTTCCTATAAACAGTATGAGCCTGCAAATCGCTTCCTATATACAGTATGAGCCCACATATAGCCTCCTGAATACAGTGTTTGCCTCCAATACAGTGTGAGTCTCCATATAGCCTCCTATATACAGTATGAGCACTCACATATAGCCTCCTGAATACATTGTATGCCACCATATTGCCTCCTATATACAGTGTGAGTCCCCATATAGCTCCTATATACAGTATGAGCCCCTACATAGCATCCCATATCTAACTGCATTTACCTTGGTATCATTCATTTTCTATGAGACTGCTCTGTTTTCATATTGTGCATTTATGCATTTAGTAGGGCTTAATGGAATGATTGCGCTTGTTACACATCAACTCTAGATGCGCTCACTTATTAGACTTTGGTTGGGGCAACTTTAAAATATAATAATGATAATGGTCCTGTCTAGTGACAAGTTTATTTTACAGGCTTCTGGAGAAAGGCACAATACCAGTCATTCAAGGGTTAATTCTTTGGAACACTGAGAGGGACTTTCTAGCCAATGAAACCACAGTATAAAACACCTGTGATAACTATGGCAACTGCGCTGATGTCATAAACACATGCATCTATGATGCAGGAGAAGATTCCAGAACCACAAGTCATTCAGCCGTAGACGGAGCCATACTTGATGTGTCTGGAGACCTGGAGCTTCATCACTCCACAATGGGAGGAAGGGGACACCGCCTAGCCAGCCAGATCAGCCATAGCGCCTAGCCAGCCAGATCAATGGGGTGACAGATGTTGCAGCCAGATCTCCCTCACGTCCGGTACTCACCGCCTTCACTTTATGTGTACGGCCTGGAGAGGTTGCATTAGGCTTCTCCAAAACAAATATGACACAATGTACAAATTCAGGTACAATTTGCTGTTACATGTTGGCACTAACCTTCTAAGCCCAAGGGAAGGGCAGTCCTGCAGCCATGGTTCCCTAGAGGTTTCCACCACAGGGGGTTTTTCCTCTCCTGAGTGCTGAAGGACGATTCTTCGTGAGTCGGGGGTTCTGCCATTTTCAGTGTCTCTTTCATAGTAATTGGCTGATTCTAAATTTCAGACACTGAAAGAAATAATAATGAGATTTGGAATAAAATTCGGTCAATTTAACATCCAATAAAAGTGTTTTGTGTGTTTCTTTCACAATCTTCGGTTGGTGAGATTTTGTTGGGGGATGAGGATCCAGCATCTATGATCAA